>NW_004443955.1:18647992-18657270 GCF_000243295.1 Trichechus manatus latirostris
AAGCAGAACATAAAAGCTGCCAGTAAAATTGTAGGTTGCTTTAAAAAATTTGCATTTTTCTTCCTTGAGAGACCTCAGTTATACGGTGTTCTTTGATAAGATGAACAAGCGACCGAATCGGCATTAAGTTGCCTGGTGCATTCCCTTGTAAAAGAATCCCCACACTCCCCCGGCCCCTAGCTCCTGTCTCCATTTGGCATGGATAACCTCAACCTCACACCTTTACCTGTAAGGAATCCCAGTGTTTGCTACAATTGCCTTTGGGGTGTGGTCACGGGTGAGGACAAGGAGCTGCCACCCAGGGATCAAATCCTGTCTGGCAAAAGTCCACTCGTCTAGTTGTCTTGGTGCGGTACCAGCTTGCACACCACGAGGACTGAGAAATGTGATAGCTTCTTCCATAGCTGCCTTCTGGGAAAATCTTTGTCTCCCTACACAACGCAAGTGTCATTGTATCTGCATATACTGAAGCTCAAGCATATGCATATGTGTTAATAAGTGTGAAAATGTGTAAATATAACCGAGTCTGCCTGTGTGGGCATGCACAGACAATATTCCAGCTAGATGGGTTTTCTTTGGGTTTTTTTTTTTTAAATATTATTGTATTTCTTACATGCACTGGTGAAAATACCAGGAAAAAAATAGCCTAAAAGATGGAAAATGCTCTGGAATATTTTTTTGTTTTTACAATAACCTCAAGTTACTTGATATTTTGTTAAATATTAATCTTCTTTAAAATGAACTACCTGGAATAATATAACAGGACTATTAACGTGTTGAGTGTATAAAGTACTTTTGATTATGGGATAAAAAGCGACCACTATTAACGAATATGATGGATTCATTGTTCCTTTTATCAGCTATATGATATGATTTTTTTTAATAGTAATATACTTCTCTCTGATTTCTTTATCTATTTTTGTCTTAGAGCATTGTATGTGTTCTTTGTAAACTGTCTCAAATTCTTTTTGTAAAGAAGTGTATGTAGGTGGGTGAAGGGATTGCAGAGAAGAGGGGTAGTAAATATACAAATAATACCTGATTTGTATGGAACATTTTAATATTTTACACAATGCATTTGACATCACATTAGTTCATCGACTGAAAAGAATGGCATGCATTGATATGATTATCATTTTTTCTTTCTTTCTCAATATAATGAAAAATGTGAATAATCTTTAATACTAATGAGTTTGTGTTTAAAAACATTATTGATTTCTTTTAGTGAAGACATTGCATTTCTTTATAATTCACGCTTTACTAAGATTTATTAACAAATAGAAGCAGAAAATGGATTTTCCAGACACCTATTAGTAGATGGATGTCAGTCAAAGCACACAACCTTTTGAGGTTTGCGTTTGGAGAAACCATGATGATGTTTTGACCTAGAGGTGGGTGATGTGCATCTGAGAAATGACACAAGGAATATTTTGGGTGTTCTCTTCACCATCTACAATTTCAGAAATGTTAATCATGCCTTTTGTTGAAATCCAGCACAAAGTCCTTATGGTGGAACATTCTCCACTGAGGTAGATTAAACATGGAGGTTCTGGGAGTGGGCAGCACCTTCTATTCCTCCATTTACACGTTTTCTACTGTCTCCTCTTCCTTACCTTCTCAGACCACACAGCCCCCTGGGCAGCCAGCTTGCCTCCAGGCTCCTCTGTGTAATAAGTGATTTAAGAAACACATTTACAATGAGATGCGGGTGACTTCATCTATGACTTCCTGTAAGACTCCTCCCATCACCCAGAGGTGACTAAAGTATTTCAGAATCAGAGACATGTTTGTTCAAATAAAAGCATCGCTAAGGATGCAATTTCCTCATTGTGGTACGTGAAGGCAATCATTACCTTCTCATCCAGGCAAAATACAGATGGAGGAGTTCCTGATCCAAGACATTTTTTCCCCCTGTGTTGGAAATTAGAGGTCATGGAGTATAAATACAAAACACCTTCACATAGTAACTTAAGACCTCCATAGTCTGGACATAGCATATCGTTTTAGCATTATATTCCACAATTCCCAACATAATACTTTCCTTTAAGATGAATTGTCCCACTCTCAGTCCACCAAATATATCTTCTGTTGCTCAACACATTGGCTAAAAACACACGCCACCCTCGGTGCCCTTTCCTCGTCTCCTTCTCTCAGTTTTGCCAGCCAGCAAGTCCTTGAAGCCACCCTTGTTAATAATGGCGTGGTATCTCTTTCCACTGAATTCCTCCTGAACTTGCTACACGTGTCATCGGACACTTAGCACTCCCTGTGATTCATTTTTTCCATGTTACTGTCCCCCACCCCAACTGTGAGTCCCCCCAGGGTAGGAGTGCAATCTCATGCCCTCTGTAATGACCAAAGCACTTTCCTGTAGTAAAGGCTAAATATCCTTAAATGACTGAATAATTGAAGAGCCACTGGGTGAGAAGCAAGGGGGAATTAACATTTTCGAGCACAATGAGGCACAGCCTTAAACGTTTCACATATGCCCTTTAGAAAATTCTCAGAACCACCCTGTGAGTGAATAGACTTTTCCCCAATTTATGGGTAAGAACACTGAGGCTCAAAGTTTAGCAACTTACCTAAAGTCAGCCCAGTAGTAAGGAGAAGGCTGTGCAATCCAATCTGTGTCACTGTCATGCGCCCCACCGAACCACGCTACTTCACTGATTCAGCAATGAAGGTGATACTACATGGAGCTGCCACAACAATTTTGGTACAATAGAAATTACCGTATTTTTCGAAAATAACGTGCCCACATAAATAACACATCCACACATACAATGCGCAGAAATTAACGTGTACGGGGTTTGCACGGTTGGCAAAAAACATATAGTAGTCACGTTACTTGTGTAAAAATATAGTAGATAACAACATTCTTGGGCTCATCCATGCGTTCCTGTCATACTCCGAATAAAATCCAAGCTGCTTAACCCAGACTACAAGGCCTGGTATTCCCCGGTTCCTGACTCACCCCTACCTGTCTGATCTCACCTTGTTAACTCTCTCAAGATCCAGCCATGGTGTCCTTTGTACTAATCTTCTAGCATGCCAGGTGCCTCCTCTCTTCCTGAAATATTCTTCCTCCAAATTTTTGCCTGAATCTCTCCTTCACTTTCATTCAGATCTCCGCTCAAATACCATTACCTCTTCAGAGAGAACTTCTTTGACCCTCCCTGAGTACAATAGCCCTTTTCCTCTTTTTTCGCTCTATCCCATTACCCTGCCTTTGTTTTCTTCTGAGCATTGCATCACCACTAGACACTACTTCATGTATGTATTTGATAGTTTGTTGCTTCCTTCACTAGCATATGAACTATGAAGGTAAAGGACTTTTTAGATCTTATTCCAATCTGTATCTCCAGCACCTAGAACAGCATTTTGCATTTAGAAGGATCTCAAAAAATTATTGAATGAATATTCAATAAACTAGCATTCCATTAAGGACATACAGATAATTGAGCACTGACTTTGGTTTGTGTGCTGAATCAGATTCTTCACTGTTTTATACTAAAGGAAGAGAGTTATGTGAGGTCCACAGAAACATATAGTTACAATGTACAATCAGGAAATACGATCTAAAGAAATATAGTTTTGTTTAATGGGAGAGAAGTCTTGAAATGAATTTTCTATTGGAAAGTCTGAGGATTAAGATGACTTTTGTATTGCTCAACACTTTTGCATGGAGAATAAATGTCACCCTGTGATTCCTGCAGGTGTCACAAGCTTAGAATATAAGAAGCCACACACACACACAAAGGAAACTGACATGTGTTGAATAATGAATAGCCACTGCTTTATATTTCAATATCATGTATGAGTGTGTGTGTGTATAGTTGATAACTGCCATCAAGGTGACCCCTGACTCATGTCATGCAAAATGGCCCAGTCTTGTACCATCTCCATAATCAGTTGCAGATTGGACCATTGTGATCCTAAAGGCTTTCATTGGCTGATTTTGGGAAATAGATTGCCAGGCCTTTCTTTCTAGTCTATCTCAGTTTGGAAGTGCTGCTGAAAGCTGTTTAGTATCATAGCAACATGTAAACCTTCATTGACAGATGGGTGGTGGCTGTACGTGAGATGCATTGGCCAAGAATCAAACCCAGGTTCCCACATGGAAGGTGAGAATCCTACCAGTAACTCACCACTGCCTTATTTTTTTGAGATAAGCTTGGTGTGGCTAAAGAATTCACCCAAAGTGAGACCTGTTGAGATTACTAGAGCTGACATTCAAATACAAGACTGGCTCTAAAACTAGAGCACACCAATCCGAATTGGATACAAACCCACACATCACTTTATGTTATGCCCTCCCATTTGCTTTCCCCAATGTCACACCCCCTCTGCAGCCCCGTTTCCAACACCTACACACAAAGGTACACACACAACAAAGCGACCTCAAATCTGTGGAAAGCAGCCAAGGATTTGAGGCTGAGGTTTCCTATGCCAAGTGTTCTCCTGCTAAGCCAGGAATATAACACCTTCTTATGGCTTTGGTAAAGCTTCAAGACAAATCTTAAACCAGATACACCCCTTTTAATCCTATTGTTACTGTCTTGTGCTGTGCCAAAGTAAAGAAAGGACGTGCTTTTAAAACGGGGACTCTAAGAAGATATAAGTAGGATACACAAAACACACACTTAGAGCAATTCCCAGTGGGGTTAATGCATGATCTGTGCTAACCACACTTCCTCCTTCCTGGCTCTTCTTCCTGTGTAGTAATAAGTAAATAAATGAACCAACAAGCAACACTCTATGCTGTTCTCCTTTAAGAGGATAATATAAACGAAAAGTTCAGTTTCTTTTTTTCCCCTCCTGAGCGAAGAAAGTACACCTAATGTGAGTCAGACACAAGGGAGGTCCCTTTCCATAGATTATTCCATTTATCTTTATCATAGCCCCTTAAAGGCAGGTGTTAATGATGAATGGACCGCAGCTCAGAGAGAGGATCTTACTTAAGATCAAACAGCTAGTAAGTAGCTTAATTGGGACTGGAATTGAAATATGATGTTTCTAACACTCATAATGTTCTCGTTTTCTTCTAATATGCAGTAAGGAATAAATAAAGATGTGAGGGCAGGGATTGGGGCAGAGAAAGTTGACTTTCAATTGATTTCAGTCATAATGGTACCTCAGTCTGAAGCAAAAAAAGAGGCAGGGAGTAGATAAAGATGGCTGCAGCTGGACACACATGATGTCAACATGACACACGTTGAAATGACATGCATTTGTTGGAAGGCAGCTATCTCTGTATTTTACCTGCTGCCTGACCTACTCACGCAGGTCAGCAATAGTTGACACAATCAAGCAATAAACTGCCTGACAGGAAGTAGCTTGTGTGCGGTTCTGTGCTCTCTGGCTGGGAGAGGGGACTTCCTGGTGAGCAAAGCTAACAGCAGATGAATGAGTGCTTTTTACCAGCAGGAGTTCCGGACCCCTTCGTTTCTGAGGTGAAACCACCAAATACCAACTTAATCACAGCAGTCCTATGACAGCCCTTTGTCTGTAGGCTGACATGAAGTTTCTGAGGAGAATGCTGGGAAGAAGAGGATATGAAATAAACATTTACCAAAGCGCACAGGAAAAGAAAATAGTTGCTGCGTTCTTTTCCAAAATTATTGGATTGCTAAAACCTATACCCCTCCCTCTAAAGGAAGAAACCATCATCAACAATGCAGTTCCCCTTCCAAATGGCTGCCACGGAATATCAAGTACATGGAAGCCATGGAAAATCAGCAGCATGATGTACAGCCCTAAATATACCTGACTCAGCCCAACAACTTGAGGATGCCGTTAACAGATTCACTTCTATCCCCATTTTAAAATGAGGGCTTCCCTTCCTGTATTTGTTGTGAGGTGAATGAGCTCAGACATCAGTTTGAGTCTTATCTAAAAACCAAAACCTAACCAGTTGCCATTGATTCCTACACAAGAAGACCCCATGTGTGTCAGAGTAGAACTATGCTCCATGAGATTTTCAAAGCTGTCACCTTTTGAAAGCATATCACTAGGCCTTTCTTCCAAGGCGCCTCTGTGTAGGTTTGAACCGGCAGCCTTTTGGCTAGTAGCAGACCACTTAGTAGCTGAGCACTTAACCGTTTGTGCCATCCACAGCCTCCCTATTATTATCTAGAATATGGAACACCTAGAGCAAATGTCTCGTAGGGTTGGCTTCAGAGTTTGGCCTTTTCATTCCCCAACTTCTTGCAACATGCTTCACCATGCTAGAACTTAAAAAGCCGATTTGATACCATCATTTGCCATAACTATTGAATCGGAGCGATTTCTTGGATTGAAATCTGCACCCTTCTTATTACCAAATGTAGAGATTCTAAAATGACAACCCTCAGGTCAGATATTAAAATGTACAACCTCTCCTACTCTTGTAATGCTTGGTTGATAAGCAGATATTGTCTTGAAAGCCAGTCATTGGAGTTGAAAGATAAATATTATTCCATAGCTTATTGAATAAAATATATTATATCACAGGTGATGGAGACAGATTGACTCAATAAATTCTAATAGTGTATGCTGAGAAATAGTGGCAATAAAAATGCTGATGTCTTGACACAGGGAGAATATTGAATGTCATTAACATGCTGATTTCCCTGTCATGTTCTTCACACAGTCATAATCTCTATCAGTGACTTCTTCCTTGGTTTATCGACATGAAAAAAATGACGTTTTTTAGTGCTTTAAATTATCCACTACTCGACTCATTGCAGAAATGCTGCAGGAGACTAAAATATAGAAAATTAATACATATAGGATTTTGCATTTAGCAGTATCATCAGCCTGTAGTCGAGCAAGCTGCAAAAGTATCAGATGCCTCTGAGCTCTGCAGTGTGGTCTCATCACAGAGCTGTGTCCAAACTCTCATCTTCACTAATTTTTATCAACTGAATCAAATTGGAATAACGACTCAGAATTTACCGTTTGGACTTTGAAAAGGGGTTATCTGGATCTTATTTCATGAGATGTAGTAAGGTATAGGTAATGAAACTTTTAAAGCTTTTTTTTTTAATTTCAATTGTTTTTATATACTGTCTGGGATAGATAATGACTATATATACAACGTTGTGGAGATGGCTCAGGACTGGGCAATGTTTTGTTCTGTTGTGCACGGAATCACCATGAGTTGGAATCACCATGAGTTGGAATCACCATGAGCTGGAATCGCCATGAGCTGGAATCACCATGAGCTGGAATCGCCATGAGTTGGAATCGCCATGAGTTGGAATCCCAATGAGCTGGAATCACCATGAGTTGGAATCACCATGAGTTGGAGATTATGATATGGCAACTAACAACCACAAGAACAACCAGAATTGAATTCTTAAATCACAACCTGTATTTCGATATAAGGAAATTAATATTATGTTAGGAGAACGGTAGCTAGCACTTGGAATCCCTGAGTGATTCAGATGATTAATGCATTAGGCTGCTAATGGAAAGGTTGGAGGTTCGAGTTTAACAGAGGTGCCTCGGAAGAAAGACCTGCTGAGCTACTTCCAAAAAATCAACCATTGAAAATCTTTTGGGCCCAGTTCTACTCAGTTCTACTCTGACACACGTGAGGTCGCCATGAGTCAAAATTGCCTCAACGGGCAACTTGCTTGGTTTTAACTAGCAGTTGATGAACGAGTCCGTTAAGTGGTAATATTTCATAGAGTTCTAACCGAAGATTCCAGACTCCAATTATTCCCACTGTCTTCTCTCTAGAGGTTTGAAGGAAATATCCTATGTCACAGAGCTCTTTGAATCGTCCACAAACACCTCAAACTCAAAATATCTTGAACTAAGAAAGACCACTTTTCTCCATAAAAACCCATTCCTCTTCCTGTTCTCCTTATCTCAGTGAGTAGCATCACTCTCTAATATGTGGCCCAAAGCAGACTTTCGCATCATCTTTGACTTTCTTCTTCTTCCTTACCCTCCACAAACAAGCAATTACCAAGGATATAGGTTTTCCCTCCTAATTGTCCTTAGAATCTGTCCAGTTCTTCAAATCTTAACTGTCCCTGTCCTAGTTCAGGTTATTATCATCTCTTCCTAAAATTGTTAATCTCTTAATGCTTCTTCCATCTCCCAATCCACACCCACTTCTCATTCATTCTGCACATTGTGGCCAATCTGGTCACATGTTATATTGACAGAAATCCCTTCAGTGTTTCCTCTCCATCTTCAACAGATAGTCCCAGGGCTGCACCAAAGCCTACCAAATGCATCTTATCTTTAATGGCAATAATGAGGTTGGTTTCAGTTTATACATTAAATCAATAACTAAAATATTCAAAATATTCCCTCTCTAAAAATGAATGCTTTGTGAGCCTCCAAAGGTGAGTGGAAAGTGGAGCACCTCTGGAGTTGGTGTATCTGAGGCAGTTCTGCTCATGGGCTGCCACTCGAGCACCTCCATCACTTAGATTAATGCCCTGAGACACTTTGGGGGTTAGAGTGGGTTTTCCTCTTAGATTTATTTACTTTATGTCCTTAGTGACTGTTGGTTAAAGAAATGAAGATTAAAATACCGATGTTAAAGTATATGTTAATAAACTGTATGAAAACTTAATATTTGTGCAATGAATCTCAATACAACTAGTCACCCCACTATAATTTGTATAAACTATAAAGATCCAAACCAAAAACCCATTGCCATCTAGTCGATTCCAACTCATAGTGACACTATAGGACAGAGTAGAACTGCCCCGTAGGGTTTTCAAGGAGCACCTGTTGGATTCGAACTGCCGACCTTTAGATTAGCAGCTATAGGTCTTAACCACTACACCACCAGGGTTTCCAGAGTATAAAGATATCTCTATTCAATTCAAAGTCTAAGGTTAAAAAAGGAAAACACAATGATGAAATACTCCATTTGTCTTTTTTTTCTTCATTTGTCTTCTAATTTATTGGTGATAGTCTATCTGTACTCATAATGTTTTATAGGTGAAACAGTACTTGCCAATAACATCCAGAAGCTCATAGCTTAGAAGCAAAATATGACATTTATAAAACAAACTAACCAGTTCTGTGTGTGCATATGTGTTTGAGAGAGAGAGAGAAAGAGACTGTTGCAAATTCAAAAAATATCAATTAGTCCACGAAAGCAGTTTTTGTCCACTATTTTTGTTGTAAGAAATAGTTCACTTTCAATCTCCATTTGAATATACATTCAGGACAAAAAACTGGTATGATATATGTTATCTTAGAAATTATTTAACAATTTTCCCATAGTTAATAAGTAAATAACAAAATAGGCATTTGTTCTGGGCAAT
>NW_004443955.1:18658935-18660410 GCF_000243295.1 Trichechus manatus latirostris
ACCCTGTAGTTTAGAAACTCATCAGAAGTGGTGAGTCTCAGGTGGCTAACAGACACATGAAGAAATACTCACCATCACTAGCCATTAGAGAAATACTAATCAAAACTACAATGAGATAGCATCTCACCCCGACATTACCAGCAGGAATCAAAAAAGAAAATAACAAATGTTGGAGAGGCTGTGGGGAAACTAGAACTCTTATGCATTGCTGGTGAGAATGCAAAATGGTATAACCATTTTGGAAAATGATATAGTGCTTCCTTAAAAAGGTAGAAATAAAAATACCATATGATCCAGCTATCCCACTCCTAGGAATGCATCCTAGGGAAATAAGAGCCATCACACAAATAGAAATGCACAACTATGTTCATTGCAGCTTTACTGACAATAGCAAAAAGACTGAAAGGACCAAAGAACCCATCAATAGATGAATGGATAAACAAAATATCGTACATACATACAATGGAATATTACACAACCGTAAAGAATAACGATGAATCTGTGAAACATCTCACAACATGGATGAATCTGGAGGACATTATGCTGAGTGAAATAAGTCAATCATGAAAGGACAAATACTGTATGAGACCACTATTATAAAAACCCATGAAAAGGTTTACACACAGAAAGAAACAATCTTTGATGGTTACAAGAGAGGGGAGGGGTGAGGAGGGAAAAACATTAACTAGACAATGGATACGTGTTAACTTTGGTGGAGGGTAAGACAGCACACAATACTGGGGAAGTCAGCACAACTTGACCAAGGCAAGGTCATGGAAGCTTCATAGACACACTCAAACTTTCTGAAGGACCGAATTCCTGAAATAAAAGCTGGGGACCATGGTCTTGGGGACATCTAGCTCAAGTGGCATAACATAATCTATAAAGAAAATGTTCTACATCCTATTTTGGTGAGTAGCATCTGGGGTCTTAAAAGATTGTGAGAGGCCATCTAAGACATTCCACTGGTCCCACCCTGTCTGGAGCAAGAGAAAATGAAGAAAACCAAGGACACAAGGGAAAAATTAATCCAAAGGACTAATGGGCCACAACTACCAAAGCTTCCACCAGACTGAGTCCAGCACAACTAGATGGTGCCTGGCTACCACCACTGACCGCTCTGACAGAGATCACAATAGAGGGCCCTGGACAGAGCTGGAGAAAAATGTGGAACAAAATTCTAACTCACAAAAAAAGACCAGACGTACTGGTCTGACAAAGACTGGAGAAATCCCAAGGGCATGGCTCCCAGACACCCTTTTAGCTCAGTAATGAAGTCACTCCTGTGGTTCACCCTTCAGCCAAAGATTAGACAGATCCATAAAGCAAAATGAGACTAAATGGGCACACTAGCTCAGGGTAAGGACAAGAAGCCAGGAGGGAACAGGAAAGCTGGTAACGGGGAACCCAAGGTCAAGAAGCGGAAAGTGTTGACACCTCATGGTGTTGGCAACCAACATCACAAAACAACATGT
>NW_004443955.1:18661356-18663178 GCF_000243295.1 Trichechus manatus latirostris
GTTATTTTCTATGCTTCCCTCAGTAAATTATATAATTTGTACAGGGATTGAGAAAATGGTTTACACATACACTTACCGTGATATTACTGTAATCTTTCCTTCTGGGAAGCTGAACTTCTATCAGTGAGTTCTGGAACTGCAAGCTGGATTAGGTTCAGAAACTGGATAAGGGATTGCGACTTTTAATTGGGGTGCTTTCTCTGAACCTCCTGATCATACTTTTTTTTTTTTTGTTTTTTTAGCTTATAGATTTTTAGTTGCCCATCATTCTTTCTCCTAGGAATGTTGGGTTATATTAACTATCTCCACAGTTCTCTGTAGGTCAGGCATCCTTTGCTGCAACTCCAGACTTCCTGCTCATTATGATCATTGAATACACCTTGCTTCTGGTGGTCACGTGCCACCACTTAGCATCTAATAGTTCTGAATTCTATCATCACTTTTTTCATAGTAAGCACATTTGTATAATAGCATTTCCTACTGTCAGCACTGGCTTACACCACTTGGCCACCACTGAGCTACTTAATGATGCTGGTATCCCTCTCATCAGTGTATTGCTGGTCAGTTTGATAAGCAGAGTAACCTCTGATCCCTCCTACAGAAGACAGACATTTGGTGGTCACCCAGTCTTATGTAGCATACCAGCTCCACATGCCCATTCTCTGATCATTTTGATTCCTTCTTACTTAGTCTGCAATGACAGTTCTGAAATTTCTACTTAACCTATGATGGGTCATTGCTTCCTCCAAACTTTTAAGAGACATCCTAGCAACGTAGTAAAATCATCATCCAAGGTCTTTGCTAGGACGTTAAGTTTTGTATTCCAGGTGGAGTTCCAATTTTGATAAACATCCCCTATCTAATTTATACCCTGTCTCCAGTTACTTCAGTATCTTGTGAATCCAGTATCATACATATTCTTCTGGCTTCTGATAGTATGTGTTGACTAGGTCCCGTAGCAAATACATTGTACAATCTCTTTTCTCCCTTGGAAGACTCAGCCATTCCCTGGTTAGGTAATGTTGTGGCTTAACCCTAGTTATTGGTCTACTGGCCAGGAGTGAAGTAGGAGGCAAATCCTGAAAGGAGACATCTTTTCATTTATTTTTATTTTTATTTTTTTGTATATCAGAAGCCTCTGCATGGTCTTTGAGCAAGAAGGGAACTGTAGCCTTTAACAGGGAGGAATAGACCACCTCTGCAGGCCTAAAGGGTTCAGTGGATCTAGAGACTGAAGGTATTTGAGTGCAAAATTCCAATTGTGCCCATCCCAAGTCCCAGGATCCCAATCAATCAGAGTCATGACCCTCAAGCCTCTTTGGAGCGCCACTACTCATATGATTAGGTCCTGGGCCTGCTTCTCAGTGCTTTTACTCTCCCACTACAGAAGATGAGGGTCTTTCTTTAAGTTGTCATGGAGTTTCTCTGGCTTTTATTTTGATTTTTAATTATTAATTAATCACTATCAGCGCTTCATTGTTTTTCTCCAAAGCATTTATTGACTTCATCAACAGACATTGAATCCTATTGTTTTTATAATTAAAATCAATCCATACTTCTCAAAAACTTGGCACATTGTTCAACCAATGCATTCCTTTCAGCAGGTATGCCACTGACGGTCACCACCAGTGTCAGAGGATATCAAAGCCCCACCTATCGACAGTGATAGGGTCTACAATGCCAGCCAGGAAGGGTGTAATCCAGGTTTAAAGTCCCATTGTAGAGTTTGTTTTCCTTTTTATTTTTATTTTTTTTAATTGTGCTTTAGGTGAAAGTTTACAAATCAAATTAGCTTCTTATTAAATAAATAATACACACATTG
>NW_004443955.1:18664259-18667735 GCF_000243295.1 Trichechus manatus latirostris
CCTGGTAAGTTTAATTTGGTTTTTACATATTCCCTTAATTTCTGTTTATCTGGAAAGGTCCTAACTTAGTCATCATATTTGAGAGAGAGCTTTTCAGTATATATTATTATGGGTTGGCAATTCTTTTTTTTCAAGGTTTTATATATGTCATCTCATTGCCTTCTTGCGTGCATGGCTTCTGCTGAGTAATCAGAGCTTAGTCTTATTGTTTCCCTTTGTATGTAACTTTTTATTTTTCTTGAGCTGCTTTCAGGATTATTTCTTCATCTTTGGTTTTGGCAAGTGTGATTGTGATATGTCTTGGTGACTTTCCTTTGGGCTCTGTCCTATATGGGGTTTGTTGAGCTTCTTAGATAGTCAGCTTTTTATCTTTCGTGATATTAGGGAAGTTTTCTGTCAGCAAATCTTCAATAATCCTTCTGTGTTTTCCATTGTGTCTCCCTGTTCTGGCACTCTGATCACATGCAAATTTCTGCTCTTGATTATATCTCATGTAGTTCCCAGGGTTTCTTCATTCTCTTCTCTGATTTTTAGTCAAAGAAAGTGGTATCCAAGGATTTGTCTTCAATTTGCAGTCCTGTCTTCTATTGTTTCAAATTTGCTCCTGAAACCTTCTATTGCATAGTCAATTCCTGAAATCTTCTTGTTTATCTATTGGATTTCTAATTGTTGTTTTTGTGTGATTTCTAATTGTTCATTTGACATTTTGCTCTTGTATTATTTTCCTGAATTCTCCCATTGCTTGTCTGTGTTTTCCCTGATTTTGTCTGTAGTTTCCATGATTTTGCCTATTTTTTCCTTAGTTTTGCTGGTGTTTTCCTTCATCTCTTTCCTAATCTCTTAGAAAGCCCCGGATATTAGACTTTTGAATTCCCTATCAGATAGTTCCTGTGCCTTTTCTTCTACTGGAGGGTCATCTGGTGTTTTATTTGGGTTGGTTACTGGAGCCATCCTGTCCCTTTTTTAATTTTTGTATGTTTTGATATTGTCTGCTGTCTCCAAGACATTGAGGAGTTATTTTCTTTGTTTATTGATTGTAGGTTTGTTTGTTTTGTCCTTTTTTGTTTGATTGTTTTATTTGGCTATGTCTGGGCAGGCAGGCTGTGCACCTTTTGTTGCTTGCTCCTCTGTGGGCATGATATTTCTCACCAACTTGTCCACATGGGCAGGGCTGGTCCCTCAGCTCTGGTGCTGTAGGGCAGTTCCAGTGGGAGAGGAGAGGGATGACGATGGGTCATTTGTGGCATGAACTGGGACTGGCAGAGTGGGTCTGGGGCCGGCATGGCAGGGCAGGGTCCAGGGGTCCAGAGGTCTACGTCAGTCCTGCTTAGGGGCACAGTGCTCCACATGGTGGTGCTGGGTGGTGACATGGGATGGGGCCGGACAATCCAGAGGTCAATGCTGATGCAGCTCGGGAGTCTGGCGGTTGGTGGGGTGGGGCTTGGGGTGGTGCAGGGCGGTGTCTGAGGGTCTGGAGGTCTGTGTGAACAACACTTGGGGGCACGGTGCTTGGCATGTAGTGCAGAGAGGCAGAAGGGAAGAGAGGATGTGACATGCAGAGCTAAGTGGGAGAGAGAAAGAAGAGAAAAAAACAGAAGCAAAAAAAAAATGAAGAAAAGAAAAATAAATAAGTAAAATGGTGGTGTGGTGAGATTCGGCAGGTGGTAGCAGGGCAGACCCCAGGATGCCGCGTGCCAGTGCCTCTGTAGCCGAGTGTTGAGGCACAGCTCATCAAGAAGCTATGGTGGCAGCACACAGGGCTAGGTGGGCAAGAGAAAGGAAAGAATGAAGGGAAAGAGAGGAGAGGCAAAATAAAACAAAAAAATATGGAGATGAGGGAACTAGTTGTTGGGGGTGGGGCAGAACTGGGGAGGTGGTATGCTGGTTTCTCTCTCACTGGCTGACACAGCATGGCCTGTCAGGAAGTCAGAGATGGATATGTGCATGAAGGAAGTTTATTGAGGAGTGCTCCTGAGATCTTCAACTGTGTGAGAATTACGGAAACAGGTTGAAGCAGAGGGAGAAGATAGGCTGCGATATAGTCCCAATGATACAAGGATGGCCTCAGACAATACCACAGGAAGCTTTGGAGCTGGAATGGCCCTGAAGTATTGTCATAAGGCTTTTTATACCCCTGCATTGGCTAGTTATTGAATACAGGATGTCCATAGGAATGGAATTATTTCCTTCATGTCAGGGTATTTACAGGAGGTGAATCTCAGATGTGAGATGTCAACTCTCCCATCAGATGAGGGAATGATTGTTTCAGTACTGGAGAGATGGCAGAGGAATCTATAGCATCCACTGTACTCTAGGATAAGCTCGTCCTATGTATTATACCACTTAATGCAGACAACAATTGTATAAGATAGGCCCTCTTAATATTCTTATTTTATAAAAACTAAAAACCTGAGGCTCTAAGAAGCTTTTATTTTAGGTATAATTTAGGCATAAATCACATAAAACAAAATGCGTACATATAAGTGTTCACTTGGATGAGTTTTGACAGTCGTGTTCACCTGTGTAATCACCACTCAAAATGAGATTTAGAACACTGCTATAATTTCAAAAAGTTCCCTGTACCACTTCCAATTAATTCCCCACCTCACCCCAAGAAATTGCTTCCTAATTTTTATCACCATAGATTAGTTTCTCTATTCTTATGCTTTATAAAATAAAAACATACAATGTGTGTACTCTTTTGTGTCTAACTTATTTCATTTAACATGATATTTTTAGATTAATCTGTTATTCCTTTTTACTGTTGAGTAATATTTCCTTGTATGGATACACCCCAGGCAGTTCATACAGATATCCAGACTTTTCTTTCCCAATTGGATTAACTTGGCCTCTAAGTAAAAAAATTAATTGAGGTCCATTTCCACTGTAGGCATATCCAAACAAAACCAGTTGGCATCAAGTGGATTCTGATTCATGACTACCCCAATGCGTATCAGAGTAGAACTATGCACCATAGGGTTTTCTATGGATTATTTTTTTGGAAGTATATCACCAGGCCTTTTTTCCAAGGTGTCTTCTGGGTGGACTCAAACCTCCAGTCTTCCTGTTAGCAGCAGAGTACATTAACTCTTTGTACAACCCAGGGACTCCCAGTAGGTATATAGTAAGTTTCAAAATCAGGTTGGGTCTGCAATCTTCCAATTTTGATCTTTTTAAAAATTGTTTTGTCTAACCATATACATTTTAGAAGCTATTTATCTATTCTTTCTTTCTTTCTTTTTTTTTTTTTGCCTTTAGATAGGGATTGCATTGAATATTTTGGTCAATTTTTGGAGAATGGACATAGCATGTCTCTCCATATATTTGGATCTTCTTTAATTTCTCTTGACAGTGTTTTATAGCTTTCAGAGTAGAGGTTTTGCAAGTATTTCTTAGATTTATTCCACAACATTTAATGGGCTTTTAAAATATTATTATAAATGTAATTTTTGTCTAATTTTATATTGCAATTGTTC
>NW_004443955.1:18667847-18674168 GCF_000243295.1 Trichechus manatus latirostris
ATTTCTCCCTCTGCACAGTCCTACTTTCTTTCTTCCTCCACAGCTGTTGAACACGAGGGCAGTTACCAATAAACTGTCTGCATGTGAAGCTCTGTCTCAGTTTCTTTCACAGGAACTTGATCTAAGAAACTATGCTTTACAGTTACCAAACTTACGTTGTGAACAGTATTCAAGATTATATTAAATAAAACTTACCATAAAATTTAGTAATATCTCAATCCCAAATAAAATATTTATTTCACTTAGAAATACACTTTATAATATACAATGCAACTTGACCAATATATTGCGAATACAGCTTGTGAGATTTTTGCTACCATGAAATGGGTTCACAAATCTAAGGTTGGTTAACCTAGCTTTCAGGATCTTTTCCTAACACTTGTCCCTCACATTCTATGCTCCTCTCATCCCAAGTTATTTATTTTCCCACAAATAAACATGAACTGTCTCCTCTTCTAGGCCTTTGACCATACT
Source organism: Trichechus manatus latirostris (assembly GCF_000243295.1). Lineage (NCBI taxonomy): Eukaryota > Metazoa > Chordata > Mammalia > Sirenia > Trichechidae > Trichechus > Trichechus manatus. The sequence continues at coordinate 18,668,322 of NW_004443955.1, forward strand.
GTATGCTGTTCTTTCTTTCTTCACTAGCAAAGTGAGGTGACACCAGAAGAAAAACTTTGTAGTGATCAGGTTGAAAGAACTCATTGAAAACGGACCAGCTTCAGAACTAATCAATATGGTTATACCAGGCTCACATAACTCTTCTCAGTTAGAACGGCAGGGGTTCAGATCAGGCAGATCTAGCACTTCAACTCTGATAGAAAAACAGTGGAAAAATTGATAGTGTGTGCTGATCAAAAGTGTCCAGAACACTTTCTTATTGGCTTATAAATTTTCCTATAAGTGTGAGTGCAGATGGCCAAAAACAGACTCGAGATGTCAACCCAACTCATTCTGAGCTATTCAGGAAAGAGAATTTATCAGGGCTATTTGGTAAGAGTCTGTCAACCACCAGCTTCATAACATCCTTAACGGATTGATGATCAGCTCAAGATTGTGAAGTACAAGGATAACTTCTTGAAAAAAAGCTCTGTCCTCATTCTTCTATTATAACAATGTTTAAATGAATCGAATTGCACAATCCACAATTAATAGCATTGTGTAATCCTATGATTGGTTCAGGATTATGGTTGGTACAGCAGAATTTGAGAAAGGACTGGGAGTGCTCTGGGACCAGGAGTGCTCTGAACCAATCTAAAGAATCCTCCATTAAGAAATCCTTCCCTTAAAATGGTTGTGTGATAACAAATGAGTTTCTGAGTAATGTTTCATGTTGGACTTCCATAAAAAGCTAATGGCTTGGTTGGTGCTACTCCATTTACAGATTTTCAAATATCAGATTCAATTACAGAAAATGGGGTACAGGTTATACCAAGTGATTTTTAAGGGAACCAATCCCAAGTATGCTACGTGTAGTGTTGTGAAGATAATTTGACAAATGCCTTCTCAAAGAACAAACTAATCTCTCCACAAAAGATATTCTTTATCAGAAGACAATCGGTGCATGTGTTATTTCTATTCTGTCAATACCCCTTCTTTAGGTGAATCACTTCTCTCTACCCAATATGACCCTGAGAGACCCTCAGTCAGAATGTTCCACAACCTCTGACCATACTATATGACCACAAAGGTTGGCTTGTGACCTAGACTAGGCCAATAATAAAGCTCCATCTCCTTAGATCCAAAGATTTGTTCAGAAATGGCCACATTACATCATCCAGGGCAAGCAGAATCTTTCTTGAGATTGATTCATAGTTACTGGAAGAGAAAATACCTATATATGCTGAGATTTTGAAGCTAAGAGGAGTAAGCCAGGTGTGGCCAGTGGTGACCAGGGGCTAAACTACTATACTTAGGAAACCTAAATTTCAAATGAAATGAGACTTTCAAGATGCATGCAAAGGAATATCCCTGACAATATTCCTTGACTCCATGGATTGGATTGTACCTCTAGCCAGCTATTCCCTCGGACATCTCAGTTAATGAGCCAATAAATTATTTTCCTGCTTAGGTTTGTTTGAATTATGTTTTTGTCACTTGAAACTAAAAGCATTCAGTCTAATAAAGCAAATTATTTGGGCAAATTGCGCATGAGTTGAATCTGCTACTGGTTAAATCCTTCTGCCCACTTTCTCCACACCTAACATAAGAGTCAGGATTTCTGCATATAGTTATGTTATTTTTACCTGATTGGAGACATGCACCAGGAAGATTTTCCTACATCAACATCTTTAAGTAGAGAATTTGCTGTGGCCAGCAGTTCAGAAAATGCTCACTGGACCCAGTGCTATCAGGTTAATGAAAATGTGAAAGTACTAAGTGAATGATTCCAATGTCGCATAAGTGGTGACCTAGCTACAATATGGGCTTCCCAAAGAGGATTCTGATGAACACAAGTTCTAAGAACATGACTGTAGAGGTAGCTGTGGAACTTCTTTATTCTCATGAAAATAGAAAAGATTCCTTATATAGGTTTCCTACATATTTTTAATGCTCTATTTTTCTTTATAAGTAGTATGCAATTGTTAACTCTCTGCTACTGGGCATAGCTAAACATAGATACAATCATGGAAGGTGGAATATCAGTGATTACAAGGCAACAATTTATATTTATTATAATACACTCCTCTAGAGTCAGAAATCAGTAATAACTTGGAATTTCAGAATTTCTCTTCTCAGTGGCAAACACCAAGAATACGAAGATGAACTTGACCATAATAAATTGCTTATACTTTACCACATTTTGACCTCTGAAAGTGTTAATTTCATATGGTTCACTCTAATCGTAATCAAATACTTCTAATTCTAAGACTATCACTGATAGTAATGCTAGCATTACTAATTATAGAAGACTTACCACATACCAGGCACTGTGATAAATGATTTACCTACTTAGGCTCATAAACGTCACATTTACCAATTATACCAGTTGGTCTAAGTATTTCCACATTGTATCGATGAGGAAATTAAGGTATAGAGATGTTAATTAACTTGTCCAAGGTCACAAAGATAGTACATGCTGGAGCTGGGATTTGAACCCAGACAATCCAGTTCCTGAGCCTACACTGATAGCCACTATGCTATATTGCTGCTCTAAAAGGTAACATCTCTGATCCAGGTTTATATTTCTCCTTTCCCACTCAGAAACCAGGTAAAGTGAAATAAAGTAGAAATCTCTGAAGTCTTTTGTTCTTCTTACTCTGATTTCTTATTTAGGGTATTATGGAAATAAGGGGCCTTTTTTGAAGTCAGCAAGGTTTAGGGCTTCTCTGACACTCTGGATAGCACTAGGTCAAAAGATTTACAAATAAAAAGCACTTAATAATGTTATTTCTTGCTGAACATCATATTTTCCAAACCAAAGCCAAACAAGCTGCCATTGAGTTGATTCTGACTCCTGGTGACCTCATGTATGTCAGAGTAGAACTGTACTCCATAGGGTTTTCATGGCTGTGGCTTTTTAGAAGTAGATCTCCAAGCCTTTCTTCTCAGGTGCCTTTGGGTGGATTTGAACCACCAACCTTTCAGTTAGCAGCCAAGCTTTCAACTGTTTGCTCCACCAGGGAGCCACAGTTTCAGTGGCCTCCTATTCACCTCATTAATGAGGTAGGGATTCCCGCTCTAAGGTTACGGGGATGACCAAACACACAACACCCAACACTGGGCAGATGAGATCAACAGCATTTTGTTCATCACATATGCTTACAACAGTGGGGACAAGGACACTGCACATCATATAGGGCCATACAGGGGTTGCACTCAGGAACAGAGGGAACAACCAGGGGCTGTGCAAGGCAGTCTTTGCAATATCAATGGATGAGCTGACTCCTGGTTCCAGGGGAAGAATGTGATTGGCTTGTTTCAATGACTCCATGGACTGACCAGAAGCTAAAATCCACTATTCAGAAATAAGCAGGAACTACACATGGTTTCATTGATAAGTAGGTTGTTTGGCTAGGGGACCTTATGGGAGTTGAGCGGAAAGGGAAACTTACGATTGGGCCATTTGAGACCCTCCCAGTTTCCTCAGACATCCAGGCTGTACGTAATATTAAGCCTTAATTTTAGGGCCTTATACCTCAGTTGTCTGGCTTGATCTCTTTAAACCCACTGCCTTTGAATCAATTCCGATTCATAGAGACCCTTTAGGACAGAGTAGAACTGCCCCATGGGATTTCCAAGGCTGTAAATCTTTAAGGAAGCAGAGTGCCACAGTTTTCTCCCATGGAGCAACTGGTGGGTTCGAACTGCTGACTTTTCAGTGAGCAGCTGAGCGCTTAATCACTGTGCCACCAGCGTTCCTTCTGATCTCTTTAGTAGGATTTAAAACAAACAAACAGATACCTCTTGATATGTTTGGACAAAACGGACTGTGAGAAAACTTTTCCTGTAACTGAAAGGGCTATGAGACTCATTAATCATGAACAGGAGATAGATGCATGGCTTCAATGGCTTGTCATTTTAAGGTCCCACTTAAACCTTAGCTCTTTATGGGAGCACAGTTGGAATACCTAAATGGTTTGAGAATTCCCAAACTATTTATTATGAAGTTCAATATTTTACCCTTGTACATCTAGAACAAGGACTGGGTCCCTGTACTTATCTGCTTTGAACATCTTCTGGCTTGAGTTTGAGTCTAAACTCTCTGGATTACTAGCTATGTGATCTGGGGCAAGTGTTCCCATTTTGTCAGTCTTAATTGCTTGATCTTCAAAGTAAATCTCATAATATCTATCTCAAGGGATTACATGAAGTTTGAGTGTGATAACAGATATGAGTAAACTGGCACTTCAAAAGATTCAATGAGTATTAGTCCTTTCTTTATGCCTCACCCATTAGCAAAACCTTTTTTGCCTCTACACACGATTGACAATTAATATATGTTATCTTACTTTCTGTGATGTGCAGATGGAGTTTTAATAACCAGATTATTTTAATCAGGCCATTTTAGATGTCATATTTGAATCAATCAAAAAGTATCACCTCGGTGTTTAGTACAGAACTACAAGTATATAGTAATTCTACAACATGTCATCCATTAAATCTCCAAAGTCTCAAAGTTGAGGAAAAAACGACACCAGACTGGAACAGAAATGGCAAAGCCTTCACTAGTCTGTGTAATCCATTTGTAATATTTAAATTCTAAACAGTGGCTGATGGTGCTGGTGGGAATTGAAATGTCAATACTTCTGTAGTTTATCAAATGTTTCACTGCTAGGTAAGGAGGAGGAGAAATAAAATATATGAGAATGGCGTATGTTCAGACTCCACATATAGTCCCATAGTAACTTTCTGTTAAAGGTAAATTTTAATTTAATTTGTTTGTATGTATGGAGCACCTGTTTTACACTAGTGATTCTATCAACAGCTTACTAAACATCTTCAAAATGATGCTCCATAGACACATCACACTTAATCAAATTGAAACTCTTATCATCAACCCATCCCCCAAATTTTCTTCCTCCTCTTCTCCCAATTTTATTGAAGGGCACTATCAAATATATGATCAACTAAGAAAGAACAAGGGACTCAACACTGACTTCTTCTGTTCACCATCCTTCACATCCAATCATTCCTATTCTCCCGTCAATTCTTACAGTTTATCCACTGTCATGGTTTGAATTATGTCCCCCCAAAAATGTGTGTATCAATTTGGCTGGGCCACAATTCCCAGAATTGTGTGGTTGTCCTCCATTTTGTGATTGTAATTTTATGTTAAATAGGATTAGGGTGGGACTGTATAACACTCTTACTAAGGTCACATCCCTGATCCAATGTAAAGGGAGTTTCCTTGGGGTGTGGCCTGCACCACCTTTTATCTTAAAAGAGATAAAAGGAAAGGGAAGTAAGCAGAGAGTTGGGGACCTCATACTACCAAGAAAGCAATGCCAGGAGTAGAGCACATCCTTTGCACTGGGGGTCCTTGGGGGGAGAAGCTCCTAGTCTGGGGGAAGATTGATGAGAAGGCCGATGGAAAGAGAAAGCTTTCCCTTGGAGCTAACACCTTGAATTTGGACTTTTAGCTTACTTTACTGTGAAGAAATAAATTTCTCTTTGTTAAAGCCATACACTTGTGGTATTTCTATTAAAGCAGCACATTCTGTCTTACTGCCTCTCCCTTAGTTCAGGCCCCCTTTATGACGTTTTATCTGGCTTAAAGCATTCAGCAACTGTTTATGTATGTATGTACGTGTGTGTGTACGTATGTATGTGTACGGATCCCTGGTGGTGCAGTGTTTAAGAACTATGGCTGCTAACCAAAAAGTCAGCCTTTTGAATCCACCAGCTGCTCTTGGAAATCCTATGGGACAGTTCTGTTCTGTCCTATAGGGTTGTTATGAGTTGGAATCGACTCGACGGCAATGGGTATATATATATATGTGTGTGTGTGTGTGTATAAGCATATAT
>NW_004443955.1:18674268-18686127 GCF_000243295.1 Trichechus manatus latirostris
ATTTTCCACATAGCAAATGAACTAACTTCTCTTATTTAAAAACCTCCTATGAGGTGGGTGTGGGAGGTAGTTCTGTTGCCAGCATAGGTGGGGGTGGGAGGTAGTTCTGTTGCCAGCATGGTGGTATAACTCCAATGCAGCCCTTTCCTTCCACATTTAAAATAAAATTTTGAGTACAATACAAAAGCAACTACCTCTGGATTCTGAAAAGTAAACAAAAGCAAGTGCATTGTGGAAGATAGCTAAAACTTGGAAAAGCCACTGTACAGAGATGAGTTTTCTGGGATTTTTTTTTTTTTTTTTTCTCTTTTCTCTCAAGTATTTCCTTGAAAGTGGGCTGCTTTCACAGGGTGGCTTGGCAGCAGTAGTGGAGCCATTACCTAGAACTCTGAGAGAAATCCTGTAACTCTGGCTAAACAAATCATAAAATGGAGTTTTGAAGGCCAGATATTAGTGGGGAAGGAGTTATAAGAAGGCAGAGAAGAGAAGTGCTGATTCTGTGTGTGTGTACATACAAATCTTAGTCTAAGTCCTGAGTTACATATGTTTGGGACAGATACACACTAGCTTAGTTAAGACTTAGAGAACTGAACATGGATTTGAATGACACACATACAAACCTTTATTTAGGTTAGTGCCTGAGGAGTATACATGTGTAATAAATACAAACCAATTGGTGAAGGTTTGGAGAACTGAACTGAACCACATGCGCAAGTATATGACTAACCCCTGTGTCAGGGTTAAGGTTGTGTGTCAACTTGGCTGGTCATGATTCTCGATGGCTGGACAGTTATAACATAGTTTGGCAGCTATATAATGATGTAATCACCTCCATAATGAGATCTGATATAATGTGATCACCTCCATGATGAGATCTGCTATGAGCAGCCAATCAGTTGAAAGGGAGTTTCCTTGGGTGTGTGGCCGGCATCCAATATATGTGGACTTTCTGGCAAACCTCATGGTCTTTTGCTCACTCTGGATTCTGCATCTGGCTCCTGTGCATCTGACCTCCAGTTCTTGGGACTTGAACTAGCACTTACCTGCTGATCTTAGGATCTGCCAGCCTCTGAAGCCTATTAGCCAGCAGCCTGCTAGCTTACCTGCTAATCTTGGGTTCGTCAGCCCCTGCAGCTATGTGAGTCAGGAGAAGCCTCCAGCTTGACCCATGGATTGGGACTTGCCAGCCTCTACAACTGTGTGAGCTATTTCCTTGATATAAATCTCTCTCTTTATATACATATATACACACTTCACTGGTTTTGCTTCTCTAGAGAACCCAGCCTAAGACACCCTGAGTTACACATTCATGAGCAGACTCAAATCAGCACAACAAAGACTTAGAGAATTGGCTTGAGAATTGAATCACTTCCCACAAAGGAACAACACAATTTACTATGTAACATAACTACGCTGATTGTCTGCTAAAAGCAAAACATCAGCATTATGCAGAGGATTTTAAAAGGATGCAGTGTCTAACAACGTAACACTCACAATGTGCAAGGTAAAATAAAAATTAGTCAATATATGAAAGCAAAACAAACAAAAGAATATTGTAATAGGACAAAATCTCAAAGGGGGGAAAAAAAAAATTCAGCAAATCAAGAATGGTGAGAAACTTCCTAAAACTGTTAAAGGACAACTAGGGGAAAAAAAACAAAAACAAAATCTTTCAGTCAATATTATTCTTAATGGTGAAAGACTAAACTGTAACATCCTGAGACTGATAACAAGGCAAGGAAGACCAATTTCATCATTCCTACTCAACATCGTACTTAAATTTTTCCATAGCCCAATAAGTTAAGTAAAAGAAATAAAAGGCATACATGGGAAAGGATGAAGTAAAACCGTCCTTATTTATAGATGATGTCATTATTTAGTGAAGAGAATTCAAGTGAATCAATGAAACAACTACCAGAACCAATGAATAAATTTAGAAGGTTGTAGGACACAAGATTAATGAACAAGAATCAATTACATTTTTATTACTAAAAGCAAACAATTGGAAAACGAAAATTTAAAAAGTTTCATTACAATAGCACCAATAGACATAAAATAGGAATACCAGGAAAACCAAAAAGGACCCAAGAATATCCACACATCCCTGGAAGAATACAAGCCTACAAATACACACAGAGAAGGCACAATAGGACCTGACAAATTAAAAGACAGGGCAGACTTGAAACTGTCTGGACATTAAATATACTCCTGAACTTACGTACAGATTCAATGAAAGAGGATCATAGATTCTACTGAATTGACCTCTTTCAACACAACTTTTGACTAAACAATGTCTCATCAATCAATAATTCAGACATAACCTCTAGGAAGCCAGTTTTAAAAGTAAAAAAGAAGAATTAAAAACAAAAAAGCTGATTAGAAACATCAGTAGCTACACACCAAAAGGAAGGCAGATTTTACATATATATTCTAGGAAAGTTATTAAACAAATAAAGAAAGAAACCGATATAATAAAACATTTTTTGGTGAAAATATCAGAATACAGAGTAGTGACAATATTATATATATTAAAAAAGTCCAGTTTTCAACAACAGCAAAAAGACACACACAGAAATGGGGGAGGGAGAGGGGAAGGTCAATAGAAAATGTCTCTGAGTGAGCCCAGATGTTGAATTTAAGAGACACAGACTTCAACATAACTATCACAAACATGTTCAAAGAATTATAGAAAATTATGTTTAAAGAATTGAAATACAATATGATGAAAAAAAAATCCTACAGTTAGAGAATATCGATAGTCATAGAAACTATAAAAAAGAATCATATAGAAGTTCTGTAGTTGTGAATTACAATGACTGAAATGAAAAAAAAAGTGCGAGAGAAGTTCAACAGCATGCTTGAGATGACAGAATAAAGAATCCATAAACCTGATGGAGTAACAGTAGAAATTGTCCAATCTGAACAACACAGAGAAGAAAAAAGACTGAAGAAAAATGAATAGAGGCTCAGAGACTTGTGAGACAGCATCAAGCCTACCAACATGCATGTAATAGGTGTTCCAGAGGATGGGATAGGAAAAAAAAGTGAAGAAAAATATTTGAAGAAATAATGACCAAAAATTCTCCAGATTTTATGAAAAATATTACTATTCAATTTCAAGTAAATCCCAAGTAGGATACACCCAAAGAAATTCATACCTAGAACCATCACTGTGAAGCTGTAGAAAGTCAAAGATAAAGAGAAAATCTTGAATTCATCAAGGGGAAAAGGACATTTCACATACAAGGGAACATAGTAAGATTAACAGGTGACTTCTCATCAAAAGTAATGAAGGCCAGAAAGCAATGGAATATCATAATCAAACTGCTATTGGGGGGTAGAGGAGACTGTAAACCAAGAATTTTATATCCAGAAACACTATGCTTAAGAAATGAAAATAAAATACTTTCATGATAAAGACCTGCTTTATAAGAAAAACTAAAGGAAGTGCTTCAGGCTGAAAGAAATAATATTAGATGGTAACTCAAATTCACGGGAAGGAATGAAGAGTACTGAAATAATAAATATTTGAGTAAATATAAAGGACAGTATAAATATATTTTCCCATTTTCTCTTCACTTCTTTAAAAAGCACAGGATTTTATAATTGCTACCCAGGATTTGTGGATTTAAAAAGATATTGATATAATGGAAAAGCTCTAGTGGTGCAGTGGTTAAGCACTCTGCTGTTAACCAAAAGGTTGGTGGTTCGAACCCACCAGTGATTCCACAGGAAAAGGATGTGACAGTCTTCTTCCATAAAGATTACAGCGGTAGAAACTCTATGGGGAAGTTCTACTCTGCCCTATAGTGTCACTATGAGTTGGAATCAACTCAATGGTGAGTTATTTGTATACTATATATGATAATAACATCACAAGTAAATAAAGGAGAAATAAAGCTATATTGAGATGAAATTTCTGTATTTTATGAAAATTAAATTAATATTAATTTAAAGCAGAAGGAGCTCTGGTGGCACAGTTGTTAAGAGCTATGGCTGCTAACCAAACGGTCAGTAGTTTGAATCCACCCATTGCTCCTTGGAAACCATATGGGGCAATTCTACTCTGTCCTATAGGGTCGCTATGAGTCAGAATTGACTTGACGGCAATAGGTTGGTTGGTTGGTTGTGATAAGAAGAGGAGACCTGGTGGTGCAGTGGTTAAAGTGCTCTGCTTCTAACTGAAATGTTAGCAGTTTGAATCTACCAGCTGAAAGAAAGATGTGGCAGTATGCCTCCATAAAGATTATAGCCTTGGAAACTATGGGGAAGCTCTACTCTGCCCTGTAGGGTTGTTATGAGTTGGAATTAACTCAATCGCAATGGGTTTTGTTTTGTTTTTTTGATAAGGATTATGCAATTCAAACAGCAACTCTAAGAAAATAACTAAAAATATGTACTTAAATCAAGAGAGGGATTACAATGATATGCTAAAAATAACAATAATAATTATGATTGTTTAACCAAAAGATAACACTAAAGGAGAAACCCATTAACAGAATAAATATCAGGCATATTAAAAACAAATAGAAATATCACAGATATAAATACAAATATATCAATAATTACATTAAGTATTAATGACCTAATGCTCTAATCAAAAAGCAGTTATTGTAAGATTGGATTAAAAAAAAAACAAGATCCAGCTATATGCTGTCTGCCAGAGATACACTTTAGATTAAACAACACAAACATGTAGCAATAAAAGATGGGAAAATATTTGCCATGCAAAAGTAACCGTGTGAGAGCTGGAGCAGTAACTATATAAATATCATACAACAGGTCCTTAAGACAAGAAATATTGCTTGAGGTTAAAATATCAGGAAGATATGACAAATATAAATGTATGTGCACCTAACCACCTAGCCCCAAAATGCATAAATAAAAATTTGACAGATTTGGAAAGATAAATAATTCAACAATATGATTTCAATATTCAACTCTTAAAAATGGATAGAACAACTAGAGGAAAATCTCTGAAGATATAAAATATTTGAACCATACTATCAACCATTTTGACCTCACTGCCATTTACATTATACTCCATCCAATGACAGCACAATAAACTTTCTTTACAAGGTCACGGGGAACATTCTCTGGAATAGATCATATGCTCACCATAAAACACATCTCAAAAAATTTAAAAAGGATTGGAATCATATAAAACATGAGCTAAATTACAAATCAACAAAGAAAGATATTTGGGAAATCTTCAAATATTTGGAAATTAAATAACATATTTCTACTAAGGAACCCATGGGCCAAAAGATAAATCACATAGGGAATTACAAAATATTTTAAATGAATGAAAAAGAAAATACAACATATCAAAATTTATGGAACACAAGTAAAGTAATGTCTAGAGGGGGTACTTAAAGCTTTAAATATCTATGTTAGAAAAAGAAGAAATTTCTCAAATCAATATTCTAGGTTTCTGACATAAAATAATAGGAAAAGAAGGACAAGTTAAATCCAAAACAAATAGAAAATAACGTAGGTTACACAAAAATCAATAAAACAGAAAACACAAAAATAGAGAAAATCAGTAAAAAGTTAATTCTTTGAAAAGATCAGTATAATTGACACGTTTTAGCTAAATACAGAAAAAAGAGAAAGACACAAATAAGCAATTATTTTCTAAAGAAATAAAAAGGAGTACAATGGAATATTATGAATAATATCATGCTAACAAATTTTATTGCAAATAAAATTTTAAAAGGAAGGAGGTGATGGATAATAGGTCTCTGCTACACCCTTCTAAATATAATATAATTGATTCTGACTGTTCATAGTAGTTATGGTGTATACATTTGCCGTGAACTCCAAATTAGCAAATACTGAACCATTGCTCCTAAGGGAAATATAGGGTTAGGTTCCTGTGAGCTTCCGGTCACAACAATTGTATCAATCGATCAATACACAGCCTTGACTTACATGTGTTTCTGTTTAAAGCATTTTATTTAATATACATTGATGATTCATGAACATTGAATTCACAGCCAACAGCACTAACTCATGCCTGAATGAAGCTTATTTAAGTGGTGGTTTAGTGGTAGTATTCTCACCTTCCATGGGGGAGACTTGAGTTCAATTCCCAGCCAAGGCACCTCTTGCACAAGAGGCGCTGGTCTGTCAGTGGAGGTTTGTGTGTTTCTATGATGCTGAAGGGACTTCAGTGGAGCTTCCAGACTAAGACAGACTAGGAAGAAAAGGCTGGTGATATACTTCCAAAAATCATCTAATGAAAATTCTGTGGGTCACAGTAGTTTGATCTGCAGTGCATCACGAGGATGGCACAGGACCAGGAAGAGCTGCATTCTGCTGTCATGTGTCAGGGCCGAGGGCGGCTAACAATAAAAGCCATGACATGGAGGCAGTGTGGCACATAGGGTTCAGACAAGCCTGGATCCGAATTCTGATTCTCTGTGACAATTAATAAACATCCGCTGAATCCTAGTTTGCTAACGTGTATTATGATCACTTTTTTTTTTTTTTTGAACATACCCACATGATGTATATATGAAGCCAAGGAGACTACTGTTCATCATTAGCTGTGTAGTCATGAAATTACATGGCTTTATTTTATTCTGCTCCTCAAGAATTTTATCAATTTTGGGGTGATTATTTCCAGAATCCAGATTGTATCAAATATTTTTGTGTAAAAGTCAGAAGAATTTGAGGGCCTTAGGAACTTAGGTGTGCCTTTGAAATTTTTAAAATTTACCTTGTGTGTGCATAAATATAACCAAATGGCAGTATCACCCTAACACTCACCACAAAGCTATTACTGACATGGGCATGGTAACAAATCTCCAGAATATACTGAGCCTGGGGTCTGAATTTTCAGTCCTTCTTATGTATGTTGCCAAGAAAATCATTGGTATTTTAAATATGCATATATTTAAATAAGATTATTAACAATTTTTGTTTTGAGCATAATTTGCATCCATGATTGCATTCTATTTTAAAACAGCTTAGTTTGGTAATCCCTGTTTGACAGGTGAAACAGCCAAGAAAGAGAGCAGGTACTACCCTCATAATGATAAGCAGACGTTTATTGTTGAAGTGTATCTCCGCTTTGGGAGTATAAGATATGTAAGAAATAACTGGTTGATCTGTCTTCAAGAAGTTTATAATCAGGATTAAAAAAAAATCCTGTGGTCATGGAGTCCATTTTGACTCCTGGCAACCCCATGTTTTCAAAAGTAGAACTGAGCTCCATGGGGTTTTCTTGGCTGTAATCTTTATGGAAATAGATCTCCAGGCCTTTCTTCTGTGTTGCCCCTGGTTGGGTTCAAACCACCAACTTTTTGATTAATGGTCAAGTGCAAACCATTTGTGCCACCCAGGGACCTATAATCATGATAAACCAAAACCAGATCTACTGAGCTTGAGTCAATTCTGAATCTCACTCCCTTAATCCTAGCTAGTGGGCCCTTAACTCTGTAACCCAGCACTCCAAGAGGCCAGATATCTCAATGGCTACAACCCTGTGTTTAGCACTCAGACACATTTGCATTCAAATTCTGATGCCTCCTCCTTGCTTCATACGCTTAATAGATAGAGGACCTTGAGCAAGTTATTGCTTAAGCTTTCTAATCTGCAAAGTGGGACTACTTGTCTCATGTTCTAATTCTGAGGAGTAAAGATGCCAGCTCATATCATTCTGAGTCAGAATCGACTTAAAGGCAATTAACAATAACAGCAAAGATGCTAAGGAATCCTGAGTGGTGCAAATAGTTAACACTCTTGGCTGCTTACCAAAAGGTTGGAGGTTCAAGTCCACCCAGAGGCACCTCGGAAGAAAGGCCTGGCAATCTACCTCCAACAAATTAGCCATTGAAAACCCTATGGAGCACAGTTCTACTGTGACACACGTGGTGTTACTGTGTGTTGGAATCAACTCAACAGCTACTGGTTAAAGATGCTAATGAGTAAAATGTCAATGAGAGGCATTTTTTTTTTTTAACTATAATTACTAATCTGGGTTGAAAAAGTTATGTTGCAGACCAGGGTCAGAGTAAAAACTGGGACCCTTTGGCCACCACGTCTAGCCTCTTCTGATGCCGTCATCGGCCTGATCACGAGCTCTCTGGTGGTATGCAGCTGTTATCCTCGTCAGCCATCCTAGCCAGGGGCTCACCCTCATCCAGCTAGCCCCCAATTTAAGTCTGGAAGTTTTTAAAAATACCAGTCTTGGCCTCTGACCTCCAGAGTTTCTGATTTAATTAGACTGGGGTTGGGGGGGGCTCAGTTTGATGCTTTTAAAAGCTCCCCAGGTGTTTTTAATATGCAGTCAAGGTTAAGAACTGCTGTTTAGGTGCTCCCTGGATGGGGCCGTGGACTGCCTCAATTTCCAGCATCTCCCTTGATAATGAAAACTCAGCCTTCACTTTTCTTCCTCCTATTGTGGTGAAATATACATAACAAAACATTTGCCTTTTCAACCATTTTTATGTGTATAATTCAGAGACGTCCATTAAGTTCACCATGTGGTGCGACCATCACCGCTAGCTGTTTCCAAACTTTTTCATCGCCCTTAACAGAAACTGAGAACCCCTCAAGCAAGTAGTTGCTGTTATTGTCGTGGAATAGGCTCTAATTCAGGGTGATCCCATGTAGAACAGAACTAAACGTTGCCAGATCTGAGCCATCTCCTTGATCATTGATACGTTTAAGTCCATTGTTGCAGCTATTGTGTTAATTTTTAAGCAATCCGGTGGCCTTTGAGTTGTTTCTCTTTCATGGTGACCCCATGTGTTGCAGAGTAGTACTGTGCTCCATAGAGTTTTCGTGGCTTTGACCTTTCAGAAGCAGATCACCAAGACGTTTCTTCAGAGGCACCTCTGGGTGGGTTTGAACCACCAAGCTTTTGGTTAGCAGCCAAGCACTTAACCGTTTGAGATGCTCAGGGATTCCTTCTTAAGCAATACCTCCCTCCATCTTGCTTTGTCTGACCATCATCACCTTTCTTTCTGCCACAGGTCAGACCTCCCACCTTATTCCCATTGCTCTGGCATTTGGGTCTTCATTTTTCTGTGCCTACCCAGCTTCTGGCCACTAGTTGCCTTTGCCTCACAGGCTTGCCAGAGTCGGGTGTAGGCCTTTCCCTGGCCTCTCCTGAAGGCTGGCTCCAGGCTCTCCTCTGGAAGATCACGGCCAAAGCTTAGCACGACTTCCAAAACCGTGCTCCTCAGGACCCTTCCTGCAGCCTCTCCACACACGCCAAGGGCGTCCTCAGCACAGAGCCAACTTGTGCAGGGGTTGAAGTACAGCAGGGTTGGTCTTCTTGACCCTTCTTGAATTCCTCCTTCTTTTCTTTTTTTAACTTATCCAAAACTTTCAGAAATGTATCATGAGATTGCCTGGTCTTCTTTGGTTCTTTTCTTTTGTGGTTGCTAAAAAAAGAGACAGGGATTCCAGAACATATTCCCTCATGATTTCTCCATCATTATTAGAAATAAATATTTAAACTTGGTATATTTTATGTGAAACCTAATGTATTATTAGCATTCTGTGAAACCTAATGTGTTATTAGCATTCTATTAAAACATTTAATATTTATTTAAAAGAGTTTAATATAAACTATTTAACTAAACATAATACCTATATTTTTGGTGAAATTAAAAGGATAAATTCCCAAACTTTGACCTTAGGCATATTGTAATTTGGTTCCTTGCAGCTTGCTTTCTTGTTTAAAGGAACTTATAAATTGCACATACAGCTTACGTAAGAAAAGGAGGGAGAAGTCACCTACTAAACCTACCGAAACTGTCTGATTTTTACATCTTTTGCCAGTACTCTTGAACCCATCAGAGCTTGCTGAGGAGAAGTTTATGTTGAATTATCATTTAGTTACATAAAGTTACAAATTAAAAATTAGTAGTTACCTTGCTTCCCTTTCCTCTTGTTCAATATTTTTCAAATGGGGTTAACTGGAAACCAGAAACTAAACTGGTGGCTGGGAATTGCTCACTGATTCAGATTAGTATCATCTACTTTTATCAGTATAAAGAGAGAGAATAAATGTGTAGAAATATGTTTATTATTTTATTTCAACATTAAATTTTATAAATGCAGCATGAGTCTCATTATGTCAAGGATGGATATTTACTTAAAATTTCTGAAATAATACCCCATTTGCATAATTCCGGAACCCTGGTGATACAGTGCTTAGGCATTCGGCTGCTAACAAAAAGGTTGGCAGTTCAAATCCTTCCGCCACTCCTTGGAAACCCTATGGGGCAGTTCTACTCTGTCCTGTAGGGTTGCTATAAGTTGGAAATGACTCGATGGCAACCAGATTTTTGGTGGCATAATTCCAAGAAAAATAGTCCTAGAATGGTATTCTGCCCTGTATCATATCAAAAGTTGGTCAGAATTGGAAAATATCACTTTATGGCTTCCAGTTGATGAATCATAATTTACTTAATAATTTGTCTATGGTTTAATACTTTTTATTTTCTTTATTTTATTTTCTATGCTGATATAAATATCACTGCAATGAGTATCTTTGAGCATATTATTTGATATTTTGAATTAATTATTTAATATAAACATCCAGAATTCTAAACCCTGGTCAAAAGTCATTAGCTCTTGTCTAACTTATAAGCCTACTCACTACACCCAATCCTGTAATTTTCCTAATGGATGTGAGAGAGATTTGAAAACAGGCACATATGTTGGTAAAAGTATTAAGATGAGAGAGGGGAAAAAAGCAATCTCTAAAATATGTTTTCCCCTACTTCGTTGTGGGCTGGTACTCTTTGGGAGAACAGTGTTATTAAATGTTTTTATGGTGTTGACAACTTGGGGTACGGCTGAATGAAAGTGTCTGTGGTATGGGAAGAACCCATTGTGGATGTTAAAGGTGATTGGTTTGCAGAATAAAGTAAGTAAATACATAAAATAAAAGAGGAAATGTCCAAAATGTCACCTTTTTTATTTGGGGGGAGTTTCTGGGTGGCGCAAACAGTTAAGCACTGGACTACTAACAAAAAGGTTGGTGCTTCAAATCTATCCAGAGGTGCCTGGAAGGAAGGCCTATCAATCTGCTTCCAAAAGGTCACAGACCCTATGAAGTGCAGTTCTACTCTGCGCACACGGAGTTGCCACAAGTTGGAATCTACCTGATGGCAGCTAACAACGAAAACAACAATTGTTTTTGGACATCTGTGGTTTGAACTCTTCACAGTGGTTACTGATTCGTGCAGTTGGCTGGACCTAGTTGAGTGACTAATAGGAGCACTTCCCAAAAGTTGTTCTCTTATAAGTGCTTGCTGGCATTGCCTCTTGAGGACTGTCATGGATTGAATTGTTTCCCCCAAAAATGTCTGTCAACTTGGTTAGGTCATGATTCCCAGTATTGTATGATTGTGAGTTGTAAATGTTATCACTATGATGTAATAAGATGGATTAGCGGCAGTTATATTGATGAGGTCTACAAGGTTAGATAGTGTCTTAAGCCAACCTCTTTTGAGATATAAAAGAGAGAAGTAAGCAGAGAGACATGGGAACTTCATACCACCAAGAGAGCAGTGCCGGGAACAGAGCGTGTCCTTTGGACCTGAGGTTCCTGAGCAGAGAAGCTCCTAGACCAAGGGACGATTGATGACAAGGATCTTCCTCCAGAGCCAACAGAGAAAGCCTTCCCCCGGAACTGACAACCTGAATTTGGACTTGTAGCCTACTAGACGGTGAGAGAATAAATTTCTCTTTGTTAAAGCCATCCACTTGTGGTATTTCAGTTACAGCAGTACTAAATGGCTAAGACTAGGACCTTATTTTCTTTCCAGGTAGACACACAGAGAATTTGAGATCAAATTTCTTTGCTGACCAATCTCTCAGCTGTAATCAGTT
>NW_004443955.1:18687122-18689165 GCF_000243295.1 Trichechus manatus latirostris
GAGCCTAGAGCAGTGGGTGTAATGGTATGTGAAGTGACCTTGAATATAGGCGCTGTGGGTAGCCCCAGCTTTTTTGTAAAAGAAGCATTTGCGGTGGAGGTTTGGGTTTCAGGCCTCCCAGTCATCAATCATCTCTGCCCATTCTTCTCTTTGACAGCTCAGTACAAGGCCTGACATTTGACACCCAAGACCCCGGGACTTATGCACAGACACTAGCTGAGGCCCTAAGGGACGGGAGGAGGGGAGGAGGGGACAAAAGGGTGGGCTTTTTTTTTTTTTTTTTAAAGAAGCTGCAAACTGAAGAAGATACCAAACAAATTGTAACTGTCACAGGCACTGATTCTGCAGGAAAGCATTGCATTGAGTTCTGTCAGCTGCTTCGTGATTTTTCATGCTGCTCAGGTTGTTTAAAATAGCTTTGTGTAGAGCATTCGGAGCAAGAGCTGAGCCTGGCTGGTCAGTTTCAATTTGGCCAGATTGAACCCAACTTCAGCATTCCAGGATGGATAGGTGGACATGGGGGTTATCACTTTCCAGACAATGACTCATGACACTGTGACCTGAGTGTCATTACATCATACTATCACCTCAGATGAAGGCCACCCTTGGGGAACTTTCCCTTTGGAAAACTGAAAAAAAAAAAAAATAAGTAAAAAATCAGAAAGAATGATAATAATTCAGGTTCAGATACGAACTCACTGAAGTTTGAGGTCAACTAATGCAAGCGTTTCAGGGATCAAATAACGGTAATTGACGTTGACAAGAATTAGACAATTTATAATTCTGACACCAAAAGAGTCTAAAAAGTTTACAACATACAAGTCCCAAGATTTCATGGGTGAAGGTCCAGGTGGCTGTTCCTCAAATCCCTATTCATCTAAGCCAGTTAAACCGTATGCCAGGCTCTGAGCATGTGAGGCCAACAGTGTGTGATTAAATTCTTACCCAAAATTGTGACCCGGCAGATTTATCTATCAAATACTTTTTGACACTGTCTATATGCCTAGCACTGTACTGGTGTCATAGAAGATGCAACCCATGCTAAGAGATAATTGCAGCCCATACAGACACTATGGTCTATTGGGAGTGATAAAGCACACATTGATAAGATAGTGCAGAATAGAATGGTAAAAACAAATGTATTCTGATCTATCAACTGATTTGTCTTCAGGATTACTCTGCACTTCTTTCATTCTGGAAGCAACTGCATCCCACACACGCAGTTGAGAAATCACACAGCTCTTCCAAGTGGAAACATGGAAACAGATTTTGGGGGCTGTTTAGAAAATGTCAAAATCTTTCTAAGAATATTTAACAGCATAGGCTTAGAAACACAGAGTGAAATATTAGATATCTTTTGGAAAAAATAATAGCAGAAAATATGCAATATCAGCAACAAGTGGAGTGGCTGAATTAGGAGTGAGTTTTATTTTTAATTTTAACCCATTTTCCAATAATCTATAATGAACATGCATAACTTTTTACTAATAAACAAATGTTAAAAAATTAGAAAAATAGAAATATTCAGTGGCAACCTGGAATCATATACCACTTCCATTTCATTCTATAATTTTTCTCTTCAGTGAGGAAAGTCAGCTTAGCTCCTCTTTTCATTGCTCTTTCTTTAATAGCTAATAATGTGCATACTCCTATAAGAGCAAAGACAGAAATTTGCACCCTATGGAATTAGCTTGGAGTTTGAGTGAGGATATTTATAGTAAATTGGAGTTCCTCTTCTGTGATCTCCTAATGCTCAATGCTCTATCATAGCACTGACATGCGGTATTAATTTCGTAGTAACTTCTCAATCTTGCTCACTAAATGGTGAGTTCCTTGAAGGCCAGGTCTTATCCTGATCTTGAGGTAGCTTACGCAATTTTTTATCTCCTGTGGCATTTTTATATCTCCTGGGGGTAGCTCATTGCCCTATCAAAGGAGAAATTCAATATACTATTGAAGAATTAATAAATATTTGTTTAGACAAGCATTGTCATTATTGTTTGGAGGGGGCTAATTTGTGCATCCTGAGATAGGCACACGCTT
>NW_004443955.1:18690344-18697331 GCF_000243295.1 Trichechus manatus latirostris
CTTTCAGCACACTTTGGGTGAAGAATGTACTGTTGCATGGAGCAATTCTTCAACGATTTTTCTCCTCTAGGTTCACTTTGTGTCACACCACAGAATTGGAATTCAAGAGATGAGTCTGTATTTTTAATCATGTTGATATTTCCCATGTAGCTTCTTAGTCAGTTCCTTGGATTCTTCACACAAAACTATAAAAGGTCATCAATTATAGGGACCTTATGTAAATACTGGGCTGTTTTGTGATTCTATTCTGAGCAATGTTTATATACATCTGCTCAAATAAATTAATTTTCTTGTCCCAAATGACTCATTTAGTGGAACTAGACGTTCTCATGCCAATGCAAATAGAGAAGGGGAGAGAGGGCACAGAGAAATGAGGAGGATGGGAATTCATTTTATCATCTACCAATTTATGAGTGCTGGCACATTATTTCTAAATGGAAAATCACTAAGCAAATATTTATACCAGCAAGATAGAATTATGAATCTTGTCGTCTGATGTTGAATATAACCATCTTGAGGGTATGAGTATGGATTTGGACACACCTGCACTGGAGTCCTATCTCCACAATATTCTGGCTAGATGATCTTATTCATTTTAGAGAACTTCTCAGAGCTTCA
This sequence comes from Trichechus manatus latirostris, assembly GCF_000243295.1. Classification (NCBI taxonomy): domain Eukaryota; kingdom Metazoa; phylum Chordata; class Mammalia; order Sirenia; family Trichechidae; genus Trichechus; species Trichechus manatus. The sequence goes on from NW_004443955.1 coordinate 18,690,963, forward strand.
TTTTTCACAGCTGTAAATCATAGTGTTGCTTTTCAAACTGTGATAACTGAAATTGCATGGCACCATCTTTACACATATCAGCTATTCAGTAGTGAATGAAAGAAAGACTGGCAGACTGCTCAGTGATATCATAGGAAATAATGAACATGGAAATTCCTTGAAACTCTACCCGAGGCCTAGGGTCATCATCATATGATCTTTAATAGCAGTTCCTTCCCTTCTAAGATCCATTCCACTCTTTATAAAGCTTCCACCATGTTTCCATCAACCTGTTTAATGTGTCATACCCCTGCCCCAGAATCCACTTTGATGACCTATCATTTATTTGATCTCAATGAACTCCCTTCCTAGGCATTTATACCCTTTCACTGTGACCTAACACCAGTTACTCTATTTTATATATGTACATATATTATATATATATGTGTATTCGTTGGTACTGTCACTTCATGATTCCACCATTCCAAACCTTATTTCTAGCCTTTTAGCATCCCTTATTATTTCTGTATTTGTATTAGTTTCCCGTGACTTTCATAAAAAAATACCACCAACTGGGTAGCTTATAAGAACAGAAATTTATTGTCTCACAGTTCTGGAGGCTAGAAGTCTGAATTCAGGACATTGGCAGAGCCATGCTCTCTCTGTCTTCTCTAGGGGAAGATTCTCCCATGTCTTTTCCAGCTTCTAGTAGCCCCAGGCATTTCTTGGCATCCCTTGGCTTGTAGCTGCATCTTCATGTGGCTATTTTCTCTTTGTGTGTTTCTCTGTGCCTGTTCTCTTTTATAAGAACGGTTCTCAGAGTGGAATAGGACCTACTCTACTCTAGTATAACCTTATGTTAACTGAAAGGATTTTTAAGGATACTATTTCAAAACAAGATCATGGTCATAGGTACTAGGAGTTGGGATTTTAATACATCTTTTTGGTGGGTACGATTCAATCCAAAATAGTAGCTTTGTATATGACCTTTCTTTGGCATTGGCATTCTTCCTTTCTTTCCAATACACGACCAAGATTTTCTTTAAGACGCAGTTCATCATTCTTCATCTAAATAGTTTGTCCCATACTAAACTCACCTCCTTTGAATTACTGCATCATTTTGTGGTCCTTAACTTGTATGTAGAATGGTTAACTTTCACGCAGAATGTGTGAACTCATGTTTTTTGACACTTCTTTTCTGTAGTCATTTCCTACAGTTTTTTTTTTTTTTTTCACTTAGAATGGAAACTTTTCAAAGGATGATTTTTTTAAAAAAATATTTTTTATTAATTGTATTACCTAGCAGAGTTCCTTCCATATGATGAACAATTTAATAACTGCTTCTTGAATAAAATTATGATTGATTAAATTATACTACATGTTCTCCATTAGATATTACTACTCTTTTTATATAAATCTCACTCTCTCCATTCTCTAGATAAATACATACATAGATTTATTGATTAATTCCCATGTAGGTATTGATTGTCATCTATCTGTATTTTAATTATTTTATGAAATTGTCCCTTGTAATAAAGGTTCATTCATTTTAATTGGTATAATTCTTGCTTCTAGAATAGCCCTGACATCCTGTAGGCTTAAAGCATTTTAATGGAAACCAGCTTGAGCAATTTACTATCAGGACTTCAAGTTTCATACCTTGGTTGTTTTCAAATTCCGGTACTGCAAACCTTGCTTTATCGTGTGCTTTTTAACAGTTGTCCAACAAGACCTTTATCCAGGTTCAAAAAGTAAAATGAAGACACACCATTTTATTTGTATTCTTAAAATCCCTAGAACCTCACTGTTATTATATAGATTCATAAAGTACTTGATTTCTGCCCTACTAAATAAACTAGGTGGTTGGTTAATTTACATAATATCATCTGTTCTTTGAATTCTGCTGCATAGTATATACATGGAAACCCTAGTGGTGTAGTGGTTAAGAGCTACAGCTGCTTAACCAAAAGACTGGCAGCTCAAATCCACCAGGCGCTCCTTGAAAACTCTATGGGGGCAGTTCTACTCTGTCCTATAGGGTTGCTATGAGTTGGAATCGACTCAACGGCAATGGGTTTGGTTTTGTTTAACATAGTGTATCTACATTCAAGCATGGATAACAAAATCCACCTTACTGGATTATGATGACTGGAGATACTGAATGTTTAAAAGGAAAAGATAAAACAAAAATGAAACAAAAAAACAAGCAATAGATCAAAGGGTTTAGAGACGTTGGCTCTGAAGCCACAATACTTGGCTTGAATGCCAGATCACCACTTTCTAGATGGGTAGGCACTCTATGCCTCAGTTTGCTCATCTGTGAAATGGAATTAAACTTCACCCTCACAGGGTTAGTGGGAGGAACCAATGACATATGAATACATGGTGCTTAATGCAGCCTCGGGCAGACTGTGGCTTTTACTCAAACACTGCTAGCTATTATTTTTATGAACTGTATTATGAATTAATCATGTGGGTAGTCTGCTTTTTTTGTTAATTCATTTACTCTGGGTCAAGTCACAATCAAGTTTATGCTTATTTGGCCAGCACAGACGCCCAGCTTCTAGCCTAAATATTTCTAAGTTACATTCGTGTGGTGTGCAGGACGGCAAAGTTGAAGGGAAAAAACACGGCCCCCAAGCATTAACAGGTGCATACTCCCCACCCCTACTCTACGAGATGAAAGCAGTGGATTTTCCAGCAGTTCTTCAGACTGTCTAATTTATATGCACAGTTAGTCCTCTGTCTCCGCGGGTTCCGCATCCATGGCTTCAACCAACCGCGATCGAAACTATTAAAAAAGAAAGAAAGAAAGAAAAACAAAGTTCCAAAAAGCAAAACTTGAATTTGCTGCGCACCGAGCACTGTGCTGAGTCCCCACCATGCAGACATCTGTAGGCATCTCCTGCTGTAGCCTCCCACAGATCCTCAGTCTCTCTTCAACACTTGTTAGAGCATTATTAGCTGTGCATTCGTTAGCAATGTGTGTGCACCCTTTGTTTCTGTGAAAAAATGGCTTCCACAAAGTAATGAAGTGGTCAAGCAGTCTCTCAAAGACTAAGTGTGAGAGGGTGAGGAGAGTGAGAGGAAGGAGTTTCAGGCTAGTAAGGGCTGGCTGACTAGCTCTGTAAGGCACTACAGCCTCAAGTACTTCAAGATCACGGGCGAATCGGCATTGCTGATGCCCAGGCAGCATCAACATTCCCAGAAGAGCTCAAGAAACTCACAGAAGAGAAAGGCTACCTTCCAGGGCAAGTCTTCAATTGTGATGAAACAACCATTTACATAACATTTACATTATATTAGATATGAAAAGTAACCTAGAGATGATTTGAAGTATACCTGAGGATGTGTGTAGATTATAGCAAATACTACACCATTTTATATAACGGACTTGAGCATCCTCAGGTTTTGATATCCGAGGGCGTCCTGGAACCAATCCCCCACAGATACCATGGAAAGAATGTTTATCCAGGATTCAGCTGGAGATTATTTTTAAGGAGCTGGGTAGAATATGCTGCTCTCACGGTCCCAGTGGTGCTGCCACATTCATTTTACTAGCGTGTTCATTCTTTAGTACTTTCATGGATTGACATAAGGGAGGAATTCGCATGTCACGGAAGATAGCATCTCTCTGTTGCCAAAGGAGTCTATTCAGACATGCATGTTGGTGGGTTGATAACTTATTAGGTATTGCAGAGGACTCAAAGATAGACATTTCGCCTTTTATCTCCGTTTCTGTGCCCCCTGCATACTAAAGATAGTGCAAAACAGCCAGATACATCTTAACTAACCTACACAGAAAAGAGGGACTTTTGCTAGCCTGCTGCAAGGACTGCAAAGTTAAAGGAACATGGTGTCACATGGCCTAACGACAACTGAATCAAACATGCGTATGCACCCAACTTGAGCTGTCTGTAAATGTATTTTTAAGGCTCAAATCGAGTGATAGTTTAGCAAGAAGAAATGTAAAATAAATGGAATCTAAACATTTTGGCTGCTGTCTGGGGGAAAAAAATCAAAAAGCAAATAGTGAGGTTGCAATACAAAATACGTAGGTTAGTTCACATGTGACTATTTTCATATTAGTACATGTATTTTGAGGTGAAGAAAGGAAAATGAGAACTAATTCAAATGATGGTTCTAATCTGCATGAAGACACAGAACACTGTAATTCCCTGCATATTATCATACAGGTAAGAGTGCAGGAGTTTCTGTTAGCCACAGTATAAAAGCAATATCCTTTACTCAAATAGTATGTTTTCTCTCTCATAATCGCTTATGGGCGGTATTAACGTGAAATCATTTAAGATTATGTTCAAAGTACGTGTTAAATTTGCAAGTTGACACTGATCATGAAGACGGTTATTTTAAATCAGAAAAACCATAGTAGCTCTGATAAGATTAGAAACTGAAGCCCAAAAGCAATATTTTGAGTCAAAATTCTAATTTACATTTTTTACATTTAGTTAGAATTTGTAGCTACGCTAATAATACAAAAAGTGTCATTATATAAATGGCAAATGAATACTTTAAGAAAAAAAAAGACTAAAACTCTTTATGGTTGTTCTGTTTAAACTGTTTGAAAATGGATTGGAAGAATATGAATCAAGATGGTAAAGTGGTTTATTGGACTGGAAGATTTCAATTTCTACTTTGGTTTTTTTCTTCCCCTAGATTTTTTAAATTTTCTAAAATTAACATGTATTTTCTTATAACCAAGAGAAAATAATGTGTTTTTAAAAAATATTTACTATACTAAAACCAGTAGCCACGGTGGCGCAGTGGTTGAAGCATTCGGCTGCTAACCAAAAGGTATGCAATTCGAGCCCACCAGCCACTCCATGGGAGAAACTCGTGGCAATCTGGTTCCGTAGAGATTTAAAGCCTTGGAAACCCTATGGGGTAGTTCTGTGTCCTATAGGGTCACTATGAGTTGAAATCAACTCTAAAGCAATCTGTTTTTTCTTTTTTAAATGCACTAAAACCAATTGTTTATATGATCTGTATCACTCCCAATTATGTTTTCATTCTACTTTCTATTTAATATCCTTGCTTGCTACTTCTAAATATGTTTAAGATAAAAAACACCACAATTGGAAAAGTTTGCCTCATATAGACACCATTTAGGAAAATATATAGTGTTTTTTATGGCCAAGTAGATCAAATAGAATTTTAATTTTGTGACTTCATCAAGTCCTCAGTGCAGTAAACTAAACTATAATCCACTAATCATTTCTAAATGGCTTCAAAGTTTTTCAAATGAAATTTAGAATTCAGTAATAAGTAAATAGATTACTAAATATCAATACATGTAACTTAAAATATTATGCATTTATGTACAATCTGTTCACACCCTTTAAAGAGTTTATGCTGATCTCTCTACTTGAGGAAATACATCAGCCATGTCTTCCCTGCCTAACTCTCCCTCCTGTTTTTCTTGACTTTTTATAATGTATTGGTACTCTTGTCTGTAGAAAACAAAATGAAATAGAAGTGTTTCATTCATTTGATCAGTATAGAAAACTAATCCAAAATATTCAAGCACACTGTAATTTGTGTAATCTTGTTTAGCTATCCATGCTAAGATTGAAAAAACCACTCTTCACCCCTGTACCATGTAGAACCAGTTGTTCTTTAATAGAAAGTTGCTTTGCTTCAGCTATAATACCTTTCATCATTTTTCAGACGGGCGTAAGATTTCTTTCCTTTGATTTTCAGGCCTGCATTGAATGAATTCTGATTGGTCAGGAGCTTCATGGAAATCCTTGAGTGCACAGGGCACCTCACTAACTCAAGAATTATTTAAAAATAAATTATAGGCATAAATGTATTTTTACAGTAAGGCCATATGCTTTAAAAATATACATCTATAATATTTATATATGAGCTGCAGTTGCACAAAAGTCATAACCTCATATGAGAGTCTCTGAGGTACTATACCTCTGCATTCCACCTGGAATCATTTTAACTCTCAGCCTTACCTCAGGCAGCACCCGGGTTAGCACCTGTGACTTATGACTGCATCAATTCACACAGAAATGTGTTGTACCACTCCAAGGGAAGTAGTTCATCTTCTATATGACAATACCTGCACATCTCCAGAAGTTGAAAGAACTCGGGACATGCAAAGTCAAAATGGCCTTCAAAGGAATCCAGGGTCTAATTATAGACTCGATAAGCAGAAACTTGCAGAAAAAGAACAGAGACATGCTAGGTGATATGTCTTTGGTGATTTGTCTATTTCTAAAACGACATTGAGTTAAAATCCTGGGTAATTTGATCCACTCCAACACATGGAAACATGATGCCATTCATTCAGAAGCCAGTGGATTCCCATTGAATCACTTAATAATGCTTGGTCCACCAAATTTTTTGTTTGATGTTTCA
>NW_004443955.1:18697797-18711211 GCF_000243295.1 Trichechus manatus latirostris
GGCAGTTCTACTCTTGCACTATAGGGTTGCTTGACAGCAACGGGTTTGGTTTGGTCTTTTGGTTATGGTCAACTGCATGTCCAATGAATTGTGTCTGTAAATTTATACTTTCCTAATACCTCTGGCTATAGATTTGAGGCTGATAACTGTGACAGCATTGGAGGTCCATTAAAAATATGGCCTATAGCAGATGCATCCATTAGATAATCTTTATTCATTTACAGCTGATTGTATCTTGTTTTAAATATGGTTGGCCTGTGACTGAACAAGAAAGACAGCAGCTAATACTTACATATACTCCATTTCTTAGAATATACTTAATACATATTACTCAATAAATTATCTTAAAATGTCATTATTTCATTAAGGTAATAAGCTATATGACTTTCAGTAGAGTCTTTATGTGGTAACTCCCTAATGTAAATCTCCAGCTGGATGTTTTTAGTGAGTTGTTTGAATTTAACTGTCTGGTAGAATTTTCTAAAAGGGTATTTCCCTAGCTCAGCAATATTAGGATGTCCTTTCCAAGCTTCTGACTCCTCTTTTGTGCTTGATTTCTGTGAAGAGTCACAATCACTACCTTTGCCATTCCCTTAAAATCTCTGTATTATCATTGCTTTATTCCTCTACCTTCTTATACTATACAGGCAGTGAGTTGCAAACTGAGCCCATTCTACTTGATATCTGCCTGATAGCCATCTTTTTCTTTCTCTTCCCACCATTGCTACACTTGATTAAGCTTTTAGCATTTACTTCAGAGATGTCAACAATTTTTTGGTTAGTCTTCTCACCCACTTCCTCCTCCAATCTTAGTCTACTTTAGCACTAAAACCAAAAATCAAAACCAAACTAGTTGCTGTCAAGTTGATTCTGACTCATGGTAACCCCACGTGTGCAGAGTAGAACTGCACTGCACTGAGTTTTCAAGACCAGGCCTTACTTTTGAGGTGACTCTGGGTTTGAATGGCCAAGCTTTTGGTTAGTTGTTGAGCATTTAACCAATTTCACTACCCAGGGACTCCACTTTAGCACTACCACCAGATTAATATTTCCTTTAGCATCCTTGTTATATAAGAATCCTGTTTCAAACTTTCAGTGGTTCTCAATCCAAATTTCTTGCATTTAAGTCCTTCCATAGTTTGGATTTAAACTTTTTTTCTGAGGACTTCTGCTTTCATCTCTGACATTTTAAGAGCTTGGAAATCATCAGTCTTGTCTTTACAACAAGAAAAAGCTAGACAACTGAAAATCAATGACTTTCCTTTTACCCAACAGAGAACTGAGGTTGAAAGGCAGATTGCCATCATCTGGAGCAGAAGCTGCTGAAGCCCTAAACGAATAGGAACATTTTAATACTTATTTTGATGAATTACTAGAGGCATAGCATGGACGGGCATGAAAGTGAGAAAATCCTGGAGGCAACAGTCTTAGAGGACCTTCACCTATTTTGGGGCTTTCTTTCCAGGAACCTCACCAGTTTCTCAAAGTAAGGAGCTAAGAAATCCCCCCTCATGGTCCTGGAAGGTGGAGGAGAAGAATAAACTGTGAAGTACGTCCAGAGCTTTTTCCATAACAAAGACGTGCTCTTTCAGGAGAAGGACTTTGCCAGAAGACAATCATGAAAACTTATTCCAGTGGAGGGAAGATAATTCCACCCCATCAATCCCAGTAGCTTTCTAGTTTGACTGAAGTGGGTAAAAATATGGGAAACAGGGGCCAGGCTTCAAGAAAATTGATTTGGACTGCTTTAGTCAGGAAAAGGAGTCGGGGATAGGAGGGGAGTGGAGCTACATCACTGGAGGAGGGACATAAACACTTATGAAGGCTCCAGCCCCATGACAAAGGCCCACTAAAATACTAAGAGTTAATCAGGTGATAGCATGCTCCCTATCCTCAAAATCTTACCACCACACAAACAGAATTCAAGAATAATAGTGCGTCACAGAAGAAACAGCTCTGTTATGGATTGAATTGCATCCCCCCAAAATATGTGCTCTAAATCCTAACCCCTATACCTGTGGTTATAATCCCACTTGGAAATGGGTTTTTCTCTGTTATGTTAATAAGGCCATCAGTGTAGGGTGTGTTTTAAGCCAATCACCTTTGAGATATAAAAAGAGTAGATTAGGAGAGAGGAATTAGGAGACATGGGGCAAGATAGATGCCATGCTATGTAATTGCCAAGGAACAGAAGCTGAAAAAAGACAAGAATCTTCCTTCAAAGCCAACACAGAGGGAAAACCTTCCCCTAAAACTGGTGCCCTGAATTTGGACTTCTAGCCTCTAATCTGTGAGAAAATAAATTTCTGTTTGTTAAAGCCATCCACTTGTGGTATTTCTGTTATAGCAGCATTGGGTAACTAAGACAAGCTGCAAGACACAAACTTTCTCTAAGGAGTAGTACCTAGGAAATCCCCAAAGCTAAGAAAGGAGATAAAAATAAACACACTAGAGGAATTTGAAGCCTCTGGTGTATATAGCTGCAACAAACATTAAACGTCATCCATCTTCTGGCCAGGTTAACATATACCTTCACACTAAGGACCTATTTACCTCAGTTCATATTATCAATACAACATGTCCAACTTTCAAACAAAAATTACAAGGCATACCAAAAATCAAGAAAAAACACAGGCTTTAAAAAAAAAAATTAGAACCTAGACTTTGATAAGACAAAATGTTGGAATTATCAGACAGTAAAGTTAAAATAGCAATGATAAATATGTTAAACACCCTAATGAAAAAAAATAGACAACATGCAAGAACAGATGAGCAATGTAAGCAGAGAAATAGAAACTATAAGAAAGTGATAGAGATGAAAAACATGGTAGCAGAAATGAAAAACACCTTTGATGGGTTCATCAGTAAACTTGACATGGTCAAATAAAGAATCAAAGAACTTGAAGATAGGACAACAAAAACTTCCCAAACAAAAATGCAAAGGTAAAAAGAATAGAAAAACAAGCAAACAAACAAAAAACCAGAACATCCAAAACTTAGCAACATTATCAAAAAGTGTAAAAGTATATTTGTAAGTGGAATACCAGAACAAGAAGAAAGAGAGAATTGAGCAGAAGAAATATTTGAAATAATAATGACTGAGAACTTTCCAAAATTAATGAAGACATCAAACCACAGATTGAAGAAATTCAGAGAAAACCAAGCAGGATAAATACCAAAAACTCACACATAGGTATATCATATTCAAACTGTGGAAAGCTGATGTCAAACAGAAAATCTTGAAGGAAACTGGCAGGGGTGGAGGCACTTCCTAGAGAGGAAAAACAATAATAATTATAGCATACTTCTTATCAGAAAACATACAAGCAAGAAAAGTGGAGTGAAATATTTAAAGTGTTGAAAGAAAAAAGTCACCAGCCTAGAATTCTGTATCCAGTAAAATTATCCTTCAAAAATGAAGCAGAAATAAAGTCTTTCTTAGAAAAACAAAAACTGAGGGAATTCATCACAAACAGATTAGTCCTGCAAAAAATGTTAAAAGATGTTTTCAGACTGACAAAAACTTATACAGGTCTGAAATTTAAATCTACATCAGAGAAGAATTCATAATAATAATAATAATTATCAATGATCAAAAAGGTGATGGTTTATTTAAGGCAATAATAGTAACAATGTACTGGGTGTGTAGAGAGTATAGATAAGTAAAGTGAATTGCAGCAAAATCACAAGGGGTATCATTGTTGTGAGGTGCCCTTGAGTTGGTTCCGACTCATAGCAACCCTATGTACAACACATTGAAACACTGCCCAGTTCTGTGCCATCCTCACAATCGTTGTTATGATTGAACCCATTGTTGCAGCCACTGTGTCAATCCATCTTGTTGAGGGTCTTCCTCTTTTTTTACTAAGCCTCTACTTAACCAAGCATGATGTCCTTCTCTAGGAACTGGTCCCTGCTGATAACGTGTCCAAAGTACATGAGACAAAGACTCTCCATCCTTGCTTCTAATGAGCATTCTGGCTGTACTTCTTCCAAGACAGATTTGTTCATTCTTCTGGCAGTCTATGGTGTATTCAATATTCTTGACTAACATAATAATTCAAAGGCATCAATTTTTCTTCATTCTTCCTTACTCATTGTCTAGCTTTCACATGAATATAAGGCAACTGAAAACGCCATGGCTTGGGTCAGGTACACCTTAGTCCTTAAAGCGACGTCTTTGCTATTTAAGTTTAAACAGATCTTTTTGCAGCAGATTTGCCCAGTGCAATGCATCATTTGATTTCTTGACTGATGCTTCCATGAGTGTTGATTCTGGATCCAAGTAAAATGAAATCTTGACAACTGCAATCTTTTCTCCATTTATCTTGATGTTGTTTATTGGTCCAGTTATGAGGTTTTTTTTTATTTTTATCTTTTTATGTTGAGGTGTAATCCATACTGAAGGCTGTGGTCTTTGATCTTCATCAGTAAGTGCTTCAAGTCCTCTTCACTTTCAGCAAGCAAGACTGTGTCATCTGCATATAACAGGTTGTTAATGAGTCTTCCTCCAATCCTGATACAATGTTCTTCATATAGTCCAGCTTCTCGGATTATTTGCTCATGATACATATAGAATAAGTATGGTGAAAGAATACAATTTTGAAGCACACCTTTTTTTTTAAAATTTTAAACCACATGGTACTCTCTTGTTCTGTTCAAGGGATTACCTCTTGGTCTATGTACAGATTACACATGAGCACAATGAAGTGTTCTGGAATACCCATTCTTTGCAATTTTATCATAGTTTGTTATGATCCGCATGGTTGAATGATTTTGCATAGTCAATAAAATACAAGTAAATATCTTTCTGTTATCCTCTGCTTTCAGACAAGATCCGTATGACATCAGAAATTATATCTGTTGTTCCATGTCCTCTTCTGAATCCAGCTTGAATTTCAGCCAGTTCCCTGTTTATGTATGGCTGCAGCTATTTTTGAAGTATCTTCAGCAAAATTTTTCTTACATTTGGTACTAAAGATACTGTTTGATAATTTCTGCATTCTATTGGATTACTTTTCTTTGGAATGGGCATGAATATGGATCTCCTCCATTCGGTTGGCCAAGTAGCCAGCTTCCACATATCTTGGCATAGATGAGTGAGTGCTTCCAGCACTGCATCTGTTTGTCGAAACATCTCAGTTGGTATTCCATCAGTTCCTGGAGCCTTGTTTTTCACCTATGACTTCAGTGCAGCTTGGACTTCTTCCTTCAGTATCATTGGTTCTTGACCATAAACTACCTCCCTAAATGGTTGAATGTTGACTAATTCTTTTTGGTACAGTGTCTCATGTATTCCTTCCACCTTGTTTTGATGCTTCCTGAATCATTCAACATTTTGTCCATAGAATTCTTCAATATTGCAACTCAAAGCTTGAATTTTTTCTTCAGCTCTTTCAGCTTGAGAAATACCAAGTGTTCTTCCCTTATGGTTTTCTAACTCTAGGTCTTCGCGTATTTCATTATAAGAATTTACTTTGTCTTCTTCAGCAGCCCTTTGAAATCTTCTGTTCAGCTCTTTTACATCATCATTTATTCCATGCGCTTTAGCTACTGTATGTTCTAGAGCAAGTTTTCAAGTCTCTTGTGACATCCATTTTGGTCTTTTTCTTTTCTTTTCTTTTCTGTCTTTTTAATGACCTTTTGCTTTCTTCATGTATGATGTCCTTAATGTCATCCCACAACTCTACTGGTCTTCAGTCATTAGTGTTCAATGCATCAAATCTGTTCTTGAGATGTTCTCTAAATTCAGGAGGAATGTATTCAAGGTCATATTTTGACTCCTGTGGACCTGTTTCAATTTTCTTCAGCTTCAATTTGAACTCGAATGTGAGCAATCTGTAGCCTGTTCTGCAGTCAGCCCCTGGTGTTGTCCTGACTGATTATACTGAGTATCTGCATCATCTCTATCCATAGATGTAGTTTATTGGATTACTGTATATTATATCCAGTGAGGTCCATAAGTGTATTTTGTCATTTATGCCTTGAAAAAAAGGAACTTTCCTATGAATAAGTTGTTAGTCTTGTGGAATTCTGTCATGTGATCTCTGACACCATTTCTATTACCAAGGCCATGCTTTCCAACTACTGATTCTTCTTTGTTTCCAACTTTCACGTTCCAATCACCAGTAATTATCAATGCATCTTTATTGCATGTCTGATCAATTTCAAACTGGAGAAGTTGGTAAGAGTCTTCAATTTCTTCATCTTTGGCATTAGTGATTGGTGTGTAAATTGGAATAATAGTCATATCAACTGGCCTTCCTTATAGGTGTATGGACAGTATCCTATCACTAATAGCATTGTACTTCAGGATAGATGTTGAAATATTCTTTTTGTTTATGAATATGATACCTTTCCTCTTTAATCTGTCAATCCTGGCATAGTAAACCATATGATTATCTGATTCAAAATGACCAATACCAGTCCACTTAAGCTCACTGATGCCTAGGATATCAATCTTCAAGTGTTCCATTTTATTTTTTACAACTTCCAATTTTTCTTGATTCATACTTCATACATTCCATGTTCTGATTCCTAACGGATGTCTGCAGCTGTTTCTTCTCATTTTGCGTAGTCACACATCAGAGGATGAAAGTTTTGAAAGCTTTACTCCATCCACATCATTAAGGTTGACTCTACTTTGAGGAGGCAGCTCTTTCCCGGTTGTATTTTGAATGGCTTCCAACCTGAGAGGTTCATCTTCTGGCATTGTATCAGACAATGTTCCACTGCTATCTGTAAGCTTTCACTGGCTAATGTTTTTTGGAAGAAGAGTGCCAGGTCCTTCTTCCTAGTCTGTCTTAGTCTACAAGCTCAGCTGAAACCTGTCCATGATGGGTGACCCTGCTGGTATTAGAAATACTGGTGGCATAGCTTACAGCATCACAGCAACAGGCAAGCCAACACAGTAGGGTAAACCTCTAGCCTGGATTTTATCTTCCTTCCTTTCATTTACACCTAAGCTAATTAAAGCTAGACCACTTGCTATTCCCCACATTTATGCTATTCCTTCTTGTCTTCCTTATTTGTTTATTTACTGTATTTCTAGGAATATTGGAGTATATGTTGAGGTATCTTATAGTTCACTTTAGACTGTAAGCACCTTGTTTAAACCAAGAAGACAAGTACTTTAATACATGTATTTAAGTGAAATATTTATATTTATATTTCACTATTTGATCATTCAAAAACAATAATTTAGCTCAATATGCAATTTGACAATTCCTGGTTTCTAAAGACATAATGAAATCCAGCAATTTAAGTTGTATCTTCTTAGAAGGACACACGTTGACAGATCTTACACTCCATAGAGTGACTTTTGGGAAGAACTGGTTTACAGACTGGCATTTTTTTATGGACCATCATTGATTGATTTCACCTGCCACCATAACTAACTGGTAGAAATAGGACGCTATGTGATTAGCAAACTAGGCTACATGTGTTCACGATAATGATAACTAAATAATATATCTAAAAAAATATTTCCATCTCCATACTAAATTTTGTCTTCTTAGTTGACCAGAACAATGGTGTCTCTTACTGCATCTAAATAAGTTACAGGTTTAATAATTTTGTCATTTGTTCCTATTCTTCCAGAAAATGTGAGTAAGTGAACTGTGGTTCCTCCTTCCAGACAGAGTGCTCTGATCCGTAGCCTGTAAAAGACACAGATGGTGCATGTTTCATCCAACTTGTCAAGTGTTTAGCAAAGCAAAGGTGTCAGATGAAGAATTCTGTCTATCAATGTGTTTCTCCTACAGGTTTTATCTGTTACTCTGTGGGAGAATTTATCTGTATGTAAGCCACCAAAGAGCTTCTTGCCTAATGTAAGTGTTATTTATTTTTGGAAGATAAACAAAAAGCGTCAAGTTACAGCTTTTAAAAAATGCAAAACAAAGCAATTTTTATAACTCCATTCAATACACTTTTTCCCTTCTAAATAAGTCATTACACCTCAATTTTTTTTTTTTAGATCAAGAAGATTGTTCCTTTAAAAAATAATATTCCCTGTGTAATCATTAGGAATTTAAATACTTGTATTATTTGCATTTTAAATTACAGTTAGAGACACTGATGTCAGTTTCAGAAAGCATAGCTAGGATAGGAATTTACGTGGAAAATTTTGCCTGAACCGTATCTCTACTATTAATTTTAATGTCTAAACTCAATGTAATGCAAAAAATGTGTATTTCTCTTTCTTTGAATTTGAAGAATAATCAATACTTTCCAAAGCTGATTTGAAATATGTAGACTCATGCACATTCTTACATAGAAAGAAAATAAACACTGTGATTATTTGAGCACAGATAGATTGATATAGCTACTCATTTCAAAAATGCTAACTTTATCTGTGAACAGCAGATGCAGACAAGTGTGGGTGCCTGATAACACAGATACAAGATGAATACGAATGCTATCAGCAATCTCCTGCATTAGGGATGTGCGGCAACAACCTAGTTGACACCAACAGGGTAAATAATTTTTTTTCTCTTCTACAGAGATTTTTAGTCAAACTCAAGTTTTCCTCTTGATCATCTACATATCTTTTACAGCATTGTTTCTCAAACTTTAATGTACGTATGAACAGTTACGGATCTTGTTAAAATGCAGATTCTGATTAAGTAGGTCTGGGATGAGGTCCGAGAATTTATAGTTCTAACAAGCTCGCAGGTGATGCTGATACAATTCTTCAAAGCCAACTCTGTGTATTGTAAGGTTTTTGAGGATTACTCCAATACTTTAAGAGATTTACAATGTAAATATTATTATAAATCATTGCCTTATATTAAGTAGAGGTTTGGAGAGGATTTTTTCTCCCCAAACATTAATGGAGTAATGTGCACTACCATGTTTTCTTGACTTGCTTGATAGTTACATTCTTATTTCTATTTTGACAGCTTTTGATATTATTTAGATACAGTGTGTATGCATTGGTGAGTCAGAGCTGTTGTTTGCCATGAATCAGATTTAGGGTGTCTTTGTAGTGGTTAACTGTTTGGCTGCTAACCAAAAGTTTGGCAGTTCAAATCCACCAGTAGCTCCTTGGAAACCCTAGGGGGCAATTCTACTCTGTCCTACAGGGTCACTAAGAGTCGAAATCAACTTGATGGCAATGGGTTTCGTTGTTTTTCTCATAGTGAATCAGATTTTGGGTCGCCAAAATTGAGTGCTATATTTGTCAAGTAAAGAATAATTCTTTTCCATGTCGGCAAACATCGCTTCTCACTTTGTGTCTTCACTTTGCCTTGACTCACTTGTCAACATCAACCATTATATGTGGAAAACACAAGGTGCTTTAGCAAGTAGGAACCTGTTGATTTCAGGATCAACACCTCACTAAATTAAATATTATGTAAAAACAAATAAGGCATTATCTTAGACATTGAGGAGAGAAGACGTATCCAAGAACTGCAATGTAGTTACTGAAATGTTAAGAGAAATATGTAGAATATTTTGAGGGAGACCTGATTATCCCACTGAGAGGGGTGTGATGGAAAGCTTTGTAGAAGAGATGACTATGACTGAGCACAGCTCAAAGAGCTGAGAAGGACTTGGCCAGGTAGACAGGGTTGTCAATGACACTGAGAAGGAAACCCCCACAGTACTACAGAGTTCTGTGAAATTCTGGCTTGTTGGAGGAAATTGTTTGGTATTGATAGAAGGATGAGAAGAAAAGAAGGTAAAAGGTGAAATGAGACCAAAACCCAAACAAACTTGTCGCTGCCTAGTAGATGCTGGCTCATAGAGACCCTATAGGATAGAGTAGAACTGCTCCAGAGGGTTTCTAAGGAGCCTCTGGTGGATTCGAACTGCCGACCTTTTGGTTAGCAGCTGAGCTCTTAACCAGTGTGTCACCAACACTCCAGAAAGGGACCAGACTATGGAATTTCTACCCGGTAAGTACAAGTATTTATATTTTATCCTGCTCGTATAGAGTTGATGTGAGTTGGAACTGACTCTACGGCAATGGGTTTGGTTTTTTTTGTTCTGTTTTTAGTATAGAGTCACTGATGACTTTTAAGTAGGGTAATGATGTGGCAAGATTATTTTCCCCATAGGCCCTTTAACTGCCTCCAATTCAAGGTTATACAGAACCAAATGGACATCCAACCACGGCCCTTCCAGAGTTTATTGTTTGTTAGATTCTACGTAATTTTTTTTTCCACCTTGACAATATGGCACACAACATTCTAGTTGTTAACTCAGTTGATAAAATTCTTTAAAAAAATTAACTGCAGCACATAATTATACTATCTTTTCTTTCCTCTTTTTTGTTTATTAATTTTCAGCAAAAAAAAAAAAAAATCACAGTGTTACCTCATACGGAAGTGATTGAAACCCTGTACTGAATACTGAATTCCACCCACGCTCTCTTTAAGCCAAGTTTCTCCCAAGTTATACTCTTAGAAGTCATTTTCTTTGAACCTAATAGTAAAACTTAAGCTATGTTACCTTTAAATTTACTGATTTTAAAAAAGAATAATAAATGATTCTGTGTATTTTTAGAAATTCTTTATATTAATCATAAAACAACTTAGCAATATATTGTGTACAAATTATTAACAAAATAAAACTTCTCCAAGCATTTTCTTCAATTATGTTTAAACCAACATAAATTTTAAAGACTTATACAATGAACACCTCACTACACTTTATATAGACTCACCAACTTTTCTCATTTTGTCATATTTGTTTTCTCTATATACACTTGAGAAAGGCTGAAATATTTGAAAGTAAATTGCAGATATTATAACACCTTCATTCCTGAATAGTTCAGGATGAATCTCCTAAAAATAAATAAATTCTCCTTGAATGAGCATAATAGCTTTATATTAACTAAGAAAACTAACAGTAATATCCACAATATAACAATAGCATTAACAATATAAATTAATATAGAGTACACATTCAACTTTTCCTGACTGTCTCTAAAATGTCTTTTATAGTATCTTTTAAAAATCAAAATTCACAGTGATGCTTTTTTAAAATATATTTTTATACTCTTTTAATCTGCGAGTCCCTGTGTATTTGTTCTTTCTTTTTTCTTTTTCTTTTTTGTCACCTTGTCTCTCCTTACTTTTGCTCTTTTCAGTTCTCTTGGACTGAGTGAGGTAGAACTACCTATGATTTGTTGTGTATGAGATTTCTATACTTGTAAATTCACACTCACAATAAATGGAGTTCATGTGTATGGTTTTTTTGTTGCTGTTGTTGTTGATTTCCTGTTTTTCGTGTGGTTTCCAGGAAGGGAAGTAGAAAGATTCAAAATAAACTTGGAGGTGGAATTCTTCTTCTGCTTAGGAGGTAGATGGCCACAAGAGAAAGTCATTCCTATTTTAGCAAAGAGAAATAGCTGAAAAATATGCAAAACCACAACTTTTATTGACCTCATCCGAGATCAGCAATCAAAAGACAACCAACTGAACTGAATTCCAATGAGTAAAAAAAATAAAAAACACAGAGGAAAGATGGGACTTACAAACTCTTTGACTTTTGACTGAGCATAGGTGGAAGAAGTGGCCACCATAAAAGCAGGTAGAAATAAAGCAGTTGCAATTTTAATGACTTTATAAAGACCAAGTGTAAGATAGTAGTTTAGAATAACTAGTAACACCGGACACAAGGACTGTTTGCACTCATTCACAAGCTTTTTTGCATCTGCCTCTATTGTGTACAAAGAAGAAATACTGAAGGCAGAACAGGGAATTGGAAAGAATCCATTCAGTGGCATATTAGGGGTTATTTGTTGCTGCTGGTGGAAGCACAAAATCACTTCCAATTCCCTGAACCATTCTCTAATATAAACCAAAAGTTTTAAGTCACCCAGTGAGGGATAGGAAGCCTTCCCACCCCCAAGACCCAGGTAAAGATATTGATTCTGGGGAAAAATAGATATAAAAGACATATTCCACTGGGCGAAGGACAAGAAATAGTCTTAGGCCCAGGTTCCTATACTAAGGAGAAACAGAAATTAGCTACTCTTGCGATAGAGACAGGACACTCTCCCCTGCTCGAAAACAAGGTAGAGTTTGATTGTCTTGGGAAGAAAGACAGGAATCCTGATAAAGGCTCACCCTCAAGGCTTTTGCACATAGGGCTTGCCTAAGACTGAAGCCAGGCCAGGAGAATCAAGAAGCCTTCACTGTGAGCCATGCACTGAGAAACAAGCAACAGTAGTCTACTCCTGGCGTAGGGGTAAACCTCCTGAGAGACTCCTCTGTGGCAATGGTGTTAAAAGACCACTGAAACTTTAGGGCAGAGCTAGAACACTGAAGAAAAATCCTCTGTCAACCCTAGATATGTAGATAGATAGATGCCATTGATTTGGCTTCCTTATGTGCAACAGTTTGAAACGCTGCCCGGTCCTGCATCAGATTCATGATTCCCATCATGTTTGAGTCCACGCTGTGGCTATTGTTTCAGTCCATCTCACTGAAGGTCTCCCTTGTGCTCACTGACCCACTATTTCCTGGAACTTGATGTCCTCCTCTAACTATTAATCCCTTTTCATGACACGTCCAAAGCAAGCAAGTTGGACGATGTTCTGTTGTGATCCATAAGGTTTTCATTAGGTATTCTTTAGAAGTAGATTGCCACATCTTTCTTCCTAGAATTATAAAAACATTAAAGCCACCATGGTATGACAAACTGACAGACAGGTAATGGACGTCAACCCTAGCCACTTATTAACCACAAGGCAATAGCATTGCCTGCCACTTCAGGACTTTGAAATCTATAGTACCCTTCGGTTATGGCAAAATAAAACACAAAACCAGTTTAATGGATAACTACATTGACTCAACACCTCACACTAACACCCAGAGAAAAGATATGCTTATTTATGGGCATAAATACTATTTTCCTCAGTCTCTATTTTTTATACTTAATGTCTGGTGTTCAATAAAAAATACGGGATACTCAAAAATTCAAGGAAATAAAACATCCTCAAGAGAGAAAACAATGAATAGAAACAGACTAAGAGAAAAGAAGAACTTTAAAACCACTATGAATAATATGTTAAAATCTCTAGGGTAAATGTGGGCAACGTAAATGAAAGGATGAGGTATTTTATCACAGATATGAAAATTAACGTAAAATGGAAATGCCATGAATAAAAGAATAATATCCAAGGTAAAGCATAACTTTGACAGATTTACCAGCAGACTAGACACATCTGTAGGAAAGATAATTAATTTAGGGCAATAGAAATTATACAAACAGAACCACAAAGAGAAAATGAAGTGCAAAAAACGTACAGAACACCCAGGAGATCTAGGATCTAGGAGATTTAGGTGCCGTCAAGTAGGTTCTGACTTATAGTGAGGGTATGTACAACAGAATGAAACACTGCCTAGTTCTGTGCCATCCTCACAATTGTTGTTATGCTTGAGCCCATTGTTGCAGTCACTGT
>NW_004443955.1:18712488-18713814 GCF_000243295.1 Trichechus manatus latirostris
TTGGCCAGGTAGCTGTCTTCCAAATTTTTTGGCATAGACAACTGAGTACTTCCAGTGCTGCATATGTTTTTTGATACATCTCAATCGGTATTTCATCAATTCCTGGAGCCTTGTTTTTCGGCAATGCCTTCATTGCAACTTGGACTTCTTCCTTCAGTACCATTGGTTCTTGATCATATACTACCTCCTGAAATGATTGAACATTACCAATTGTTTTTGGTACAATGGCTCTGTGTATTCCTGCTATCTTCTTTTGATTCTTCCTGTGTTGTTTAGTATTTTGTCCATAGAACTCCTCACTATTGAAACTCGAGGCTTGAATTTTTTCTTCAGTCCTTTCAATTTGAGAAATGCCGAGCATGTTCTTCCCGTTTGGTTTTCTAACTCCAGATCTCTGCACATGTCATTATAATACTTTACTTTGTCTTCTTGAGCCACCCTTTGAGATCTTTTATTCAGCTCTTTTATTTCATCATTTCTCCCATTTGCTTAGTTACTTGACGTTCAAGAGCAAGTTTCAGAGTCTTTTCTGATATTCATTTTGGCCTTTCTTTCCTGTCTTTTTAATGACCTCTTGCTTTCTTCATGCATGATGTTCTTGATGTCATTCCACAACTCATCTTGTCTTCGGTCATTAGTGTTCAGTGTATCAAATTTATTCTTGAGATGGTCTCTAAATTCAAGTGGGGCATACTGAAGGTCGTACTTTGGCTTTCATGGACTTGTTCTAATTTTCTTCCGTTTCAACTTTAACTTGCATATGAGCAATTGATAATCTGTTCTGAATTCAGCCCCTGGCGTTGTTCTGACTGATGATATTTAGCTTTCCACCTTCTCTTTTCATGGATGTAGTCAGTGTGATTCCTGTGTATTCCATCTGGTGAGGTCCAAGTTTATAGTCAGCATTTAATGTTGAAAAAATTTATTTGCAATGAAGAAGTCGTTGGTCTTGCAAAATTTTATCATGCTATCTCTGGCATCCTTTCTATCACCAAGGCTTTATTTTCCAACTTCCAATTCATCTACTTTGTTTCCAACTTTCTCAATCCAATCACCAGTAATTATCAATGCATCTTGATTGCATGTTCGATCAATTTCAGACTGCAGAAGTTGGTAATAATCTTCAATTTCTTCATCTTTGGACTTAGTCATTGGTGTGTGTATAAATTTGAATAATAGTCATATTAACTGGTCTTCCTTGTAGGCATTTGAATATTATTCTATCACTTACAGCATATTACTTCAGGATAGATCTTGAAACTTTCTTTTTGATGATGAATGTAATGCTATTCCTCTTCAATTTGTCATTTCTGGCATAGTAGACCA
>NW_004443955.1:18716282-18717965 GCF_000243295.1 Trichechus manatus latirostris
TATCACACTGTTCTGATTATTATAGCTTTGTAGAAAATTTTAAAATTGGGGAGTGTTAGTCTTTCTACTTTGTTCTTCTTTTTCCAGACTGTTTTGGCTATTTAGGCCCCTTGCAATTTCCTGTGAATTTGAAGACTGACTTTTCCATTTCTGCAAGCAAGACTATCGGAATTTTGATGCTGATTGTGTCTGTAGATTGCTTTGGGTGATACTGATACGTTGACAACATTAAGTGTTCTAATCCATAAACACAGAATATTTTTTCATTTTTTTAGAAATTCTTTCATTTCTTTCCTACATGCAGTTTAATAGATTTTCTCTCAGTGTTAGGTTCCCTATCAACCAGCTATTTCATCCAAATGAACCTGAAGTGATAAGAGTAACTTATGTGGATATTTACTCTCTCTTTAGTAGGAAATCAAAGTATAAGAGATATTTTCTTTACTTGTCTTGAAAGAAGCTGACTTTAAAGGCACTTGTAGGAATATATTCTCTAACCATGAAATTTTATGTATACCCACTAATTTCCTACCCAAATTATGAGGATTTGCCTCAATGTTTAGTAACTTATGTCTACTTAAGATGTCTAAAAATGTGTGAAATGTTGAGGACATTTCTGGAGAAATATTTATAATTGCTTAATACATTTTATTTTATGTGGCTTAAAGATCAATAAGCCATTTTGAATTAATTTTTGGTATAGTGCTCATGATTTTCATATATATATATCTTATGTTAATATATATTTTTGCTAATGTAGTATAAACGTTGTGTTAAAAACCTAATTTGGACGCTCTTGTCTATCACGCAAGAGTGATGCAGGAGCACAAATTTTTGCTACTGAAATTAAACTGTCTTATTACAGGGTATTTATGCTATGGATGTTCTTAGTAAAGTGGAATTTTTATATTATGTCGTTAAATTGAACACTAAAATGCTGCAATGGGAAAAATATAGATTTTTACACTCTTTTGGCATAGAGAAATTCTAAGGTAGAAGTACAAATGGAGTACAGTGGAAAGATTTGAATTGAAACCTTTGATTTAAAAGGAGGGTCGTGTGATCTTTAAAGGTGTATTTTAAATTCCCTTAACCCTTTTACTTATTAACATGATTAAAGAAATGGAATAGAGTTTCTACATACTATCAGTATCTTTTCATCTTATATATTTTTCCAATATTGTAATCATGAATAAAATTGAACATCTCTCAGCTAAGCTTTGACAGGAAAGGGCACAAGTCTAGGTATTATACCTCACTTTACTGCTATCTTAAGTATTTTGAGTACGTCTTGTTGAGAGGCCATTATTCAATACTCCTCTTTTCTGGTAAGAATATTCCAGATTTCATTTAGGAATCCAATTGGTTTTAGGAAACCAACATTCACTGGTATGGTTAATTTGGCTCCATCTTGAGTAGTTTTCTCAAACTCTAGGCACACCAGAAATACCCAGAAAGCTTGTTAAAGCACAGAGTTTCTGATTCAGTACGTACAGGCTGGTGCTTGAGAATTTCTAACAAGTTCTCAGGTGATGCTAATACTACAAGTGCAGGGACAACCTTTGTGAGGCACTGATCTATGGTTAATCAATGTACTTTCTAAGCAAGAAGTAAGTGGATTTCTTCTGTATCCTCTGGAAGCTATCACAGCCTAGGTCAGTGTTATACTTTATATATATATAT
>NW_004443955.1:18718119-18720559 GCF_000243295.1 Trichechus manatus latirostris
GCCTAGGTCAGTGTTATACTTTATATATATATATCATGAAGCCATAATCTGGGCATGTGGTATGTGGTTTTGAAATGTGGGTATACTATGGGTTAGAAACGGAAGCTTAGTCAGCTGTGAGTTCTAGGCATGGTCACAATGATGGCAAATGCCATAAGCCATTGTCTAACTGGAAGAAGCAGTGTATTCCTATCTTTGTGAAGAGGGTAATCAGAAGCCCCTCTCATTGCCTGTCAAACACCATTTCAATCTTAAGGACATACTGAGTACCTTGGCCTCCAGGAAGACTTCCTTGATTTATTCCTTCCCAAGTCAGATAACAGATCACTTCTTAGTGCTCTCAAAACCTTCAGTGAACATATCTATTGTTGCATTTTGTTCATCTAAAAAAGACATCTTTGTATGTATCTGTTGTCTTCGTTAGACAATTTTTCCTTAAGGGCAAGGACCATTTCTTATTAATTTTGAACTCCAAAGTTTTGGACAAAATATTTGGTATGGTTGACCCCAACAAATTCTTGTTGAATAAAAGAATGGATTACTGATGGGTGAGGTGTAAAAGGCAGTCAGGGAGTGGCCTATCCAGGATGATTTCCTGGGACAGTCACTGTTTGCATCAGCACTTCTTCATAACCTCCCGGTAAGTCTGCATATGAAAAGTTACTATCATCATAGTCTCTTACTCTTTTAAGAAAGTGTCCATGCACTTGCAACTTGTACAAAGAAAGATAAAATACTCAAGGGGATGAGAAGTGATAGACTTAAAAATTTAAACTCCATTTGGAAACGTGTCTGAGGTTTAAAACTCTTTGCAGGCATGATTGAGAGACAGTGTATTTATTAAAAAGTCACAATAAAATAAGCTAGACTTGAATGATCCATTTGGGACTTAAGAAACTATGTTAGCATACCTTAAAAAGAAATAATAATTTGCATAATGACAAATATAGAGCACATTCATCCTCTACCTATACTTTTGTTCTTAATGTTTTTTCTCTTGGAATTGTTTCTCCTTTTAAATTCTAAGTCAAACTTCAAGACCAAAGGGTAGATCAGTTACCTGAATTAACCTCTGTTCCTGCTCCAGACTGCAGTAATTGCTCCCATCTCTGAACTCATACAGCCTAAATTTCAATTATCAAAACACTACTGTATGTACTATTTCCAGCTAGATTAAATTCTTTGGTGTTACATATCGGGAATGGCAAGTTGGATGCATCTTACATGTCACCTCTCACAAAATGGTAGTGGCTACTTGAAGTCCTGTGATTCTGAGGGTATACCTGGACTTACTGAAAAAGAGTGTAACGATTTCACCATTGAACATGGAAGGAGGAATAACATTACACATGCCAGATATTTGCCTGCCCAAATATTGATAATGTCATTGATTTTTGTAGCCCCCAAGGATTGGAGGACGGCACTAGGCACAGAGGACTGTTAACATTTGGAATGAATGAATGAAGATGAATATGCAATGTATTTAATTACTTATGTCAACTATATTTCAAGATTAAAAAATATTTTTTAAAAGTTCAAACACAGTTGAGTGTAAATCCTAGATAATTGGTTTATAAGGGATAGTAACGAACTCACGTGAATATAAACCTGATTTTTGATAATATGCTTGCTCCCCAAGTACTCTTTGTTTTCTAATACCAAAATAAAATTACCATATTCTTTCCTATCTTATAATGTAAGTAAATATGATGTTTTATAAACTTTGAACTTAATCTGGAATCTCTGGACTATGTGTTTCTCCAATTTTTAGTTTTTTATTATGGAACATAGAGCTATGGCTGCTAACCAAAAGGTCGGCAGTTCGAATCCACTGGACGCTCCTTGGAAATTTTATGGGGTAGTTCTACTTTGTCCTACAGGGTTGCTATGATTCAGAATCGACTCAATGGCAATGGGTTTGGTTTAGTTTTGATTATTATGGAACATGAATTATAAGAATATCTTTAAAAATGAAGAATTTATGTTGTAATTGTAGAAGGATTTAAAATCTGGATGAATTTAGATAGGCTATCTCATATATTTGTCCTGCATTCATGCAGGACTTGACCTAATCAGTTTAGGCACATTAAGATTTGAATCTACTCTGGCAATCTTAGGTCCCTGTGTGGCGCAAACAGTTAAGCACTCAACTACTAACCAAGAAAGTTTGGCGGTTTGAACTCACCCAGCAGTGCTTCAGAAGAAAGACCTGATGATCTGCTTCCATAAAGACTGCAGCCAAGAAAACCCTATGGAATGGTTTTCCTCTGTAACACCTGGAGGCCCATGAGTCAGGATCAGCTAGGACGACAAGGCAATGGGTTTGATTTTTAACTCAGCACTGAAGTCACTCCTGAGGTTCACCTTTCAGCCAAAGATTAGACAGACCTATAAAACAAACAGTAGCATGTAGTTCAACCACGTTTTTATATTTTAGTTT
>NW_004443955.1:18720980-18723859 GCF_000243295.1 Trichechus manatus latirostris
GTTTTGACTTCTTTCCTCCGCAGAGGTGGGGTACCATGTCTACCCAGGAGCTTGGACTAATTAGCCGTGAAACCAACATGTCTCTATTGTTGTGCGCTGAAGAGGTTGATTCTGACTCATAGCAACCCCATATGACAGAGTAGAACTGCCCCACAGGGTCTACAAGGCTGTAATCTTTACCACGGCCCTGGTGGTGTAGTGGTTAAAGAGCTCGGCTGCTAAACAAAAGGTTGGCAGTTTGAATCCACCAGCCGCTCCTTAGAAACCCTATGGGGCAGTTCTACTTTTTTCTCTAGGGTCACTATGAGTTGACTCAATGGCAATGGGTTTGGGTTTTTTTAATCTTTATGAGGGAGGAGATTGCCAGGTCATTTCTCCTACAGAGCTGCTAGTGGGTTCCAGCCTCTGACCTTTTGGTTAGCAGCCGTGTGCTTAACCACTGAGCCACCAGGACCCTTTAACATGTCTCTAGTCTCTGCATAAAGGATAACTTGGTTACTTTCACCTTTTCAAGATGATGTATTCTTATTTATGTATACCTCAGTAGGTCTCATTCATAAATTTGTGAACTCAGTTTACATTTATTAAATTTCCTCTTTGAGCCAGACATTTTGCTAAGTGGAGAGATACACGGATGAAGATGATACAGATCCTGCACTCAAGAAACTGAGAGAGTGTTGAAAAGACAGATAAACAAACAGGTAATTAGAGTGAAATATAAGTGTTATGATAGAAGTAAGCAATTTCCAACCCTTTAATCTTGTATCTTTTGTGACTTTCAGGATTTAGGACCCCTAATATCAGTACAATCTCTACACCTAGTTAGAGTTTTTTAAAAAGTCTTTGCAGCTGAATATTTTTCATTACCATGTTTCATGACAACTATCTCTTATTCTTGCTCAGTGCCACTAAGTTTAAAAACCTTTAATTATCCCTCATATGTAGTACAGACTTCTTTGATGTAGTCAGAATAGCTGTAATGAGGCATTAGAGCAAACTTAAACAAACTGGAGCTATGTCCTTTCCAGGATCTGGATTAACTGACATATTTAAAGCATGAATTTGCTATGAAGTAGAGATGCATAGATGGAGGAAGGGTGGCTGATTCTGATTTAAGATTCCAAAAACCCAAAGCTACTGGAATCAAGTTGATTCTGACTCACAGCGTCCTCATAGGGTTTTGTGAGGCTATTAACCTCTATGGAAGAAGACTGCCACATCTTTCTCCCACAGAGCAGCTGGTGGTTTTGAACCGCCAACCTTTTGGTTAGCAGTTAATTGTTTTAACCACTGCACAACTAGACCATAGGCAAAATTCTGACGAGTCTACTTTATCCTTGAGGTCTCATCCTGGACATGCCCTGATCCAGATCACAAAAGAGCCTCTCAACCCTGTTTTCGTTGCCTATGTTTCTATTATTCAGTGCCTGCTTTTGTACTTAACTCAAAGTGTGAGGCAGATCAAGTTCAAAGAGGTGGGAGTTAGGCAAATATTTTTTCTCATCATCTCCCCATTCCTGAAAAAATATGCCAGGCTGATTCCCAAATCTCTCAGGACCCTGTCTGCTGTAGAAAACAGCAGTGGGGTGGCAGGGATTAATTGGTGCTAATGTGGTCTGAATAGTGCAAACTGGGGGCAGGTCAAAGAGGCTGCCGTTTTGTGTGACAACACACGATGTGAGCTGCCGTGTATTCTGCCTGTACATACAAACACTCTCATTCTAGGCAAAAATACAAATTGGAAAATCACGACGTACTTGCTACTTTGTAGATTCCTTTGTTCATTCAACACTATTTTGCATTTTCTGATGGCAATACATTCTACCTGATGGTTTTTAATGCCTGAAGAATATTCAATGCATCTATTCTATACATTTATACATACAATTAACTTAGCCCTTTGTTAGATATTGATTATGCTTTTGTTTTACAGTATTATCAAAAAAAAGGAAACATAGGAAAAATATTTTTATATGATTTTGGCAATCTCCTCTGGATACATTCTTTAAAAGGAACCATCACATCAAAAAATAAAAATAGTTTTAAGTTCAATGGTAAAAAATGCAAAAATTTCCCTCAAAAAAAACTCCTGCAACCCCAAAAAAAATCCAATAAAAAAAAAAAATTCAAACTTATTGTGGTCAACTCGATTCTGACTCATAGTGACCCTATAGGACAGAGTATAGCTACCCCATAGGGTTTCCAAGGCTGTAAATCTTTATAGAAGCAGACTGTCACATTTTTCTCCCATGGAGAGGCTGGTGGGTTTGAACCACTGAACCTTTTGGTTAGCAGCTCAGTGCTTTAACAATTGCAACACCAGGGCTCAGCTAACATTCTATGGATTGCTCCGAAGCTAGCTAGTCATCTATAAAATATTTATTGGGCATGCAGAATACATGGAAATCTATGTTTAGTGCTGGGATGTTTCAACAATGTGTAAGACCAGGAAAAGTCTTTAATTCCATATTCTGTTTCAGTGGTAGTTTCAGGCTTATTCCAATAGTCTATTTCATTTTAGTTCACATTTGTTATCATAAATACATTCATAATATTATTATATAAGCTTTTAAATGTTCCAGGACCTGTAGTGATGTTCTTAATTTTTATTACTGATCTTATTTTTTATCATTATTATTTATTTATCAAATTGTTTTGTATTGTGTTTTCTAAGAATGAACTTCTGGCTTTGTTGATGTTCCCTACTATATGTTATCTTTCTGTCTTATTAATATCTGCTCTCATTTTTATTATTTCTTTTATTGTACCTTCTTTGCATTTAATAATTTTATGCTTTATTTTTATTTTCTTGGGATGGAAACTTAGCTCATTGATTTTAAGCCTTTCTTATGGGTTGCACATCTTAATGTGAAAGATTA
>NW_004443955.1:18732245-18733211 GCF_000243295.1 Trichechus manatus latirostris
GTTAATGAGTCTTTCTCCAATCCTGATGCTACATGCTTCTTCATATAGTCCACCTTCTCTCATTATTTGCTCAGCATACAGATTGAGTAAGTATGGTGAAAAGATACAACCTTGACGAACACCTTCCCTGATTTTAAATCCAACAAATCCCCTTGTTCTTTTCGAATGATTGCTTCTTGGTCTATGTACAGGTTCCTCATGAGCACAAAAGTCTTTTATGTTCTCCGGTACGTATATGTCCCAGTTACATTTTCCACCCCTGGGAGTTTATTGACAGGCAGTTGAGCCACTTTACTACATTCTGGTGTCTTGGCAGATAATGGTACAATTGTCTAAAAAACAAGGAAGTTGGTCTGTGCCACATTTGAGTGTTGAGAGCCATTTCTATGAGGGGGTGCTTCCTGAATACATCCTGGGGGAGTGATTGTGTGAAATTTTTGTGTCTTTTGGCTTTCGTACGGTGAGGTAAACCTTGCAAGTATGTTTACTATTTCCTTTGTGTTGTTGGGACGATATGATTGCCAGCATTCAGAAATATTCAAGTAAATGAGTAATTTCTGGGTGAAAACAGTTTGTGATGCACTTTCTGGGCCATGGGACTTATATGTCCCTGTGTATAATGTGCTTCATGGAAAATGGTACCAATATGGCCCACTCTAAATCAAACTGATAACAAGTACACCCAGCAATGCAATGTTTATTCAGTATTTTTGTGTATTTTTGGACAGTTGTGTAAGATATTTTATGGCTCAAGTGTAACCAAGAAGTGTGAGGCAATGGGACCAATGTGTTCTGTGTGTGTGATGTGCTTCATGAAACATGGGGCTAATATGTCCCCCTTGCAATTGGCGCCTCATTTTTTCAAATAGTAAAAAACTACCAACAAGCAATGAATCAGCATCAGTTCCATCAGTGAAAAAGCATGGTATCACCAAAAAATTCAATGAATAAATAAAATAAATCACC
>NW_004443955.1:18735168-18743769 GCF_000243295.1 Trichechus manatus latirostris
AAATCAAAGAATCAATCACACAGTCAATTTTATTGGGAAGTTTGAAGAGAATGACTCTCTGATGGTTAGCCAGATGTTACTATATTCTTGAAGTTATGTTTGAAGTATTGGTTTTATAAGGAAATACTCACTTATTGCTGCAAGGGCTGGAAGAACAGCTAGCTTTGCATTAGATAGAATTTGGTCTAGATAAGGTGTAGCTGAAGCGGGAACATGTACAGTATATTTGACAGTTGACAAATTTGTCTTCTGGGCTGGACCAGAGAGAAGACTTAGAAGGTGTACAAGAAAAGCTTATAGAGTGCCTTAAATTTTGGTCTACAAAGTTTGAACCTGTTAGGCATAACAAAGCCATGAAACTTGTTTTAGTAGGTAATGCTGTGATTTAAGCATTGTTGCAGGGAGAATTAGCTGTGGGTGAGGTCAAGTTGATGAAAAGCTTGTTAGAAAGGAAAGAATGGGCCAGATACTAGAAAGGTCTCAATGACTGGTTAGATGTGGAGTGAAAAGACGTAAAAGGAGTTAAAGATGGCACTTGACAAGTAGCTCACTGAAACTTAGAGAATGCCCCCTGCCCTTAGTCTTCTTTTCACTTCCCTCCTACCATGTGTGTTCTTCACCTGTGGGAATTTCTGTATAGGTCTTTTATGTCTGTTTCTCCTCCGCTATTTTCTCTTCGTCTTCCACCTTTCTTTTTCTCTCTCGCTATTTCTCTTACATTTTCTTCATCTCTCTTTTTTTTGCTTCTTTATTAATGTTATTGTTTATTTTTCTCCTTTGCTTTCCTCCATAATTAACCAATTTTAGATTGAAGTTTACCCATTCATTTGTCCATGTATTCAACAAATGAAGAAAAATTAATTGAATATGGAATATATGTATGCCAATGTTCCAGCTAATTAAGATACAATATCTTGTCTCAAGTCACTTTACTGTCAAAGGGGTAAACATTCATTTGTTCAATCATTTCTCATTTACTGAGGTTATATAGTTGAAAAATATATGATCCTCGTTTGCAAGCAATTTCAAATTTGGTACTGAAAATATTTAAAATATTTTTAGTGTTTATCCAGACAAGATGTAGTAGGATACACAGCACACTCTTAGCACTGGTTACCAAAGAAATAGTGTTGGAAGTGGGGAGGGAAATAATATTAATATTTTGATATACAACTGAGTTTTTTCAATGAGAAGGTATTATTTTGTAATTTACAAATCTAATAAATCAAAAGAGTATCAAATACAATGTTGTTTCTTGAGAAGTTTGTATCTTACTTTTTAAAAGATTTCCTTATTGCCATAATACCAAATCTAATTTTTTTTCTTATTTTACTTCTATGTACTTTAATTTGGAGCCCTGGTGGTACAGTGGTTAAGAGCTTGACTGCTAACCAAAAGGTCAGCAGTTTGAATCCCCCAGCCGCTCCTTGCAAACCCCATGGAGTAGTTCGGCTCTGTCCTATAGGACCACTATGAGTCGGAATCGACTCAACGGAAGTGGGTTTGGTTTTTTGGTTTGTACTGTAATTTACTCTTTCAACCTTTGGTTCATGGTTTTTAAAAGGAGGGAAAAAACCTAGTTTTCCCAGACTCCTTTAGTGTTTCCATATTACCGTAGCCATTCCAGCACTGAAATTCTCTTTTGATTTCCAAAGACGTATTATTTTTCAGTTCAAAAAATGTATTTTTGTATAAAATTCTCAAGTCTTATGTATATTTTCTTACTCATGCTTTTTATTCAAAATCTTCAAACAAAACTATTGTTTTGGTGATACAATGAGTTTTATTTCTGTAGTATTTGTTGAAAATACAATTTCTATTTTCACAAACATTTCAATCAATAGTTAATAAAGTTTTCGACCTTATTCTCTAACTTCTATGAAGCCAGGAACAGCGAACTTCATTCCATCACTCTGCACAGCCTCTTTCCTCCCAATTACTTTTGTCCCCCAGAAAGACAGAAGCGTATCTTAACATATGTAAGCTCTTGACAAGAAGCCTGTCTCAGCTGAATGTGCTAACTCTTCTATCACATCTTTCATTTTCTTTTTTACGCAGTTGTTCTAGACTTTCAAAAAGGAAACGGAAATCTATCATATTAAAGGCATAAATTTCCAGTTATTAGTGGAGCTACATGACAAAGAATGTGCCTTGTAAACTTCTTTGAGCAAGAGGAAGTGTTGTGCCCCAATTGACAAAGCATTGCCCTACTTGTCAGATCTGTAAGTTTCTCTGGCTCTGTCACCTCCCCACTAATGGATGCTGAGTCAAGCATATGGTGTTTGCTGCCTAAGTGACACTGCACTGGTTTTCTTTACTCCTCAGGAGGATCTTCTCATGCCAAGTCAATTTGCAATGGCTTGGATCTTTCAACAGCCTTTTGTTCTGACTTCAGAGTCCTTCTCAAATATCAGATGATGATGACCTCTTTGTACATAAACGTCAATATTGCAGAAACCCACCCTAAAATCCAAGAAGCTTTTCCTGCTTCTGGACTTTAATCTTGAGGCTCTACATACTGTCCTTTGAATCCATGGAGGGATTACTTGGTAACTTGCTAATATGCCATCCAATTTGTCTGGAAGCTTTGGCTTATAGACTTGCAGAAGAAGAGACACAAAGACTTGGAAAATGAGAGGCAGATGAGAGCTGGCAGTGCTACTGCATCCAGTTAAGATTTATTAAGTGAGAAGGCAGGAAAGAGGTGAAAGCAAGAGAGGAACGATGCCAAGGATGAAAACAAACAAACAGTCAGAGATAAAGCAACAACAAAACACTTTACAGGTATCCTCGACTAACGATATATTTGAGTTACATCAAACCGCACTTACAACTGTCTTTTTTTTTTTTGTACATCTTATGGTTAGTAATATGTACTACATATGATGTCGCAGAGTGTAATTTGCTGTGTTATCATTCTCAGATGTTCACTTGCAGATGTTCAGTGTTATATTTTATAAAGATATGGATAATAAAAGGCGATAATAATGAAAACAAAAAAAAAGAGGTATTTGACTTAAGTCAGAACCTACTTATGATAGTATCATAGGAACAGAACTCCCTGGTAAATCGGGGACTATCTGTATTTGTTGTTTCTGAGAACCTCAAATGTTAGGTGAATGTGGGAGAGTTTGGAATAAATGCAGGAATGAGAAGGGATGGAGACCAGGATACAAAGTGGTTCTAGGAATGAAGAAAATAGAAATATAGATAATTCATAGGTTATCAAACACAAGGTTTTTTTTTTTTTTTGATCTTTCCTCATTTACCTTTTTTAACACTTAAGTTCTCAATGGGTTAAACTAACGAACATTAATGATCTTAGTGTTCATGCTACCTGCAGTTCTTCTGGGAGACTTCGGTTTATTCTGTCTATGGAAAAGTCCCTGGATGTTGCAAATGGTTAATGTGCTCGACTGCTAACCGAAGGGTTGGAGGCTAGAGTCCACCCAGAGGCATCTTGTAAGAAAGGCCCGGCTATCTACTTCTGTAAAATCAGCCACCGAAAACCCTATGGAGCACAGTTCTACTTGATATGAGTTGGCAACTGAACAAAAATCTATGGAAAAATGAAACTGATCAGTGTGCAATTGTAATATTCAGGTAATACATTAACATTAAAGGCTTTCTCTGATTAGGGTGAGTAAAATATGAGTAAATCCTTCATTCAAAGGACTTGCACTTCACTTGGAGAGAAAGCACTTCCACATTAACAAAACAGAAAAAGACAACAGCCTAAGAAATATTAACTACCACTGTTTTCCTAAGGTTAAAACACACATACGAGTCCTTTCTGGATTATTCCTACTGGTGACAGCACTGTCATTGTTAGCACTACCACCGTAGCTCACTTGATGTTATGAGTTCTCATTTACTTTTTAAAAGCATTGTTAAACATATCTCCTGCGTACAGCACAAGTGAATTCCTTGGGTGGCCAACAAGAAGTGGAACATGCACTTAAAAAATTATTTATTTTGCTGTTTTCGAGATGGATTTTAATAAAAATATAAATAAAATATAAAATACACGATTTTAATAAAAACTGCCAACTTTCTCCAAAATAACCATATATTTATACTCCAACCAGCTGTTTAAAATTTTCTATTTTCCTTCACCATTGCCGACATGTTACCACATTTGTAAACTTTTGCCAAAGCAGTATCTAGTTTCAATTGGCATTCCCCCCAGTTACTGGTGATATAGAACATGTTTTCATATGTATACTTGACCATTTATGGCTTTTTAAAATGATAATTGTTTTATATGAAACCGCTATGGGATGAGACGAGGTGTTGGTCATTTTCTCATTAATTTTTAGGGTTTTTATATATTCCAAATATTTATCTTAGACTGTTAGATATGTTCCAAATATTGCGTTGCAGTTTGTTTCTTTTCTCTTAACTTTTCTTATGGCGTCATTTATTGTCCATACACTTGAGAAAAGCAGTAAATTAAAAACTAAGACTAGAACATAACTTACAGTAAAATACTATAATATTATTGTTAGAGATGGGGGATGATAGCTAGGAGAATAAAAAAATTGCTAGCGTCCCGGTTTTGTATGGGACCCTTCCTGGGTCTGGTGACTAGTTTTAACTTGCTTCTCTGAATAGTATAAGTCCTAAAAGAAAAATTTTCATTTCCTTCTTCAACTGCCTGCAAACAAATTTCATTTTGTATTTCTGCCACCCAACCATGTCATTTTATGAGCAGTCTCCGCAATTCAGATTTCCTCATTCGGAGTCCTTGTCTTCTGTGTTTGATGCTCTGTAAAGGGCTGTGTACACCCATAGCTTTCTATTAATACTTGAAAGAGTAATAATTTGCATATACAGTGGTCTGTAATTGGCTGTGATATACTCACTAGTGATTTTGCATGAGGGATGCCCCAGTAAAATAAATTGTGCTTGTCTGTGTTTACTTTGCACAGGTAAAGCACTCTACGACGTGCTGGATTTTTATATCAAGTTTTAATTAAGTCATCCTGCTTGCGTTACCAAAATAACCTGCTCTCCCCAATAATGAGAATGGGATTTATTTAGAAATGAATATCAATGACTCATCTCTATATTTCAGAATATGAAAGAACTTTACTCTGTAATATATTCAGGTTAAATATTTTGCATCTTAATCTAGTCAAGCATACTGATTGATTCCCTGCCAACAGGAGCTCTGCCAAGACAGAGAATGAGGATCTTGAGGTCAGGGCTCTGCTGTAAGCCCAGGAGAGCACTTGTAACCCGGTCTTTGGGGAGGCAGGGAGAGATCAACCCCCTCCTTTTCTGTGATCTGCCCCCCAACCAAGTCAGATTGGAGGGGCACATACACCCAATAGTCCTTTAATTTGCCAGCATACATACATGCTAGAAGAGGTCTCAATTTCAAAACAAGAGGATGGAGATATTTGTTTTCCTTTTTCACAGAACAGGACTTTTCAAAGCAGAATGAATTCTTTGAAGTTTGGTGTTTTGTGTTTGGTCAAAGTGAAAGGCACTGTTCCAAAGGCTAAGTTACAATTTGCACATGATTTTAGGTCCATCTTTGTCATTCCATTCACACAAATGGGCATTTACTGACTCATATTGATGTGCAAGACACAGCTCACACAAGGGAATAAGGAAATGAACTTGTAGATTCACACAATTTGTATTCACACGGAGAATGTGTTCTCAGAAGGTTTTCATTCTGGTTAGATTCTCAGAGATGAGATGTACACTTTTTAGGTAAAGATCAGGAAGCCTTTATCCAATCTGAGAAGGCATTGCCGTCTAGGAGCCTAGCCTTAAGTCAATGATTTTGAGAATATGTTTTCTCATGGAAACAATGGCATTTATGAAGAGTTCCTAAGCTTTGTTGGAGCTGTGACTTCTCCCCTTGAAAATTGGCAGAGGAAGCTGCTGGAAGTAAAGTTGCATAGCAGACTGTTTTTGTAGCTCCTGGTACTGGGCATCTTGGCAGGCACTCAGTAGACGGATTGAGGAGTATGGAGGTGAGAGACAGGAGTGGTGGAATGGGAAGTAAGGAAAATGTGGAAAAGAACAATGCTGACAGCCGGATTAGAGACAGTCCTCCAAAGACTCCATGTGGGGCTCTCAACTTTCTGATCGAGATCCTGTTATATTGAGATGATTAGGTTTCCTAGCAAGGCCACAGAATCCTATTTTACTCCCAAAATATTGTGTAATCTCCCCTTAAAAATAAAATAAAGTACTTTCAGGTGAAAGATTGAGAGAAAGAAGAAATCATTCTCTGACCTGTATTCATATATTCCCTATTTTGGGCAGACTAAAAAAAAAAAATCTCAAGCTAAGAAAACTTCAGTTCACTCATTAATTCATTCTCATTCTATACTCCTCTTTCAAAATTCCTTTGATTCTCTTTCTCAGGACAACAATGTTCACCTGAATTTCTAAACATGACAGCGATCTCCCCTCCATCCCAAACTACCACAGGTATTTCCTTCCATCCATAGCCAAACAAAAAACAAGGCTACCTTACCCAAACCAAACCCACTGCCACTGAGTTGATTCCAACTCATAGAGACCACATAGGGTTTCCAAGGCTGTAAATCTTTACAGAAGCAGATTGCCACATCTTTCTCCCATGGAACTGCTGGTAGTTTCAAACCACCAATCTTTCAGTTAGAAGTTGATCACTTTACCCACTGTGCCAGCAGGGCTCCTTCAGGTTACCATAGAGTACTTAAAATCATATAAATGTTAGAAGAAAAGTATTTGCTTAAAACATAAATGTGTGAATGACTGACTGATAGCCAATAGGAAGGACTAAACCAAAAAAAAAATTAAACCTCTTGCCGTCGAGTTGATTCCGACCCATAGCAACCCTATAGGACAAAGTAGAAATGCCCCATAGGGTTTCCAAGGAGCACCTGGTAGATTTGAACTGGCAACCTTTATGGTTAGAAGTCATAGCTCTTAACCACTATGCCACCAGGGTTTCCATAGGAAGGACTAGCATTCTTTGTTTCAAATAGATGCTTGTTAATCTAATAACTCCGTAGATGATAGGATTTCTAACAGGTTAACTACATAGATTGAAAACAAATGGGTTATGTGAAGGACTTTTTTGGAAAGGAGAAAAAAAGGTGTCACCACTAGATTATCTCTTTCAACATAAGGCCAAGGATTTAGGGGTCTTTCTTACACATATGGGTTTGGGAAACACTGAAGGTCTTTTAGAAAGCCTGAGGAATGATAGGATGTTGTTTTTGAAAAATGTACCTGAAAATAGAATTCAATGAAAGGATATTAAAACTGCCAGTGTTGAAGGCAATAAAATGATGCCCCAACCCTATTGAGTGTCCTCCCAGCTCTCAGAGACTTTGCCTCTCCTAAGGGGTAGCCTTCCCAGCCTCCAGTAACTTTGGCATGCATGCTCTTACTCACTATTCTTGCAAAGGAAGGAGAAGTAAAGAATTCAACTGACATAAAATATAGAAAAAAACTTTTTAAAGCATAAAAGCAATGAAAAAATTAGTGGAATATTCAATAGATTTGATCACATAAACATCTCAAACTTTTGCGCAGCAAATGCCAATAAATATAGAACAAAAAAGCCAAAATAAATCTTTAAATATGTTGACAGCAGATACAACAAAGGTCAAATACCTTAATTTATAAAGTGTGGTTACATATCAATAAGAAAATTCCCTCATTCTAATAAAAAATTAGACAAAGGGCATATTGAAAGATAAATCATAAAAGAAAAATAAAGTCGATAAACACAAGGAATTATTCATCAGTACTTTTTATTAAACTACAATAAAAAGTTATTTTTTACAACTTAATTACAGACTTTTAGTGCTAATATTCAGTGTTAGAGAGAACACTGCAAGATGACTGTTCCTATACAGCCTTTCAAGAATTTGCTAAATTGTATCAAGCACCTTAAAAATGATCACACCATTTGATTCAGAAATTCTACAAGGAATTTAAACAGACAAAAAAATCAGAGATGTGGTAGAAAATTGATACACAATAATGTTTATTCCAGCCAAATCTGAGAAACACCCTTATATCTATAGAGTTCTTAAATATAAACAAATAGAACACAATTTAACTGATTGAAACAAAAAAGGAATTCATTACAAGCGGCTCACAGCGTCTCAGAGAGTGCTGAAGTCAATTTTCTATACAGCATCACTCCAATGAAGACCCCAAACTGTCCCTGCTGGTCACAGATGCCCCAGTTTGTACCACTGAAGGTGGACTCAGGATGCCAGAATTCTGCCATCATGGCCATACACAGGCACTGCTAGCATCAACAGATATGAGCCTGCCTACTTCGTTCATATGGTTCTCACCCTCAAGGAAGGTTCTGGCAGGAATGTCTGATTCATAGAGCTTGGATCATATTCCTGCCCCTCAGTAGCAAGGCGGCTGGCAGAGTGAGTTAAAACTTCTAAAGGCGGGGGGGAAGGACAAGTATATGGAACATTTCTGAGATACTGAAATAATATTCAAAAATTTCTGGGCAGCCAGTGAATAACAAATGTTCTCCACAAACCTAACTATTCCCAAATAGGAGACTAGTTAATAAATTTTATATGTATATACATATATATATATACACACACACAC
>NW_004443955.1:18743984-18750398 GCF_000243295.1 Trichechus manatus latirostris
AAAGACTACAGTCTTCAGTATGGATTACATCTCAACATAAAGAAAAGAAAAATTCTCACAACTGGACCAATAAGCAACATCATGATACATGAAGAAAATACTGAAGATGTCAAGGATTTCTTTTTACTTGGATCCAGGATCAACACCCGTGGAAGCAGCAGCCAAGAAATCAAATGACGTATTGCACTGGGCAAATCTGCTGCCAAAAGACCCCTTTAAAGCGTTAAAAAGCAAAGATGTCACTTTGAGGACTGAGGTGCATCTGACCCAAGCCATGATATTTTCAATTGCCTAATATGCATGGGAACCCTGGACAATGAATAAGGAAGACTGAAGAAGAATCGAGGCCCTTGAATTATGGTGTTGGTGAAGTGTATTGAATATACCGTGGACTGCCAGAAGAACGAACAAGTCTGTCTTGGAAGAAGTACAGCCAGAATACTCCTTAGAAGCGAGGATGGTGAGATTTCATCACACGACATGTTATTAGGAGGGACCAGTCCCTGGAGAAGGACATCATGCTTGGTAAGGTAGAGGGTCAACAAAAAAGAGGAAGACCCCCAATGAGATGGACTGACACAGTGGCTACAACAGTGGGCTCAAACAGCAACAATTGTGAGGATGGCCCAGGACAGGGCAGTGTTTCATTGTGTTGTACATAGGGTCGCCATGAGTCAGAAGTGACTCTACCGCACCTAACAACAACAACATATACACACTCATATATATGTCTATCTAGATACAAAAAAAAATACAAAAATGATTCCATTTTAAAAATATACTTAGAGAAAAAGATTAGAAGACAACATGCCAAAATGTTAAATGTGGATAAAAACATGTTTTTAATTTTTCTTTAAGAATTTTTGTAATTAGTATATATTAGTATATAATACCATGTACCTAATAAAATCCTATTCCTTATCTATTTAACTACAGATGTGAATAAATTATCATTAAGTTTCCGTGCTCAGTCAAACATAACAAAGGTGTGCCTGAGATACTCACCTCCATCCACAGATAGTACTTAAAAGGGAGAAAAGCATCTGTTGAGAGCCTACCCGCATGTCCTGGCTACCAAGTCCTAGTTATCCAAACACCTCTTGAAAGTGGAATCGTCCATCAGCTGCCTAAACTTCATCATCAGCTTTTATTTTTTTTTTCCCTGTTCAACAATCCAGTTTCTGCTCTCATGGCTCTGCTCAGAGAGCCCTCAACTGATCGCCAATAACCTCCGAACTGCCAGTATTTTCCAGTACTTAAACTACTACTAATCCTTTCTGCTGCATTGCACTTTCAATATCCTTCTGCTTTGCTAAGCTCTACTTTCTTGTTCTTGGAATATGACACTCTCCAGGCTTTTCTTTTATCCATTCATCCATTTTAATCTATAAACAAGTATTTATGTGGTGTCCTATTATGTTCCAGTGGCCCTAGTGGTGCAGTGATTAAGAGCTACGGCTACTAACCAAAAGGTCAACAGTTCGAATCCACCAGCCGCTCCTTGGAAACCCTATGGGGCAGTTCTACTCTGGTAGTTCTACTGGATGGCAATGGGTTTGTTTTTCAATTTTATTATGTTCCAGATATATCTCTGAAGCAGATCAGCAAAGTCCTTACTCTAAAGAACTTTGTTGGGGTGGCAGGTGAAGAATATTAAACAATAAACATATACACAAAACAATTTCACTTTATACCTCATGACCTTTCTCTGCCTCATACGTAGACTTGTCTTCCTCCCAGCCCTTTAGCATTGACCATTTCTAGAGTCCCTTCCTTAACGCTCTTCTCATTCTACACTTTTCTAAGCGATCTGACTCTTTCTCTTGCTTTCAACTAGTCTTTTTTAGTCTTGATCTCATCCTAAACTCATGTATGCAACTGTCTGGCACAGATATCTTCACCTGGACATATGACAAGCATGAAACACAAGAAATGTCAAGATAAATACACCATCTTCTCCTTCAAACTTGCTTCTTCCGGAAGGCTCTCCCAGCGAAAGGGTCTACCTAAGCCTAAAGTCCACTGAATAATCATGGAAAGCACATGGGGGTGAGGGGATGGGCGTTTGGGGTAGGAGGTAGCTATGGGAGGTTGGGGGGTGTGTGTAGTTGGTGATCATTCGTAGTATTTTCTATCTCCCAGGGTACCAGATAAAAGGTCTCTTAGTAGAGGTATTCTGGTTTTCATCTCTGGTCTTCCAGAACAATCCATATGGCAAGTATAGTAATTTCTTGATTCTACAAAACATAGACAAATAAATGTAACATGAAAAGGACACGTGCACACCAAATCCTTGGAGATAAAGTCAAAGTCTAGTGTTCCAATTGAATTCTGTTCATTTTTTGGAAATAAGTATTCAATAACAATATGTTAACATCAGATTTCTTTATTTCAGTTTTTCGCAGGTCTATAATAAAAGTCACCAGTTACCATATTTTTACTCAAATAATGCACACTTTCTGCATTTTTTTTGCTGGCTGGGCCCTCCCCCTGCTTTTGTAAGTGTGCTATGCTAATTTTTCTTTTTTTTACAACGACATATGGAAGAGAATTCCCATGGTGGTGCTTGTGAGTGTGCCTTGCGGGGAGGGTGTGGACAGCAAGCAAACGTAGAAGGAGCACGTTATTTGTGTTAAAATACGGTAATATCTGGCTCTAAGAGCCATAGTATCTCACATAGGAATATAGTATGTCCTCATAAACATGTGTCAATTAAATTTGTGTTGACTTAAAAAGAAACAAACCAG
Organism: Trichechus manatus latirostris; assembly: GCF_000243295.1. Classification (NCBI taxonomy): domain Eukaryota; kingdom Metazoa; phylum Chordata; class Mammalia; order Sirenia; family Trichechidae; genus Trichechus; species Trichechus manatus. The sequence continues at coordinate 18,746,732 of NW_004443955.1, forward strand.
TTGCTATCAATGCCGACTCATGCTGACCCCATGTATGCCGGAGTAGAACTGTGCTCTGTAGGGCTTTCAGTGGCTGATTTTTCAGAAGTTGATCACCAGGCCTTTCTTCCAAGCTACCTGTGGGTGGACTTTAAATTCAAACCCTTCAGTTAGCAGCTGAGCATGTTAACCTTTTAACCACCTACAGACTTAGGCTGCCAGTCATTTGCTCAAGAAAGAAAACAAAAATTAATGACTTGTTTTCTAATTCTACATAGGGTTTGGATATTTTTACTCTGAAGTACGGGATAGATATATCCCTTTGCTAAACTATTATGTAATGTATTTTCTGCACTTACCTCTTGGCCTTGTTATTATCAAAGATGATTTAAGATAGCTACCTTTTTGTTTTACAGATATTTGGCAAACAAGTGAATCTATTGTATCCTCCACAGCATATTCTTTTCCTTTCTCTTTCTTAAAAAAATAAAATAAAATAAAAAATCTAATTTAGCACAGCAGCCTAATGTTCTCTGGGCTGGCACACTCACACCTCTGTCCAGCTGGGCACAGATTTCCACACTACTGCCCCGGCAGCCGCGGATGCAAGCGGACTAGCCAAATGGGCTAACATCCCCTCATCCAGCTGAGCTACTGGCCTAGGGGAGATGCAGTCCCTTTTCTAGAGAGCAAAGGCAGCTGCTACAGGCCATGGTCTCTGCCGGACCCCCTTGGTGGGACACGGTCTACACCCTCCTCAGAATCCACTTCTTTATTGGCTGGAAAACATTCACAAGTCAAAGTCCATGCATATTTCATACAACAGGTTTGTTACAGCTCAAAGAATTCAATTCCAATCCATATTATCACCTTCCAAAAGCACTTTGCTCTTTCCTCGATACTTCCCCACGCCATTTTTATTCTGACAAGGTGAAATGCCTTACTACTCTGACAGCCCACGTCTCCTCTCTGTCTTCTGCCTTTATGGCCTCGTCTCTGTTTTTCCCAATCCTCTCTGCTGCATCCACGGGAAAAGGGGGCTGGGAAGGAAGGTGTGAAACAGGTTTCATCTCCTTTTATTACTTCTCGAACCATAAAAACACAAATAACAACAGTACCCACAATAACAAAGAAGCAAGGCCAGAAAACCAGAACACCTCTGCCTTAACATTTGGGTTGTTTCAAACCCCAGCACTCGTCGGAGCTCATTAAGAGAGATGGTGCATGACAGTAATACAGCAAATGAGGATAAGAACTTTCTCAAGCTTTGCTTTAAAAGAAGGACGAAAGAATGGCAGAGAAAGAAGTGCACAGTGCCCAGAACAGACACACAAACCAGAAAGGGGAGCCGTTATTTGCTAAAGGTGTTCTCCTCCTCCTCCCTTTTGGGGATCTTTGTATACACATTCCAGCCCCAGACAAAAGGAACAGGGCAGCTTTAGAGCCTTCAGAACTGGGGGCTGAGGAGGCGAGGGAAGAGAGGAGCATGATTGATGGAGTTCTGGTTGGCTTATAAAGGGCAGCCGGGAGTGCAGGGAAATAATCAGGGAAAAGGGCGTCCCGTGCTGGCTTTCTCAGAGGGGCGAAATGAATCCTGCTCCTCTGCATTATTAAGTTGTCAGGCGGGCTGATGATGGAAATCTGAAGGTCAGGCATAACAAGGAGCACCTTATGGGGGGGTCACGACCTTGCTGGAAGTGCTACACTCATGTTTATCTGCACCTAACCCTTATCCACAATTCTTCATTTGATAAGAACATTGGGAGACCGGGAGGCAGGGAGGGACGTCTCCTCATATGTATAAGCAGTGAGTGAAATTAGGCTTTCCGTGAAACTGATTGCAGAGGCTCAATTCACGGGGAAAGATAATAAACCAAAAGGACACACGAGGGATGCAGACAGAAATTGTTCGCTACAGTGGAACTCAATAAAGGGAACAAGAGCGTTCCTAAATGACAAATTTGGTACAGCGGTGCTAAAATCAGGATTCTCCCCGGAATTGCCGCAGCAATTCACTCTCAGCAGTTCCACTTTTTATTTACTTTGGAGATCCTAATAGCGTGGTGGTGGTAGGGGGGCTGCTTTGGGGAATGTTTATTTCTTTATCTGCTTGTTTTAAACCAAAGACTCAAAGTGAACGACAATCCGACAGAAATAGTCTGATTGGTATTTCTGTTTGTTGGTTTCCACACTGGAAAGGGACCAGCAGACCTCATGCGTCTTGTCAGAGAGCGTTCAGGGTGAGAGTTTGGATTTTTCATTTAGAGAACCCTTTGCCAGGTGTTCTCCGTTTCTTGGGAACTGGGGAAGTGCTTGGGAGTCTCAGCTGGGACTCATAGAGCAAATCTTTAACTGATCACAAAAATAAACATATCAGTTGTAAAAATAACGCCGAAACAATTCACAACCTACACGAAGGCTTCTAGCGACACTTCCAAATCTAGCTGTTTATCTCTGTTTGCAAAAAGAGCATTCTTCAGATTTGGGTTCCTTAGCCGTACTGTGTCAAAGACAGCATTCACAAAATCATTGGATTTTAAAGGTGGAGACGTATTGGAATTGCACAGAAAGGAAAAGTTTGGCCAAATGGGGATAGAAAACAATTTACTTAAGTAATTACAAATGCCCACATTTTCAAAGTATATTAAAAATTTTACCCTTCTAGAAAAGAATTCTTCAAGATCTGGAAGGAAGAAAAATTATATACAGTAATTATATTTTCCTTTACTTATGTCTCTTTTAAGAAGTGACACATGATTTTTAACAAGATACTCTGAGAAGGATTTATTGCCAAAAAGAGTAAGCTGCTACCTGAGTGGATAATATTCAATTCAGGTTTACATCATTTCGTTTGCTAGGACACTTATATATATTTTGGTTAGGTTTCTAACATTACCTCCACGAGTTACTTACCATGCCTTCTACCAATCCAAATGTATCAAAACATTTTCCCAAATATCCAAGCCACAAATAAACTAACAAGCCATTTAAGTTTCTCAATTCTGTGTAGGAATAAAAATACAAGATAGAGATAGCTATCTGTCTATCTGTCTGTCTGTCTGTCTGTCTCTCTCTCTCTCTCTCTCTATATATATATATATAAACTAAGTTGCCATTGAGTCAACTCTGACTCATGGTGACCCCATGTGTGTCAGAGTAGAACTGTCTCCATAGGATTTTCAATGACTGATTTTTTTCAGAAGTAGATTGCTAGGCCTTTTGAGGTACCTCTGGAGAGATTCCAACCACTAACCTTTTGTTAGTAGCTAAGCACTTAAGTGCTTGCAACACCCAGAGTCTATCTCTCCCTTTCTCTCTCTCTCTCTATACATATATGTATACATATATGTATATATATATATATACATATATATAACATATATATAACTAGACCTACCCATGTTTCATGGCTTATATATTTGAAGGTCACATCTGTGCTTTTTGCCTCAGAGGTATCTTCCCTGTGTAGCTGCTGTGAAATCACTGCCTTCTTCCAGTGTCCATATCTGTAGTGTTTGATTAAAAGTCGAGTTCCCCATCTAGCTCAATTAGCACAACACAGTTTATAAAGACAATGCTCTACATTCTAACTTGGTGAGTAGCGTCTGGGGTCTTAAAAGCCTGTGAGCAGCCATCTAAGATACTCCACTGGTCTCACCCCTTCGGGAGCAAGGGAGAATGAAGAGAA
>NW_004443955.1:18750940-18753387 GCF_000243295.1 Trichechus manatus latirostris
TGGGAAGCCTAGGGGGCAGTGAGTTGAAGATAATGTGAGGGAATAATTTGGAAAAGGATAGTGAGAATAGCAGCACAACTGGAGGAATGCAATCGACATTACTGAATTGTACCTGCAGAAATTTCTGAAATGGTGTATCTTTGGCTATGGATATTTTCACTGAAAAAGAAAAAAGGTCCTCCAAGGTCGAGAAGGGAGAGTTTTGACATGTCATGGGGTTGTTAACCAATATCATAAAACAATATGCGTACTGAATGTGTAATGAGAGACTATTTGTTCTGTAAACCTTCACCTAAAGTACAATAAAAAAGAAAAAATGAGTTCCCATTATAAAAAGAGCATTGTACCATAAAGTAAAATAAGAATATTCAACAGCAATATTAGGCTCAAACTTTTTTTTTTCTTCCAATAGAACACAAAATAGGTTTATAAAATATGAGAATCCCTGGTTTAGATTATGTTGGCCCACAAGTCAGGATAAGGAAGAGAAGGAGTGACCCCTTAATGCTAGTGTCACTGACTTGTCACACCAAGACTGATAACACAGGGAGGAACAGTTGCTGAGAGACGAACCCACAGGAATGGCCGTTTCTCAAGTTTTTGAGATGGTGGTCCAGACTCTTCCAAGTTAAAAACAAAGTACTCCTCTTTGGTTTTTGTCTGTGTTTGTTTTTGTAGAGTAAAGTAAAACTAGCATTTGGAATGTATTTTATATAATATTGATCAGGAAACAGTAAATTAATTTCTTATTCAAACTAATCTTTAAAGAGTCAAGGTTCAGTTTACCCTAGCTGCCTTTGTCAAGATGCATCCATATAATTGGCCAAGATGTCCATAGAATTTAAAGGTGGATTTTCCAGTGGCGTAGTCAACCATCACCTCCCCAGCCATATCTTAACTACCTTTTTGTTACACAGTGAGCTAGAAGAAACTTTTAATTTTTAATTTATTTTGCTTATTTAAAAATCTATGAATTTCTGGTTGTGTATAATCTCAACAACAAACAATAAAATAAATTTAAAAAAGTAGATGTGAGCATAATTGCAATAAAACATACACATACTAAACAGAATTAGATCAAAACATTTACAAATATAATTGAAGATATTTAAAGTGATGTCACTATCAGCTGGTGTCTTTAAGAGTGAAAGAACCCTCCTGGGATTTTTACCTACTGGCCATGCAATTTGTATTATAATGTCTCAGCTGTTTGCCTCCTTGCCTGAACTGCCTCAGGTCTGACCTCAAGAAATTCCGTGTCTCTGGTTCTGGGGCCAAGTCTTTCTATTTTCCGAGGCTTGGGTCCAGTTTGATACGACTTTCTGAAGTTTGTCATAAAGCATTGTTAACACTTGGGTGAAAGGAAGGAGCCCGATCTACTCAAATCTTGCTGTTCAAAGTGTTGTCCGCAGAGGAGCCACATCAGTACCTTGTCAGACCAGGAGTCCAGGGAGCTTGTTAAAAAATGCAGAATCTCAGGCACTAGACCGTACCCATTCAATCAAAATCTGCATTTTAATAAGATCTGCAGAGAATTATATGTCCAGTACAGTTTGAGTGTCCTAGAGGCTATTTGGAGCCCTGGTGACACAATGGTCAGAGCTCGGCTGCTAACCAAAAGGTCGGCAGGCCAAATCCACCAGCCGCTCCTTGGAAACAGCACAGGGCAATTCTACTCTGTCCTATAGGGTTGCTATGAGTTTGAATCGACTCAACGGAGACGGGTTTGGTATTTTTTGAGAGGCCATTTGACAGTTTCTTGGACTTCATTTGGCTTAGTAGAAGGCCTCTCAGCTTATGATTACATGGCAATTTCAGATGTCTTCTCCCTCCATACTAGAGTCTTCTTTGGTGGCCAAAATTGACAGAGTCATAACTTTTTTCTACTGTCTTCCTCCTGGCTGAGCAGAAAGCATAAGAGAAGAGTTGAGAAAGATGTTGGGATAGCTCTAGTGGAAGCAGAAATCCCTAGTGAACAGGATGACTCCCATGTCTCACTAAAGTAATTACTCATAAGGTAACTAATAACAAATTGTCCATCAGCAAATACCCATGCCTGTATTAATTCTAAGCTGTAATCATAATAAAAACACATATTATATTTTGTTGCATCAGCTATGCCCAGAGAAAAATGCATTCTATTTGCGTGATACATTTTATCAGCTGCTTCTCCTTTCCTTTGCATAAGGTGAAACAAGACTTGCCTGTGTTTGGAAAGGTACTGGGAAGGGAATGCTCTCTATCACTATGGCCTTTGTTTTATTTTCGACCATGTAAGAAAATTGGCTGTGACTTTTTACTGCTGTCTTTTTTATACATTCTTAATTTCTTAGGGCAATCGATTCAAATCCATTTTGAATCTCAATGGGCTGGAACTTGGCATGCAAGCTGGTTGGCCAGGTGCAAGTTTCTCTTCAAAATATGACAAAAGTCATGGCTGAAATATA
>NW_004443955.1:18755027-18758533 GCF_000243295.1 Trichechus manatus latirostris
ACCTTTACCACACTTACCTTAGGGGAGTTCTGCTATTAAACTCCCATACAATAATTCATTTGCATCACATTATCAGGACCGCAAGCAGGCCAGGCTGTACTGAGCTGAAGAGCTTAGGAAGAGGCTGGAAGATTTACTAATTTTATCCGACAAAGTCTGAGAAGAGGACGTGGCAAGGTTTTCTGTTTCCTTTTACTATATGGAAATACTTTGGCAGACTGAGTCTATATAACTCTCTAAAACATTTTAGAAGATAAGGTTGGATGGATTCAGTAGTAATATTCTTGAATGATTTTAAATATAATTTGGGTGGGAGCAATGTGTTTTGGTACACGTCATGGATAAAGTGACCAGCAAAGACCCCGATCTGTTGTTCCATAAGGCTTGACACAGAGTTCAAAGCAAATTGATTCCACCAAATTTACCGTTGCAACAGCTCAGGAATTGCTCTTGGGAGTTCCCAAAATGTGTTCCCTAAAACACTAAGTTAGTGAAATGTTAATGGTTATTCCACACACACACACACACACACACACACACACACACACACACACGCGCACACACACACACACACACACACACACAAAACACGTACATAGCATAAGTTTTCATGGTGAAAAACGGTGAGATTTTGGATGATCACAGAACTTTTTTGGGGGACACGGGAACTAATACCTTCCTAACCCAGTGCATCCCAGAAAATGCAATTTGTGACACAGATATACATTCAATCTGTTAGAAACAAACAGAAGTAGAGGTCCAAGCATGCCTCCTAGATGTGGCTTTAAAAGTTGAAATTAAAACACCACCGGCAATGATTTTTAGAAGAACTCTTAATCAGTATTTTATATCATTGTCTTTCTTGGTAAAGAAGGACTGGTTACGGGTGAATACCTTAACAAGTAGCATTTTAAGAGGTAAGTAAAAATGGTGCCTGCATTAACTTTTGGCCTAACTTCTTGTGAGTTTTTGTGGCATTCCTAGCCGGCAATGAGTAAACCACAATGTACCACTTAAACTGGATCACCCATTACACATAGACCAACTTAAATTTTAGTAATCTTAAACTACTCACCATTCCCTGAACCCGCCATGTGCTCCCCTGCCTCCCTGATTTTGCTCACACAGCAAATTCTACCTAAAAATCCCTTTGCCCTTATGGCCACTTATTAAATTCCATTCATCTCTGAAGAATCATATCCAAAGCCAAGAAGTTTCTTTTGATCTTCTTTTAACTAATCTTCTCCTCTTTTGTTCTTACTTAGCAATCTGTAGTGCTGCTAACATTGGGCACACATTTCCTTGTATTATATTTAACTCCTATTATTACAGTCATGTGACACATAATGTCTGTTTGGGCCACACACATACATCTGCGGTCCCATAAGCTTATAATACAGTTCAGAAATACCGATTGGAGAACAGGACATAGCGTATTTAGACACGTCGCACTCAACAATCACGGCCATCCTCAAAAATAAAGAAAAAATTCTCCAAGCTGTTAAAGGATTTGCTCCACTGACAGCTACAAGGCTAACAAAAATGCAGAGGGACCTATATCAGAAATGGAGAAACTGCTAACGATGTGTATTGAGGACCAAATGCAAAAGTGAATCCTTCTCAGCACGTTGAGGATCACTGCTAAGGCACAAAGGTTGTTTGAGATGCTTAAAGAAAAAGCAGGACCAGACTACGAGATCGAGTTTAATGCTAGCTCTGGGTGGGTCAAGCATTTCAAGCAATGTTTTTCGCTGCATAATATGAAAATGAGCAGTGAATCTGTGAGTGCTGATGGGAAAGCAGCCGGAGAATTTGTTGAAACTTTAGATAAGCTAATTGTAGAGGGAGGTTATTTGCCCCAGTAAATTTTTAATATCAACAAAACCTTTTTATTCTGGAAGCAAATGCCTGAGAGGAACTTCATTCATAAGATGGTGTTTGAACAATGTCCAAATCACATGATGTCCTATTTCACAGAATGTATCATGTATGTTAAGTGATACATGACTATTATTTCAATTCCATTTCTTAAGCATTTACTCAGAGCTAGTCACAGTGCTACATTTCGCATACATGATCTCATTAATGTGTATTTATGCAGTGATGGTGGAGACAATGGTAGGTCAGTAGCAGAATTCTCACCTTTCATGTAGGAGACCCAGGTTTGAGGCCCTGCCAATGCAAGTCATGCACATCCACTTTCCATCCGTCAGTAGGCTTGAGTGTTGCTCTAATGCTGAACAGGTTTCAGAGAAGCTTCCAGACTAAGATGGACTACAAAGAAAGGCTTGGTGATCAGCTTCCAAAAATCAGCCAGTGAAAACTCTGTGGATCAGCAGCCGATCATGGGGATGGCACCAGGTAACATTTCATTTCATTGTGCTTGGGTTCGCCATGAGTTGGGACGGACTCTGTGGCAGCTAAAAACCTATCTGTCTTCCCACACACAAACACCTTGTCCATTGCCACACAATCACTATTTTCTTAACAATGAAGGAGGTTTAGTGAAGTTTATGGACATCAAGAAACTAGTCTCTAATTTATTTCAGTTGGATGTCTAAATCTCTGAAATGAAAGGATGCCATCTTCCAAGTTTCTCGTGCCTTGGACCATGCCCTGGGGAGGTTCTGCATTTATGTCAGGTGTATTCATTTTATTTTTGTACTAGACCCTCTTTTAGACCTTGGAACCTATGAGGAATGATGGAGAATGTCTCACGTTCCAGCATACCACGTTGCTTTTAGGGCCCTAGTGTTATTCCTGGGGTTGCAGAAGCCTTTGTCTATCAAGACACTTTGAGATAAAGGAATGGACGTGAGAGGAGTAATGAAAACTTGGAAAAGTGGCATTCTTTATTTTATCCGAAAGTAGCAGAGATACCATCACTTGGCTATATTAACTGAGGTAAAATCAACACTTGAGTCCAGCACACTTTTCCTGAACACCTATTGTGTACTCAGTCTTGTGCAAAGTGTCATGAGTTCAAACTTCATTAAGACATAGTTTCTGCCAGCTCACACTCATGGAGAAGACATATAGACAAAGACAAAATTTCAACATAATGTAATAAGGTCTAAGGCTCACGTATACACTAGGGGCTATGGAAGTTCGAAAATGAGGCATCTGCCCTCATAAGAAGGTTTAAAAGTCCAAAGTAATTCTGGTTCCTACCACCGTGGGTCTTATATCCTAAATTTTCTTACCTTGGTTTACACTTTAAGTTAGGAGAATTCATCTTTTGGCTTCTCGTGTTTTTTTGTTGAAAATATCCTATGCTGGTAAAACTGAATATATATTCAGTCCTGGAAGTCTATCCTAAGTATTTGTGTATCACCCACACCCGAATCTCCAACTGAAGTGGGCAGAGAGCTAGTTTTTCCTTCAGCTGGAATCAATTCTTGTTTTTTTTTCAACTCAAGTGCATTTACTAGAATTAATCATTTCAGAAGAAGCTCAATTTTGCTGGAAAATCCAGAAAAGATTTCAGTTACAGCTCCACATAATAA
>NW_004443955.1:18760543-18761316 GCF_000243295.1 Trichechus manatus latirostris
AGTTTCTGTTCCTTGGCTTTCTACCAGCTTTTGGTGATGGCTAGTGACCCTTGGCATTCCTTGGTTTGTAGACACATCACTCCAATTTCTATCTCTGTCTTCATGTGGCCTTCCTCTTTGTGTCTCTTTGGTTCAGTGTCTCTTCTCTTTCGTAAAGACACCATTCATATAGGATTAAGACCCACCCTACTCCAAAATGGCCTCATGTTTATTTAACTGGTAACATCTTCAAAAACTCTATTTCCAAACAAGTTCACATATACAGGTACCAGGCATAGGACTTTAACATATTTGGGAGGGGGCACAATTCAATCCATTGTCTGTTCCTTGGAGGATGTCCACTACCTGCTACATGTCAAGCTATACTTGCACATGGTGGTCACCAGAGGGATCAAGCTGTGGGGAGAGATTGAGAAACAAGGAAATTGTCTATACAAGGGTGGGGCACCCAAGGTGTCCAGAGTGAGGTCCATTCTCAAACCAAGTGGTCAAAGACCTCTCTGACATAGTTGGAGAACCACAGTGAAGGCAAGAGGCCTGTCCCTGAGAATACAATATCTGTCCTTAGTCACATGACGTGGGTGAACTGAAAGTTGTCCACCACAGTAAGTCTGAGTACTAGCACTTTCCCCTGCTCAGCCCCCAATCTGGAAATAATAAACAGACTAGTTCTCAACATAAAGCCATGTTGCTCAAATACCTGGAATACTTGATATGGCAACACAGAATTTACATTAGTTGATTTTTGAATTTATTCATTTTTTTCATTTAAT
>NW_004443955.1:18762581-18799716 GCF_000243295.1 Trichechus manatus latirostris
AACATAACCTTGACTGTTGGATGCTTTTTAACCTGCAGTAACTCATGCCTTCTCAAATATATTCTCCACATTGCTGTGGTCTATGTGATCTATCCTTTCAAAATATAAAGTTGATTATTTCATTTTACTTAAAAGTTTCAGTGCCTTCCCATTGCTCTGAAAATAAGGAAAATAATCCCAAATTTAGCCCGTAAGACTCATAGTTTCCCTTTGCCTGAGACAAGTTTATACCTGTGGTCCCGGTGAAATTCTTATTATTATCCCCTTTCACTCTCAAATATATCCAGGTTTGGACAATAAATTAAATGGTCACCTTTCTCATGACCAAGATTAAAGTGGGCCAGGTTATATTCTCAACTGGTAAGCAACAAAATCATTCTCAACTTCTTAAAGAAATATTTTCTGAACAAGCAGACCTACCTTGACGGAGGTCACATACAGGTGCTAGCAGCTCAGGAGCCTGTGTTTTTGTTTTTTGTTTTTTTTTTTAAAAGAAGAAGAAAGAAAGAAAAAGAAAGTATTTTCCAAAGTTCCCCAGAGAGGAAAAGAGAGGCCATGGGGCCCTTGACCCAATGAGTAGGGAAAAAAGAGGTTGGTGACAGAAAGACATTAATTCATGCACTGTGAGTTTGAATGATGTGTTTTCTTTACACCTTCGAGTTAAGATCAATGAGCAGCCCAAACCACAGTTCAACCTTCCTGCAACTGTTAGAAACCAAGGAAGTCAGTCCAAACCTCCTGATTTCTTCTAAAAAATCAATGTCTTATATTACATGAAACCAATATTTATAGTCATTTCATGATATATTTAAATTAATGGCATGAGCCTCTGTTTTCAGATGAGAAAATAAGCAAATTTGTTTAAATGAACACTAGTACTTTTAAAAGAAATGTTGCCTTTCTTCAAATTCAAACTATTTATTCATCATTTGTGTTTGAAGCTTACTAAAGTTTCAGAAGACTGGCAAAACTGTCCGGGGAGGCAGTGCTGTGGAGATGTTGCTACTTCAGTCTCTGGAATCAGAATATGGGTTTGAATCTCAGCCCAACTCTTACCATCCACGTGACCTTGGGCAAGTTACTTAACCTCTCTGTAGAATAGTTACCCTATAATACAGCATTTGTCTCCTAGAGTAATTGTGCGGAATTAAAGAGATAACTTATACAAAATATATAAACCAGTGTGCAGCAGAGGATAGTAGGCACATTGTAGTTTCAAAACTATAGATTATGTTTATGTCATATACTAAACCCCTACTGTGTAACAAACTGTATGTATACTTTCTCTATTTTTTCATAACTAAGCATGTTTCTCACATTTTTACACATTATCTACCCACTGAACTATCCATTAATACCTGCAATTGGTAAATGCTTAAGACACGATGAACACAAATAATATACTTGGAATGCCGGAACTACAAACCTTTATCCTTCGATATAAACCGAGAAAAATCGTAAAAGAGGTGCTTCCGGGTTTCTCGGAGCTCTGGCGGTGCAGTGGTTAAGAGCTCGGCTGCTAATCAAAAGATCAGCCACTGGAATCCACCAGCCACTCCTTGAAAATTCTATGGGGCAATTCTACTCTGTCCTATAGGGTCGCTATGAGTCGAAATCAACTCAATGGCAACGGGTTTTTTTTGGGTTTCTCAATGATTGAACTTCACCCCCCTCCCTTTTTGCCTTATTCCACTTTGCTCTATGACCAATATGATGATTAAACCAGTCTTCTTTCTATTCCACAATTTCTTCAGTTTCATACCCACCTCTGTGACATATGTCTCCAAAGAGCTTGCAAGCTAGTTACATAGAGAAAACATATACATAAAACTATAAATAAACAAGCAAAACAAATGGGTATGGCATTGTTTTCCATAGCTTGAAAACCAGTACTCAATACATACTCAAAGTAATTTTGCCTCTTCAACAAGCATTTTGATTGGCTTTTCTCATCCTTCCTAAATTCCTTAAACTAAATGACTTTTATGTGCCTCAAACTTAGATTTTATTAATATTTTTTCATTCTGGAACTTCTTGCATGATATTTGTGTCCATACATTTGACTTATTTATTTGGTAACTAGCCAATTCTTGATGTTCTGCATATGTTAGGTTGAGAACACAAGTATCAGCATGTTTATATCAACTTCAGTTCCCTAAAAGTTGACTTGGACCATCAAGTAATTCTGAAACCCATTTTGAGACTAAAGTAAGTCTGTTTAGTTTGTTATTCTGAAAAAGACCCCCAGAGGAGCCTGGACTGACCTCAGAGCTTTATCCTTCCTCGCTGGAGGGAGACACGCTAAGTCCACTCTTGCGTCTGCCCCCACTGCTGACTATATAACTGTTTATTATGATTCCCAGGCAGACCTCTATGATAAATAATGGATACTTGCTCTACATGTAGATATTTATGTTTTACAAATGTAATCCAGGTTTCTCAGTTCACACCAGCCTGGAGGGGATACAATCAAGAGGGTGAGAATAACAATAAAAACGGTACTGAAAGTCTCCCACAAGCAAACTGGCTAGACTTCTCACCCCTAATTTAAGCACTTCCCTGACTCTGGCAGAGATTCAGCAGAGTTCAATATACCTAAACATGATGATTGAAATCCTTCTTCTATTACAAGTTAGTTCTTCTCTTCTGTCTGTCATTTCCAGAGCTCACATTTGTCCTCAATCTTCATTTTGCTCTCCTACTTTCTGTCCTATTTGTTTCTGATTTCTCCTGAAGACATCAAGTCTAAGGTTTAACATGCTCTTATTATTGAAGTATCACACCCCCCATTACTGTCATCATCACGTACCTGTCACCCATGTGGTCACTATCATTGGGGTGGGGAAGAGTGCTAGCCATCATACAACCATAAGGCAAAGAAAAATCAGGGGCTTTGCCTCTTAGTTCCTTTACAACACAATTATTTTTCCATTTTTTTCAGTCAGTGCTGCTACCCTCTCTCAGAGCGTGACAATATCTCTTAGAATGACTGGACAGAAGATGACATGAACATCAGTGAAGAATTGACACTCAAATTCATCCATCCTCACCACCATTTAAACATCCCGATATTAGATGTAGCACTGAAACTGAATTTGCTCAAGTGTTTGCTTCCCCAATCAGAGAACTTGGAAGGTAAGGGGCATCCCTTGGCACCTCACTGGAGAGTTATTCTGTAACTTATCATGGATAGCTTATACATTTAATATATTAGCCCATTTTAGGTAATGTAGAGTATTGGCTCTTGACCCATGTGCCGTGATCTATAGCACACTGCTTTACTGTAAGCTCTTCAGAAGTTCCACCAAATTCTACTGATTTGTAAAATTTCTCTTTTTATTACAACTTTTATACATATCTACATTAATTGGTATACAGACTAATCCTTGATAATACAAAGAAGCAAACATACAATGACCCAAACAATATACAAATTAATATCTTTCATGGAGTAATCCATGGGTAGGTGGGTAGTTCGTGGTGTTAGGTGACTCTGCTATAAGAGACTCAAGGATCCAGGCTTTGTCCTTGGCTATATCTTGTTGTTCAACAATTCCCTAATGAGGAGCCCTCAATTATGTAGTCAAACCTGGCTCACAAGTTTCATGACCTGTTCCAGCCTACAGGAAAGAGAAAAGAGAAGTAGTGAGGTCAAGCTAATTTCTTTTACAGAAATAAAGAGGGAATTGCACACCATACTTTTCTTACATTTCATTGGCAAGAATGTGCACATGGCCACACCAAGGGGCAAGTAAAGCCGAGAAATGTAGCTTCTTGTTGGGTGACCATTTACTATCTAGAACAATATACTGTTACGGTGATACCTGTTGTGTGGACTACTGAACGGAATCGCTCCTTTAGTGCAGGGTAGAGTGGGCACAATTGCTATATGTTAGAAGTAATGTCAGATTGTACTAGAACTTTGCTTGCTGAATGCATAACTTGAGCCATGGTGGTGTACTAGAAGAGCTAGTTGCACCGTGTGTAATGGTAAACAAATAACTAGAGGGATTATGGTAGATACTTTATGGGTGGGATCAGAAACACATGCTATGAAAAGTTCTAGAATTCCAAAATGTGCTGAGGACGCAAAAACATTATGAACTCCTGGTGCCTCAAACAGCATACTATTCATCAAGGATTTTGTGGGCAAGTCCCCAAAATTTGTTACCCAAGATGACAAATGCCAACATGGATGCAATTGATGCTGAAAATCAGGTGGAACTGGAGGAAAAAACACAACTTATTAATCAAGTGTTAGAACTCCGACACACACTTGGAAGATCTCTCCACAAGTATAGATGCAGTTAAGGAAGGAAATCTGAAGCTAAAATCAGAATACAAAACTCTTGGACAATACACAGAAAACTTCACGTCAGCTTCTAGTGTTTTCAAACATTGACACAAAACGCAAAAGAAAGTTAGGGGGTGATATCCATGTTTTATGGAATTGCTGTTGTTGTTGTTTTTTTTCTTTAAATCTTGTATGCATTCTAAAAATATTACAGTACCTTTGTGGCTTCATTGAATATTTCTGAAGATAATGGCAGATCTAGGCAAAATTCAGACCTCTATGAGTTTGTGTATTATGTTAGTCTATGAAAATGTGCAAATGTATTGTAGAGACTTCAAAATTAGAATTGCATGTATTTATGAAAACTTGAAAATTAATGTTTTATCAAATTTGCTTTAATATTTAGGTCTAGCACTTTCTTTTATTACAGGTGTAGTGAAAAACAATACAAGAAAATAACTAGCATGTTGTGAAAAAGTAACCAAAATCACGTACAGAATGCACAGCTATATATGTGCCCTGTCCACCGTCTTGTGTCTCTTTTCCATTTGCCTCTTCCTTCCCGTTTCCCTTCCCCTTGGGGGAAAAAAGTTGGTTCCACATTTGTAAAATTATTTTTAATAGTTAATCAGTTATGAGAGTAACCCAAACTCGTTGTCGAAACTTAATCAAAATAAGATACTTTCTCAGCTAGGGCCTGTCATTTGTTGTACTTAGTGATCAGATAGGACTGTTGGTTTTTCTTTCAATAAATTGAAAACAGAGACTATGAAAATGAAGATTGTAGCTTGAAACTACGAATTTTCAAATTGGGGAGATTTGTTGTTCAATACTTCCTTCTACCCCAAAATGATCAACCTGGTATCTGAACAAAGATGAGCTCTGGCTGTATATGTTTAAAATAGAAAATCTTGGGAGGAAAATAGAAATAGAGTAGAGGAAAAATACTTGGTGAACAATAATCACCTACTCCAAGTGTTTTTGTTCCAAATTTGTGTTGTCATCTCCACAAATTAGGTCTTTTGGGTTACAACATATATGAAAATGGATTAAGTCTGACTAACTTCAGGGAAACCACATCCGGAAGAGAAGAGAATGGTTACAGAGTTTGGTCTCTTAAGACTTATTTAGAGTGCCCAGAAGATCATCTTTTGCAAAAGCCCTTAAGAGTGTATTAGTATCAGAACCATGAAGAAAATGGGAGAGTTTTTCAAGCGTACAAATTGATAATCTTCCTCAGTGTTTTAACTCACCCCTTCTCCCAGAATTTTCTGTAAATCCAGCTAGTTGGTATGTAAGAGTTTTAGGTATCCTTTTACTAAACAGTTTTTAAAAATTTATTTGTAGGTTCTATTTGAAGAGGGAATCTATCAGAAGTAATGTTAAAATGTTCATTATAATAGGAGGAGAGATCCACTAATATAATTTATGGTTATTAGATTGGGGCTACTTTTAATCATAGAATGATCTTATGACTGCATTGGTGTAAATACAATTTGTGAAATGACTTTAGCTGAATGAATACGTAATAGTCACAGTGCAAACAGTTTGCATCCTTTTGGTGATCTAATTTACAAGCATTTAAGAATTGTGTTGCAGTTCTGCTTTGCAGTTTAATAAAGAAAGCTGTTTCAGAGAAGACAAAAAAAAAAAAATTATGAACAATTTATGTCACAAGCAAGGCAGAGGGCCAAGCCCAGAGACTACAATGAGAAGTTGGATAGATACGGCATCTCCTCCCAAGAAACGTAAGCTCTTATAAGGAAAAAAAAGAGAAGAATTTCAAGCAATTAAATGATTGCAAATGTGTGAAAGATTGTGAAGGAGTTGTAGAGGATGCTAATAGTGTGTCACAAGAAATCGAATCTGGTCTGGGGTCATGAAAGGCTTTTCCAAAGACCTGCAAGAGGGGTAAGAATTAGTGAGGCTCACATGAAGAAGTTAAGGAGTGAAATAGCATATGGGATTTCAAGGGAGTAGGCTGAGCAACTTAAATTTTTTAAATCTCAGATTTCTCACCTGTAAAATGGGAATATAAATGTTTCCCTCTAATGGCTGTTGTGAGGATTAAGTGAATGTATGTATGTGTATTATACGGGTATATGTATAACACTCTGATCCATCCCTTAGGCAGAATGAACAGGAAGTCAGACAGCTAGTTCAGGCAAACAGGAGTTTTAGAGATACATACTTGCAACAACTGAAAATACCAGAACGCCCAGTTAATGGTTGAGGACTAAGGTATGCCTGACCCAAGCCATGATATTTTCAATCACCTCATATGCATGCTAAAGCTGGACAATGAATAAGAAAGATTGAAGAAGAGTTGATGCCTTTGAATTATTGTGTTGGCAAAGAATATTGAATATACCATGGACTGCCAAAAGAATGAACAAAACCGTCTTGGAAGAAGTACAGCCAGAGTGTTCCTTGGAAACAAGGATGGTAAGAATTCATCTCAAGTACTTTGGACTTGTTATCAGGAGAGACCAGTCCCTGGAGAAGGACATTATGCTTGATAAGAGAGAAGGTCAGCGAAAAAGACGAAGACACTTGAGGAAATGCATTGACACACTGGCTGCAACAATGGGCTCAAACATAGCAATGATTGTGAGGATGGCACAGGACTGAGCAGTGTTTCATTCTGTTGTACATAGGGTCACTATGAGTCAGAATCAACTTGACAGCACCTAACAACAACAAAGCAGTAAAGACATTGAATTATCTCCCCACTCAGAAAATCTAGAGCTAGGTGGTTCCATGATCAGTGTAGCAGCTCCATCATGTCCTTAAGGACTTTCCAGCACTCTCCTCCACTTTCCTCAGTATTGCCTCTTGGTTATAGTATGTTTGCCACAGATCGAAGCAGCTCAACCTTCCCCAAATGCATTCAAGGCAGGGCCATATAAGAAAGGGGCCCTTTCTTTTACCAGATAACAAAATCTTCCCTAGGAGTTCTCTAACAGATTTTTCCCTTGTTTAATTGCTCACACCTGGCTCCAAGAGATGCTGAGAAATGAATAAAATTGTTGGGATAGGGTTAAGCTAACTGTGATTAGTGGCTGGGGTTGGCCATATTACTGCACTGGAAAAAAAGAGCAAAGGAGAAAGTGGGTGTTGGCTGTTAAATATGCAACTAGCAATGTCTATCACAATGGTTTTGAGATTATTTGAGGAAGCAACGCTTGGTTGGTTTTCTAGCTACCCCTTTGCCCAACACAAAAAGAACAAGCCTGAATAAAAGTGTGCAAGTAAACCATCAGTACAACATTCTAGCTTTACATGGGGGAAGAGTGAAGCAGACTTAAATTCAAGCCAACATTTGCTAAGCACCAGGAGCTTTCCAGACATCATCTCATTTAATTCTCACAAAATCTGGGAGGGAGCCATTATGCTTTACTACAGATAAGGAAAAGGAGCCCTGGTTGCTCAGTGGTTAAACCCTCAGCTGCTAACCAAAAGGTTGGTGGTTCAAACCCACCAGCTGCTCCACGGGCGAAAGATATGGCAGTCTGCTTCTGTAAAATTACAACCTTGGAAACCCTATGGGGCAGTTCTACTCTGTCCTATAGGGTTGCTATGAGTCGGAATCGACTCGACGGCAATGGGTTTTAGTTTTGTTACAGATAAGGAAACTTAAGCTCTGAGGGCTAAGTTTCTGGGTTCTAGGTCACATGTTCGATAAGGGACAGAATTGAGATCCCAAGTTACGTAGGTCTGACTATCATCAAAGGTTATCTTTTCTTACAACAGCCTATTTCTCCACATGATGGAAGAGGCTGTATAGAAAATGTGCATATGTGGCTCAGAGAATTAGGTCACTGTGAGCTTGAGATACAACTAATATTAAAAATCAGTTGCTGTTGAATCGACTCTGACTCAAGGCGACCCCATGTATGTGCTCCACAGGGTTTTCAATAGCAATTTTTTGAAACTAGATCACCAGGCCTTTCTTCACAGGTGGCCCTGAGTACAGTCAAACCATCAACCTTTCAGTTAGCAGCAGAGCATATTAACCATTTGCACCATCCACAGACTCGGCAGTTAGTAATAACAGCATTTGTTGAGCACTGAACTGTTCAGGCACAATTCTAAGTTCTTTAAATAAAGTTACTCCTCTTAACAATAGATGCTACTATTATCCCCCATCATATAGACTAAGACACAGATGATTAAATCACGTGTCCAAGCTCACATAGCTAGTAAGTCGAGTGTCCGAGATTTACCTCGAGGCAATCTACTCTAGGACCCACCCCATTAATCACCATAAAATGTTGCCTCTAAAGAGTTCCCAGTCTTCACTGTGAGTTCTGGAATGTTTTCTTCAAATAGGGGTGTGCATGTGAGCCCCTTTAGAGAGTGCCCCAGACTGGTGAACGGTGGCTTGACAACACCTATCTGTGGGCAGGAAGTTCTCCCTCCAACAGGACAGAGCCTGGATTGGGAAAAGGCCCCTGAGGGAAAGGTTTTGAGGGAAAGAAAATAAATGAAACCCTCAGAAATTAATAAATCATTAGAAAAAACAAACGAATACAGAATTGTTCCAATTAAATGCCTACATATAATTGGAAATAAAATTATTCTTATGATTTTAAAATTTATCATAGATTAAGCATCTTGGGGAAGAACATGACAAATTATTCTACTGTTGAGATATTGAAGGCCGCCATTAAGTTCAAGTCCAAAGGCTTCCAAGTAAAAGTCATCTCTGAGGAATGCCCGTTTGGTGGTATGTGTGAAGCTTAACGCTGATGGCAGCAACTTCCTAGGTGTATTACAGTGAGGCTAAGTTGCTCTCACAAAGAATACCAGGTTTTTCAGAAGTTTAAGAAAGCCGTCTTTCAACAATTGCAGGAAAAAGTGGCAAGCGATTTTGTTGGCAATTAGTAGTCTCCATGTCACTAGTAGGGAATTCAAAAAAACCAAACCAGTTGCCTTTGAGTCTATTCTGACTCATAGTGACGACATGTGTTACAAAGTAGAATGCTCCGTAGGGTTTTCTTACAGAAGCATGTCACCAGGACTTTTTTCTGCTGCACCACTGGATGGGTTTGAAACACCAATCTTTAGGTTGGTAGTGGATTGCAAACCATTTGCCCCACTCGGGGATCTCTTATTAGTTGGTTGTTATTGCTGATTTTAGGTGCCATCAAGTCACTCTCCAACTCATAGCAACACTATGTGACAGAGTAGAACCGTCCCATAGGGTTTCCCAGGCTGTAATCTTTACCGGAGCAGATCACCAGGTCTTTCTCTTGAAGCCACTAGTGGGTTCAAACCGCCAACCTTTCAGTTAGTAGCCACGCGCTTAACCATTGCGCCACCAGGGCTACTTCATTTGTAAGTAGTGGGAGTCAGTTCAGTTTACAAAACTCTTGACAGTACCAGCAGAACAAAACAACCAGTTGAATAGAGGAACAGTGAGTTTTTCCTCTAGTCCTGAAGTTCTCTAAAAGCCACATCGGGGTGTAGACAATGATGTGAATTGAAAGATCTGTTTGTCCAATATGATCCTAATCCAAATTTTAAGTTTGATTTTCTTAAAACGCAATAGTCAACAGAGTGGATACAACACCAAAGGAAATGAAATAGCAAAACAAACAAACAAGCAAACCATCAAACCAGTAATAAAGTCAAATTGCCCTGAAACTTCGTCTGTGTCTTTATGGGACAAGAAAAGGCAAAACAGTTTTACAGGGTCTGTGCAATCGATTTTGATAATCATGTGGTGAGTGAGATGAATAAGAGGATCTGTTGTGTTGGGGTGGAGACGTGAGTTTTTCTCCCTTCTTGAAGTACGGATTCACAAATTTAAGGGGCAAAGAGATGGTAAGTGATTTATAAAAGTCCAAATTAAGAACCTTTTTGTCTAACAGTATTCATATTCTGTTTGCATTGGGTTTTTCTTTGTGACTATTTTGCCCTTGATCTTTCTCCTGACAGAACAGCAATTCACAATTGAACTGTTCAAAATAAGCCACATTGAAACAAGACCCAGGGTATCACTCCCCAGGTCACAGAGAGCCAGAACTTGGTGGAATCGGACAGGAAAGCGCAGACTTTGCGTTCATGCTTCTCAGCTGATTAAACTCATTCAGGGCCCAGCCACGGGAACAAAAACAGAAGTACAACTTCCTGTGTTCTGCCTTCTTTTTGGCGGGAGGGGGGGAGCAGACAGATGTAGAAAAGTAGAAACATTTTTACTCTTACAATAAAGCAGGAAATGGGAAGAAGGTGAATTATACGTACATATAACTGTATATATGTATGTGTGTGCGTGAATGTATGTGTGTGTATATATATATACATATGTATATATACGTGTGTATACAAAAGAGATTACATTTATTTGTTGACTTATTACCCAGGCAAAAAAGAAGGAAAAAGGCTAAATATTTTACAGCTTGATGTTAATATATAATATATAGTTATAAATAATATCAATAATTGATATAAAAATATGGTTTCATTTTTCTTTTCCAAACCACATTGCAGCACTTAATCATGATAATTAAATTAAAATAATTTTGTAGTAATTGTTAGTGTAGGTAAAAATATTGGGGAGAATTAAGTTGACCCAATAATTGTCATAATTCTCACATCTACTTGATGTGATAGGGCTTTTCACAGGAATAACTCATTTTTTTCCGGTTAAAAATCTGGTTGGAATTAATTTAAAATTAATTTGTTTTTGAAAAACAATTATTATTTTGGAAAAATGCACCAAGATAATAACTGTAGTTGTTATTGGAATCGGATTATGTGTGAATTTTGTTTTAATCTTTATAATCTTTTATATTTTCCAAGTTTTATATAAGGTCCTTGTGTTACTGAAGTAAACAAGTAATTAATAAATGTTATTTTAAAATAATGAAATGTACAGTGTCATTTTTTACTTCATATTGAGAAAAAACAGTTGTATTCAATCAAAGATTAAAGAAAAAATACATTGTTTTCTTTCAGTAAACTGCCTAAATTCAGACAAGACACAGGCAAGTACATCAGGTTCAGAGCTGAGATCATTTGAATATTTATCTATGAGGGGTTAGCATGCATAAAATATTGAAATTTTACATGATTTTTAAAAATTCTTTAAATGTTCTCTACCTTCACCCAGAAAATTCAAGAACATATTTTTTCTGAGAAACAATACATTTCATTTGTGTAAAAAAATCAACTTTTTATTTTTTTTCTGAACTTCATAATTTTTTTTCATAGAAAAAGCATTTCATTGTTTTTTATGTACAAAATTTCTGTTTCTATTTCACAGGTATTTAGTATATTTAGAACTGAATGTATAATCTTTGGATTCGGCACTTACTTGGATTTTGGAAGATTCTCATATACTGACTTGTTACAAATCGGAGAAACCACTTCTGTTCTAGATCTGTGAACCCCTATCACCAATTCTGTATCATTTTACCATCATTTAAAATCTCCTTATCTTGTAAGTAGACACTCTAACTCTAACTTCAGGAAAAGATTAAGTTTGCTTTTCAGAGCGATTCATCATCAGACATATGTTTTTGTTAGTGTTTTCTTCTGTAAATCATTTTATTATTGTAAGGTGTCTCTGGATGTTGGCATGATAATAGGCTATATAAATGATTCTGTCCTATATTTGTGTGGTATATACTTTATTGTAATAGCCCTCTTGGGTCAAAAGCAGCCAATATTATTCCGATTAATTCCTGTCTAGACACTCATAAATTGTCCCTTCATTTGCAGTGAGAAAACAAAGTCATATGAAGCATAACCTCTGGCTGCTGCAGGAACCACACCTGGCTTTTCTGGCTCAGAGAAGGCCCTCCTCCCAGCGTCCTTCAGAGCTGAAGACCTAACTGCTACAAGCGTGAGCACTTTCTTTTCCAGGCTCAGCCTAGGTAGCCAGCCCAGGCCTGCCAATTGGCTCACTACTCCTCAAAAGGGAAACACAAAGCCTAATCCTCCAGCACAGTTTCAGACAAACACTCATTTTATTTACTCATATTCATCTCCCCAGAAAAAAAAGAAAAAGAAAGAGGAGAAGAAAATAGCTTGCTTAATCCCAGTACTAACACAGTATTGATTCACATTCATGTTCAGTATTTATTGACGTGCATTGCATGCAATGGGGGCTATCATTGAGGCTACTGTGTTCAAGGAAAGGCGCAGTCAGATTAGAGAAAGAGATGAAGCACACAGTTTATACAGCCTTAATTTTATGTAATGTAAACCTTTCAAACACTGCACATGGGAGCAAAAATGCATGTCCTGATGAAAAACCAAATGCATACGAAATGGGTTTGTCTTCAAGCTAATTAAGGCTGCAGAAGATCTGTCCTCAAAAGTCCACCATTATTCCCTAAACTTCTATAATGAAATTAACTTCTTTGGCTTTGGAGCAGCTTTCTGTATATCTCATTAACCAACTGTAAATGCATTTGTGCTTGAGAGCACAGCACAAGGTTCTGTTTTGTGACATCTAGTGTTCCGTGTTTTGAAATTATGCAGGTGGTGTGTAACGCTCTTGGCTAACTATATACAGAGCTGGAGTATATATTGAACACCAGACAGCGTATACGTATTACTAGCATATGGCTTATGCAAGAAGAAAGCAGATATGAAAAACACTGCTCTCTTTCTTTGTACCCTTGGAGATTTTTCTTGCCTAGTGTCAGCTGTATTTAATAAAATATTAGTAGCCACTTGAGGTTTAAAGGTGTAACACAATTCCGTTTCAATATAACAATTCCATAAATTCAAATATGAAACCTTATAGAAGCATGATGTGTCTATAATTAAAGAAAATTTAGTATGGCACTTTTGAAAAACCAGATTTAGAGAGCATTGTTCCTGTTGCCCAGCCGTGAAGTAGATTTTTGAGTGTCAACTCAATTTTTTTTTTTTTTAAGTTGGAAGTGAGTCTAGAAGCCTCTATAACAGAGACTGCTAGTTTAATTTCTGTTTTTTAATTGTCACACCTGTGATGTGCCCATTGCCTATAAACAAGTTTTTTATTTTTTTTCCCCTATCCTGGGTTGGTTTCTTCATGCCTCTTAAAGTTCTCCTTCTTTCTAGACATATTCACATGTATGAAAGTGCTTTTTTAGCTGTTGAGTACCATACAAATGTTATACTTCATTGTTGCTATTTGATGGTATCGTAGTTCAGTAGTAGACTTCTTACCTTCCATGTGGGAGACGTGGCTTTGACTTCCGGCCAACGCACTTCATGCATAGCCACCACTCGTCTGTCAGGCGTGCATGTTGTTATGATGGCTCATTGTGATTCAGCAGAGGTCCCAGACTAAGACTGACTAGGAGGAAAAGCCTGGTGATCTACTTTTGGAAAAATATCAGCCAATGAAAACCCTGTCGATCACAACAGTCCAACCCTAAATCAATCATTGGGATGGTGCAGCACCAGGTATTATTTTGTTCTGTTGTACACAGGGTTGCCGTGAGTCAGGGGCTGACTCAAGGACAGCCAACAATGACAACATTGTTGTTATCTGCAAGTTCCAGAACAAACAATACACTACCTTAACCACCATGCCCAACCTGTATTCCCACACAGTCAGGGTCCAAGAGAGGTACAGACACAAAGTGACTTAGAAGCTTTTGAAAGGAAAGAGTTTGGTGGCCCACTTTATTGACCCATTAACTTAGAGGAAATGGAAGGAGAAATAACCCTGGTCAGAAGGGAGATTGCACCTTTACAGATATCCAGGAAAGATTTTAGAGGATGCAGCACAAGAAAAGTTCAAAGCCTTGAGGGAGCCTAGTTTATTCACAGGATGTTCAGTCCTTGAATGCAGCCACAGCACAAAGAGGTTGCAATGACCCCCCAAGGCCAAATCTAACTTCAGGGGTGTTTTCATTGCCTGCTACAATGTTTTTAAAATAATTTTTCATTGCTTTGGACGTGGACACTCTCTCTACTAGTACAAGTACCAGTTTCTTTCCAGGCAACTCTGACTCATGGTGACGCCAAGTGTGTCACAGTAGAACTGTGCTTCATAGGGTTTTCAATGGCTGAATTTTCAGAAGTAGATTCTTCTCAGACACCGCTGGGTGAACTCTAACCACCAACTTTTTAGTTAGCAGCTAAGCTCATTAACCATTTGTACTATCCAGGGTCTCCACACTCTCTTTAGTTTATGACAACATCCGTCCTTCCATATTAGCTTATACCTACTCCAGCACCCAGTAGACATTCAAGGTCATGATCCCTGATTTAGGGTGGGAGGAAAAGAGGCTCAGGGGATGGGTACCTGTGAGAGGGTAGTGGGAGAGCTAAGTGAGAGGGTGAACTGTGTGTAAGACTAAGGCATTTGACTGTATCGTGCATGCAAAGGGAGGATCATTGCAGGATCCCATGCATGGTCCAGCTTTTATTCTATAGATTATTTTGGGCAGGGTAGACAATGGTATGGAGGAGGGGACAGGACACCAGTGCAGAAATCTTTCAGCATAGCACCAGAGTGGGATGATGAGAGACCGACCAAAGGAAGCATCAGCTGACGTGAAGAAGGGTCAAATTCCTGGATGCATTAGTCAAGTAGAACAAATGCAAATTTACTCCACACTGAGGGTAAATCCTGGAGGTTTAGGACAAGTTTCACATCCCTCCACATGCTGTAGCCTAAGTACAAAATTGAACGAGGAACAACTAACAGAGATGGAGAAACTGACTTGAGAGTGATGGTGAGTTTTAGGTGTTGTTAGCTGGAGATAATCAATTCAGAAAACACAGCCTGCATCTTTGGAGAGCGAGCTTGGCTAGAGATGGATCCTTGGGTGAGAACATTCAATGAGAAGTGGACCAAAAAACCCTACAAACAAAACAATTGCTGTTGAGTTGATTCCAACTCATGGTGACCCCATTTGTGTCAGAGTAGAACTGTGCTCCATAAGGTTTTCAATGGCTGATTTTTCAGAAGTAGATCACCAGGCATTTCTTTCAAGGCACACCTGGGTAGATTCAAACCTCCAGCCTTTGATCAGGAATGGCACCCCTGAGAACAACAGCATTCAAAAATTGAGTGAGTGAAAAATAAACAGAGACGGAGAAGGCATAATCAAAAAGGAGGTGAGATCCTCAACAAAGAGGATCTAGGGTGATGCCAAAATATATACTCTCATCCTTTATGGTACCAGAGAGGTGGATTTCCAGAGGAAAGTACACTATCAAAATCAACACTTTCCTTTCTTTCAACATAGAATTTACATATATAAATTAATTCAATATTTAGCCACAGAAATAGAGTCCATTTTAAATATACTGAGAACAGTTCTTTTCTAAACATGCTAACCCAAACAAGCAGCTTAGCTGGAACGGCCTCCTAGCTCCGAGATACATTTCATTCCTGTTGCGTGTTGACTCGATTACAATGTTCTAAATGACCCCGTAGCTGATTTATTTTCCTGTGAATGCTATGATAAGGCTGGAGCTCAGGAAACAGGACTTGAAAAGTTCAGAATTTAAATCAAGATGAACTTTAAAATGTACAGCTTGAACCAAATTTGAATCTCTAATTCCAGGAAAGAAGAATCACGTGGTCCAATCAGGTTGGACTGTGTTTGTGGCAAACGTCTCCAAAATGGGTCAGGAACAGATAATACTGTTGCTATGGTAACTTCTGAGCTGTGTGTGTGTGTGGGTGTGGGTGTGGGTGTGTGGGTGTTTTCTTTCTTGGTCTGCTACTCCGAAGTAAGATAAGGTTTACAAAGATTCAGTGTTTTCTCCTAGTGGCTAGAAGGAAAAATACATATCAAATTTTACTTTGAGGTCAGTGGGTTTTCTTTTAATATATATTAAGACATGATGGAATTATTTAATTACCTTTGCTATCAAGTTTACAGACAAGCAAACCCCTATCATATTGCATATCCGCAAATAGGATTATTTACATCCAGTCTAAGGAGTGCTGACTGGTGTCATTGGAAGCTAAAGCTGTATCAGCATTTAAATTTCCACTTTTCTGGGCAAAAACCCAAGTGAATGATTCAATTAAACTCTTTATGTTATATATTATCCAGAGATTCACAATATAAAGTGATTCTCCAAGTCTGAACCCCTGCCTTTATGATTGCAATTTGGTAGAGAGACAATTTCCACGGACTATTTTACCTGAACTGCAGTGAAAACGCCAGGCCATAACACACTTTTTGATGCCAGTTTTCTGAACGGCACTCCAAAATCAACAATTATTTCAAGCACGTGCAATAAATAACCTTCATTATTCATCAGACTGTAAATATGCATTTGCGTTTACAAATATAGTGGTTTCCTGAGCAAAGCAGCCTGCAGTCAATGACTCCTTCAGCCATTTAAGGAGGTAACAAATGGACGTCAACCTCTTTAATTGGTAAAGACCATCTCCAGAGTTGCTGAGAGACAAATAGCTCCGACAGAGTTGACTTTGCTCCTTTCTATGTTCCCAGGGCCTAGAATGGTGGCATATTGTAGCTATTCAACTAATATTGAGTGAAAGAATGAAATTTAACTGGTATTTCCTACTGTCCTTTGGAGATGTAATTTTTCCAAAAACTCTTAAGAGATTTATTTTCTCTGTCTTTGCATTTATCAAACCCAAAGAACCCTTTTAACAAAATTAATCAACTAGGTAGACATAGCATATTTTATTCCTGAGGCAGGAATGCTAGAGAATTTCCTTCTTAGAAGACTCTGTTGCCAGCTGCCTAACTTCTTCCCCCACCTCTCTGGGTTTCTTTTAAAACAGAGAAAGTAAAAAATATTTATACTGATATTTTAAAAATATATAAGGGGAAAATGTATATCTAAACCACACTGAACTGATGAATCCGAGATGTCCAGTGAAGTCATTTATGTCATTTGCTTCTGGCATAGAGGAGAGAAACATTTCCGCTCAATTTTTCCATATTCCTGAGCAGTTGGCACTCTAATCTCCTTCTGTTCCAGGCCACCCAGATGGATTTCTTTGCCAGTTTAATACTTCTTGTTACTGTTTACTGGGCTGATAGAGATATCTCTGTCTCCTGTATTTGACTTGGTAACTTGGTCTTCTTCACTTGAATTCTGTTGGTTTGTGTGTTGGTCCATTTATTTGTCCCTGAACATTTACTAAGTACCTACCATGTGTCAGCTACCTTGCTATGTGCTCTGTATTTGGGATATAAAGAAGAATGACTCTGAAGTGACTCTGCATCTCAATGTCAGGTGCTGATAACATACACATCAGCCAGATACACTGTAGTAGGTATAATAACCCCAGAGAAGTGAGAGGCTGTCTGCCTGGAGCAGTCACAAGTGAGCTGATACTTATGTTAACTTTTAAAGGTATGCACTAAAAAGAGAAATTTGGTGGAGTTCATTCCAAGTGGAAGATCCAGCAGGTGTAAATCCAGGCATTGTGGAAGGATACTACATTCAGGGAACAATGAAATGTTCAGAATATTTGAGGTATAGGCTTGGCCAGCTTTGGTGGAGCTGGGTAGATGGGTTCCAGTAGATCATGAATGCTTTGCTGCAAAGTTTAGTCTTCATGATGTATATATATATTTAAAAGTCAATTTGAAGGATTCAGCAAAGTGACAAGGTATAAGATCAACACACAAAAATCAGTTGGATTCCTCTACACCAACAAGGAGGACTCTGAAAAGGAAATCAAGAAATCAATACCATTTACAATAACCCCCAAAAGGACAAAATACCTAGGAATAAAACTAACCAGGGATGTAAAAGTCTTCTACAAGGAAAACTATAAAACACTACTGTGTTTTTAGAGACCTGCATAAATGGGAAAACATTCTGTATTCATGGATTGGAAGACTTAACGCTAAAAAAAATCAATAATACCAAAAGTGATCTATAGTTACCATGTAATCCCAATCCAAATCCCAACAACATTCTTTAATGAAATGGAAAAATTAATCTCCAACTTTATATGGAAAGGAAAGATGCCCTGAATAGCTAAAGCAATATTGAAGAGGAAGAACAAAGTAGGAGGCCTCTCACTTCCTGATCTCAAAACTTACTGTCCAGCCACAGTAATCAAACCAGCCTGGTACTGGTTCAGTGACAGACAATAGACCAATGGGATAGAATTGAAAACCTAGAAGTAAATCCATCCATCAATGGGCAGCTGATCTTTGATAAAGGGTCAAAGTCCATTCAACTGAGAAGAAACAGTCTCTTTAACAAATAGTGCTGGCAAAACTGGATATCTATCTGCTGAAAAATGAATCAGGATCCATACTCACACCATGAACAAAAACTAACTCAAAATTGCCTGAAAATCTAAAAGTTAAAGCTAAAACCATAAAATTCCTGGAAGAAAATATAAGGTCAAAACTATGGAACCTAATTTTCGTCATAATTAGAATATCATACAAAACCAAAAAATGCACAAATGACAGACAGTAAATTAGATAACTGGGACCTCCTAAAAATTAAATATCTATGCTCATCAAAAGACTTTACCAAGAGAGTAAAAAGAAAACCCATAGATTGGAAAAAAATCTTAGCAAAGACACATCTGATAAGATTCTAATCTCTAAAATATATAGAAAACTTCAACAACTCGATAACAAAGAGACAAACAATCCAAACAAAAAACAGGCAAAAGACATGAACAGACAATTCACCAAAGAGGACATTCAGGTGGCCAACAAATACATGAAAAAATGTGTGCGATCATTAGCCATTAGAGAGATGCAAGTCAAAACTACGATGAGATTCCATCTCACCCCTGCAAAAATGGCACTGATAAAATTTTTTTAAAAAAATCAGAAAACAACAAATGCTGGTGAGGTTGTCGGGGGGGACTGGACCTCTTTTACACTGCTGGTGGGAACGTAAATGGTACAACTACGATGAAAAACAACAGGGTGCTTCCTCAAAAAGCTAAAAGTAGAAATACTGTATAATTCAGCAATCCCACTCCTAGGCATACATCCTAGAGAAATATGAGCAGTGACATCAATACACATATGCATAGCTATGTTCATTGCAGTATTGTTCACAATAGCAAAAACGATGGAAACAACCTAAGTAAGTGCCCATCAACCGATGAAGGGATAAACAAATTATGGTACATACATACAGTGGAATAATATGCAACTATAAAGAATAATGAGGAGTCCACAAAACATCACATAACATGGATGAATCTGGAGGACATTATGCTGAGTGAAATAACTCAATCACAAAAGGACAAGTATTGTATGACACCATGTTTATAAAAAGTCAAGAATAGGTATACACACAGAAGGCAACGTTCTTCGATGGTTATCAGGAAAGGGAGGGGAAGCGAAGATGAATCACTTTCTAGATAGTAGACACTTGTTCTTTTTGGTGATGGGAAAGGCAATACCCAACATGGGTGAAGTCTGCACAACTTGTCCAAGGTAAATGAAGACACTGAGAAGTACGTAAGAATAAGGGAATATTTCAGTAAGTAATATAACAGACAATTTTGCAACATCAATAATAACAACCAATAAAATATATGTGTGGTTGCATAGGTAGACTTGTATGCATATATGAGTATAGGATGGCGCATGTAAGTATAGGAATATGCATGTGCAGGTATACCTGCAGGCATATGTATATACATGGTTAGGCGTGCTGCATATATACTCATGTATATAAAGGAGCACACAGGGGGCACTGTTAAGGAAACTTCCTAGACATATCCAGTCATCTTGTGGCACTGAGTAATTAAGTTTAAGGGCTCAGGACCATAGTCTTGGGGGACATCTAGGTCAACTGGCATAACATAGCTCATAAAGATAATGTTCTACATCCTAGATTGGTGAGTAGCATCTGGAGTCTTAAAAGCTTGTGAGCAGCCATCTAAGATACAAGTATGAGTCTCTTCCCGTCAGGAGCAAAGGAGAGTGAAGGAAACCAAAGACTCAAGGAAGAAATTAGTCCACAGGACTAATGGCCTGAGAGAACTGCAGCCTCTTCTAGTCTGAGACCAGAAGAACTAGATGGTGCCCTGCTACCACTACCTACTGTTCTGACCAGGAACACAACAGAAGGTCACAGTTAGAATGGGAGAAAAATGTAGAACAAAACTCAAATTCCTAAAAAAGGCCAAACTTACTGGACCAATGGAGACTAGAGAAACCCCTGAGACTATCACCCTATGATAACCTTTGAACTTGGAAAGTTTCACCATCAGTGGAAAGCTTTCATCAAAATAATAGACTTGCTTATAAAATCAACAATACCACCCATGAATACCATGCTTCCTTAAGCAACCATATGAGACCAAACGGTCAACATTTACCCTAAAACAAAGATGAGAAGCTAAGGAGGGGGCAGGGAAACTATGGAAACAGAACAAAAAAACATAGAAATAATAAGAAGGTTGACGTGTGAAAAACACTGTAAAATATTTTTTAAAAAGTCACTGTGGATTCCTAAGCAAGTAAGTGACAAGGTCAATTTTTTAAGGATGAACTGCAACAGCCAAAGGCAAGACAGATGACAAAGAGGCTAGTGAGAGGGCTGTTAAAATAGTCTGAGGGAGCAAGAATGGAGGCCTGAAGTGCAAAAAACTGATAGAAAGGAGCCGACAGACTTGCCTTGAGCTCTTCAGGGCTGGCCGTGCATGAAGGACAAGGCCTCAGCTATCTACCTTCCCTTGTGGGCCACAAGGTTTTCAATCCCCCAGTGCTTCCTTTGCCAGAATATCTGATAATCCCACTACATCTCACTCACTGGAGTTCAAGAACTAAATATCCCTCAAGAAGAAAAACAAAACAATGTATACATACAGGTTTGTTGCGAAGCATGGCACACTATCAATGACGTCACCTTACCTTAATCTGGTGCGGTTTTTTTTCAAAGTGTGTGGAACACACTAATGGCTGTTAGATATTAATTGCTATTACATTAAAGAAGAGAGAGAAAAAAGAAAAAAAAAAAGGATTTGTGATGAAATTACTTGGAAAAACTCTTGCTTAAACAGGTAAACTAAACCAGTGACTATTGTGTTGATGCTGTCTCATGGTGACCCCATGTGTACAGAGTAGAATTGTGCTCCATAGGGTTTTCAAGACTGTGACCTTTTGAAAGCAGATTGCCAGGCCTTTCTTCTGAGGCATCTTTCGGTGAGTTCAAACTGCCAACTCTTTGTACCACCCAGGGACTCTTAACTCTCACTCAAACACAGTTAAGTAGGTTTATTTGCTGTAAGGCTTTTCAAGCCCCTAATTCCTAATACAGTAAAACCTGCAGAAGCTGGAAACTGTGTAAGGCAAAAACTTGTCAGAGAAGGAAAAATCAAATATTTTCCACTAATAGAGAGTGCTAGAAAAGTGGGAAGACTGCACCCTTCAAAGGCAGAAAACTTGTGAGACTGGGAAAAACAAGGCAGTTCCATCGAGTTCGGGCTTACCCAGTTTTCACTGTATGCGTCATGAACATCCAAAAGATGGACAGAGTATGTGTTTTGTCTCCAGTATATTGGGCCACAGAAACTTTTTCATAGAGTGTCTCCCGAAGGTCAGGATTTACAAGACAATTTTAGAAAACTCTGGTGTATAGAGTGCTTTGCAATTGACAAAATACTTTTGTACACAGTGCTTCATTTGATCCCCTGAAGAGTTTCGAGCTGTCAGGAAGGCACACATCGCTGTGCGCATTTTAGCAGAAAACAGCAGAGGCTCTGAGGAGCTAAGGCCTTATTCATTCTCACCAAGTTCTTAACTGGATCAACCAGGACTCGTTCTCCAGGTGCAGGGATCTCCCTGCTGTACCACAAAGGCCTTTACTGCCATAGTTCAAAGGGATGCACTGAAGGGGGCCACAGGCGCAGTGGATGAACGGGGCTCAGGGTAGTGGGTTTAAGGAGGTGAAAGAAAAAAGAGTGGGAAGAGTCAGACATTTATGTAAAATCTCGGGAGGCTGTGATCAGGCCAGGGGGCACAAAGGGAGCACTGTGTCTAAGAGGAGGGCCAATGGGAGAAGAAAAATGCATTCGGTACAAATTATACCTACTCCTTAATGTTATCTGGAGTTACTACCAAGTAAGGTGGAGCTGGTGATTCAAGAATCCTTGCTTCTTTGTTCATTCATTTAGTTATTCAACAAACACTTACAAGCACATAGGAATTCAATTATAGTGTCCCTCCAGCTTAAATATGGCGATGTCTCCCCATAGCCAATTTAGCTATTTCAGAAGACATTCTCCAAGCTGACTGAGCTCTCTGGCTATATAGCACTCAAGATATAAAACAGACTCTTGCTGAAGCTAACCCGTCCAAATTGGATAAGGACAGTTATCCCATAATTATGCAACGTTGAGAAAGAGGAGCTGTACATGACACAGACTGTGCCGAGAAACTCACTAGACCACCATTGCTCAGGCACACAGATGGCCACTGTGGTCGAGTCAATTCTGACTCATAATGACCGTATAGGACAGAGTAGAACTGCCCCATAGGGTTTCCAAGGAGTGCCTGGTGGATTTGAACTGCCAATCTTTTGGTTAGCAGCCAAACTCTTAACCACTACGGCACCAAGACACACAGAAAGTGCTCTATAACGTTGAATACCAAGTATACTGAGCACTAGGTTTGGTGGGGTACAAAAGAGACATGGCCTCCACCCTCATAGGAAATTAGAGTCCAGCAAGGAAGGAAATTGTGGAATAAATTTTTTTTAGGTGATTGAGTAAATAATTTAAAGTGAAAACATGCTGCAAACAACAAATACCAGGAGCTACAGGAAGGCAACAAAAAGAATCCAAAACTCGTCTGTAACGGGGGCAGTGAGGCAAGTCTACCTTGAGTTTCTTAAGCTCATTTGATCTGAGAACAACTGTATGATGAGATACGGTGGCAATACTTCCAGAGTCCTCCACGGAATGTAGTTCCATGTATTTGAGATTCATCTGAATAATGCAAAATCCAGTTGGCTTCTTTCTTGGAGGACTGCTCAGTCCTTAGTGCGCTAACACGCATTATGAATCTCAAAGGGAACTGTTGCCTAGAGCTGGTCCAAACTTCATGGGAATCATTTTCTGCAACATATTTATAGTGACCAATATTTTAAGGAAGACAATTTAGAAAACATTAGAGTAGATGTCCAAAGTCTTTGCCAGCTTTAATATCCAATTATTATTTCTCAAAGCATGTTTTAGAAAAAAAAAAAAAACCTAATGGGCTCAAGCATAACAGCGATTGTGAGGATGGTGCAGGACTGGGTAGTGTTTCATTCTGTTGTATGTAGGGTTGCTATGAGTCAGAACCAACCTGATGGCACCAAACAACAGTAATGTGGAAATAATGCATAGGGAAGATTGGATGGTTAGACAGTGGGAGCTAGGGGCTGTAAAGCAAACCTGTGGGGGAAATTACGACAGCTCAAACTGAGAAGGCAAGGGAAAATGTGGATTTGGATGTTGATTAAATTAAAAGTGTCTATAGCAGACCAACCAACCAACCAGGTGCTGTCAAAGTCAATTCTGACTGATGGCCACCCTACGTGTGTCAGAACTGAACTGTGCTCCATAGGGTTTTTGACTGTTGATTTTTTTGGATATAGATCATCCAGCCTTTCTTCTGAGGTGCCTTTGGGTGGACTCGAACCTCCAAGCTTTTGATGAGCAGCAAGTTTTAACTGTTTGTGTACCACCCAGAGAGTTCATAAAGTATATAAGGAAGGAAAAATATGACTGTAGCTATGAATCTAGGGAATGACCAGAGGTTACTTAAAAATAGCTATGTAAATAAGTATAATTTAGTCAATTATCATGGAGGGTC
Source organism: Trichechus manatus latirostris (assembly GCF_000243295.1). Taxonomy (NCBI): domain Eukaryota; kingdom Metazoa; phylum Chordata; class Mammalia; order Sirenia; family Trichechidae; genus Trichechus; species Trichechus manatus. Next base: position 18,786,621 of record NW_004443955.1, read on the forward strand.
CAAAAGGTACCGTTTAGACAGGGAATCTTCTGAGAAGCATGTCCTGAAGGATTCTTAATAAACTAGGCTTTAAGTTGGAGCATAAGTTGGAGCGAGACTTGCTCTCGGTCTCTGCCCTGCTCGGGCAAGTGGTATAGCTCTTTAGCTCAGCTGGGAGGTTCCCAGAGGTACCCTACTCTGCTAGCAAGTTTCCTGCCTGAAGGCACCCAGCTTTCTCACTTCATGGACTGGTGAACCCCCTGTAGCTGCCTTGCTATGTGGGCCAGAAAGCCCACCACAGCTGTCTTGCACTGCTCTCTTTGTTCTTACCACTCGTGATGTCTCATGCTGTCTCTTGCTGTGTCCTCTCTCTGTCCCCTGGGTCTAGGAGGTTCTCAGCACAGGGACCCTGGGTCCAAAAGATGAACTTCATTCCTAGCTCTTTTTCTTGACGGTAGTGAGGTTCCCCTCAACTTCTGTGGGATTGGCTCCTTTAAGCCTAGTGAGATGGTAAAACTGACCAAACTCCCTGGTAGGCCACAGGTATCTAGTCCCTTTTCTTTACAGAGTCACTGTCCAATCCCTTCAAGAGTTTTACACACCTTATTTGCATAGTAGCAGCCAATCATTTTGTGGGAGTTAAGAGACCATGGCTAGAAACGCTGTATGGTATAAAAGCAATGCACCGCACCACAATTCTACAAGAATTTACGCTCCATGAGAGGTATCTATATACCAAAACAGTATCTATAGTATGTTATTTTTTTGTTTTGTGTTGTTTTGTTTTTGTATTTTGACCCCTTACCCCAGCATCTAAATGAGCCTAACAACTAGAATTTACTGAATAAATATACTTGGATTTGCATTCAATTATACACTTACTGAATGGCGATGTGCTACTTGCAAGAATACAGGTTCCTAAAGGAACTTAAGGGTAATTACTAAAGCCCAGGAAATAACAAGAGAAGATATATGAAGTCATACAAAATGAAATAATTAGTTGAATATGGATGACTGCCTTCATGTACAGAAAACTTATACTGGAAAGTAGGTGCTATCAGACAATCAGCATGAGATGATACTGGAACTGGCTGGAGTTTGGGTAGAAGACTTATGAAGAAGTGAAACTTGAAGTAAGACTCAAAGAGTTAGTGCAGTTTGATTGACAAAGATGTGAGAAGGCTCATTTATGTAGGGGCTTTAAAACTTGAAGATTCTGAGGAAGAATACAAAAAAATTAAAATAAAAAAGACTTCACACTCCCAGCGATGCACTGTAGTAAAAGTTACAAATAATAAAAAAGGCACAATAGGTTCAAGGAGTCAGAAGATACTATGGTGCTTCTAGGTCAATGGTGGTCATCTACTGACCTCAACAGAGAAAACTGAGCTCTCTGCCATTCTCATCTACTTCTTCAGGAAAAAGAGCTGACAGGTTGGAAGCTGTCCTGATTGATGAATTGTATGCTGTCATTGGAACGAATTATCAAACCTAGTAGAGAAGTAGAGAGTGTCATGGGTGGGATGGTTGGTGTCAGAATTGGTAAAAAGGTTGGAGAGTGGAGGGATGTCTGATCTCCACGTCATAGGAACCAGCTTTGTGCTGATGGTGATTACTTCTCCTCCTGAAGTTAGACGAGGTCTGATACCACCACATAACAAGAAGCTATAAGAAAAGACTGTGAGTAAATGGAACATAACTAAATAAAGCATTAACTGCTTTATAAGAAAATTTTAAATGCAGTTTTATGGAGAAAAGGAAAAAGTCATATCCATTTGGGGAGATTGCAAAAGCCAGAAAGTGTGTAAGGCAGAAACCTGTCAGAGAAGGAAAACTCAAATATTTTCCACTAACAGAGAGCTATAGAAAAGTGGTAAGACTGCACCCTGTCACAGGCAGAAGACTTGGGAGAACCAGAAAAACAAGACAGTCTCGCTGAGTTCCGACTCTCAGGATTTCACTGCATATTTTTGCTTATTTCTGTTCCATTTTTCTAGTCTCTTTTTTTAAGTGCCAGTTATTAAGGTATTGGATCTCTGATGGCTTTTCTAATAAATTTCAAACTTTTTCATATTTTTGCTCTGCATTCTGAGTGAGGATTCAACCACAGGATCAATTTTCCTGCAGGTGAATGTCTACTGACAATGTTAGTTCTGGTATTGCATTTTTTTGTTCCTTGGAGTCTTTTTCTTTCCTCTTATTTTTCAGCCAGCTTGCTTTTCTTGGCAATTTATTTTCTTTTCAGTATCCCATTTCAAAGTTCTGGGTTTTTATGAACTGCTTTGTAAGCATAAAGTAAATGTTACATAAAATTACTTTTTTCTTATAACAGTAATTTTTTTTTAAATATAGTTTCAATCTTCCAAATGAGTGCTTTGTTGTCCAGATATGTTGCTAAGTCTTTTAAAAGTCGTGTTTTATTGTTGATTCTTTTTATACTTTGTATGTAGTAACCAAAAATGAAGTGGTCCATAGCAGTCATGTACTGTCCATAAACCTGGTGGGAGTTCTCCTTTACTTCTAAAAATGTCCAGCCATTTGCAATTAGAATTCTCTCTGATTGTAGACCAAGGAGCAAGCGGATGTTAGTTTGCATGCGCTGCTCCCAGATCCACAAGTCTGGGGGGAATGTGTTGAAAGGTAAAGCTCTGGGCAATCTGAGGAATTCTTCTTTGATAAAATGACATCTGGGGGACAGAAAATCACACCCACTTTTCTTATAAACATACCCTCTCTGTCAACTACATGGTATGGATAGGGAAGCTTCTTCCTTGGTGTTGCTTTCATTAGCACCAGGAAGGAACCATATAGCCTATCAGACCATAGGCTAGGAACCTCACCAGTTTTCCTTATGTAGCTGTGGAAAAACATCTAGAATCGCTCACAGCATCAGCAGTGCCATTGCTCTGTAGCACTGAGAGGGATTTCTGGGTGGACAGAACCTGCTAACGGTCCTCTTGGCCCACCTCCTACAAATTAGAAGTGTTAGTGGGACTCTGTGAGGTGCTTCTCCCTCTACTCATGATGATTCCACGCTATTCTCTCAGGAAGGAGAATCACAAGTTGGCTTTCAAAGTCTTCCTTCAGTCTCTTCATACCAGCACCAAATGTAGGTGGAATTCCTCAAAGTTTCTGTCATGTCTGCCTCTGTTTCTGTGGATAATACAGGCTTCTCCTTATTCATAAAACTTTGATAATTATACTAATAATCTTTGTGGGTAGTAGGAGTGGAGGAAAATTAGAAGCTCCACATCAAGATTTTAACTGGAAGGAAACCACTGCTTTGAAATCTATCCTTTATGACTAAAGTCTATTCTTCATCTTTGTTCCAGAGGGAATAAATGTATCCTTTTCTTTACATCTACAAACCAACCAACCAGTTGCTGTCAAATTGATTCTGACTCATGACGACCTCATGTATGTCAGAACAGAACCGTGCTCCATAGAGCTCTTGTTACTGTTGTTAGATGCCGTAGAGTCGGTTCCGACTCATAGCAATCTGTGTACAACAGAATGAAACGCTGCCCGGTCCTGCACCATCTACATAATTGTTGTTTTGCTTGAGCCTATCTTCCAGCATCAGAGCAGCACACAAGCCACCGCAGTATGACAAACTGACAGATGTGTGGGGATAGGGTTCTTAGTGGCTGATTTTTTGGAAGTATAACTCCAGGCCATTTTTCCAAGGTGCCTCTGAGTGTACCAAAACCTCCAACCTTTTGGTTAATAACTGAGTGCATTAACCATTTGCACCACCCAGGGGCTCCTTCCTCTGCGTAGTAAACCCACTAGTCTTTTCCAGAGAGGTTTTGATTAAGCCACAGTTTTCTCACCCAACAATTTCAGACCTTTTACTTCTTTGGATAAAACTGTAGCACCTGATGTTAGTTTCATTTGTATTACGGTATGCATACGTCCGTCCACATTCAAGCATTCCCTGTGTTCAATATCCTTTCTGGTTTTGTGTAAGAAAATTTGATCACCATGTCTTCTATCTCATCTTCCTGATCCTGGATAAAACTGTGCAACAGTATAAGACTGAGTACAAGGTACTCATGACATACTTCTCTCCTGGGTGACATCAGTTCACTAATTAGCCTCCTCTGGGAACAGATGTTCATCTAAGACCAGGACCTTCTCACAATCCCAAGTGTCACCATTTTCAACAAATGTATGCCAGGAAAGGCTTTGTACACTTAAAGGGACTTTTCAGAAGAGCTCTTGATTTTTCTCTGTGTGTGTGCCTATGCGTGTGTGTGTGTGTGTGTGTGTGTTGTGTACGTGCATATTCATATATAAAAGATTTAGGGGTCCCCAAGTATAAAAAAAGAAAATGCATTTCTTTCTAAATATGAAGCATTATGAAATAGCTTATTTACAGGAATGGAGGGCCAGAATATTGTCTCCGTGATCAGCGTCTGCAGCCTCCTTGGGATTTATCACAAACTGATTCAAATCAAAAGTTATCTGGAAAAATTAAGCTCTCAAAGAAATCTTGGCACTCCTCTACCTTTTCCTGGGTTTCAGGGAGTGATTTTGATTTGTGATCTCTTAAGTCCGTAACAATTTGCTATTTCTAATTTATTGCTTCATTTGTGACTGCTGCTATGGCAAGGTAAATTTATTCTGATTTGCACAACCTAAGTCCTTCCTCTGACAGTGACTAATTATTACCTGAGTTAAAATAATGAAAGTGTCGGAAAGTGTCCGAATGCAATTTGTTAGGAAAACATGTGGCATGCTGTGTTACCTTAGTCCAGAAAAGCCTAAGTGATCAGAAACCATGGAGAATTAAGATTTTTTTTTCCCCTCAAAGGTTATAAATCAATGTAGAAAATTTTAGGAAATTCCATTGCAAAGAATTGAATTTGGTGACACAAGGGATGCTTGCGGGCTCTTCAACATCTTATGTTTTTACAAAAGTAATTCCTTAAGGGAAGCCACCATAATATTACGTGATAACGTCATTAAGGAAGTAAAGAAAAAAACAATGTTTATTGAATGCCTACTATGTTCTTGGCATCACTGTGCTAGGCACATTGCAGGATGCATTTCATTTTATTTCACAGCAATCCTATGCGGGCTCGTTAGAATTCTTCTTATTTTACTCCCAAGAGTCGGAGTAGACGCGACAGCAAGGGGTTTACTCCTAAAGCGTAGACTCAAAGTTTATGTAATTTTCCCAAGGATGTAGTTGATTTGTATTAGAGCTGCTGTTGAGATACCAATTTCTCTGATTCAAGAGCTCTCACTCTTCCTGTCATGGATTGAATTATGTCTCCCAAAAATGTGTGTATTAATTTGGCTAGGCCATGATTCCCAGTATTGGGTTCTTGTCCACCATTTTGTCATCTGATGTGATTTTCCTATGTGTTGTAAATCCTATCTCTATGATGTTGATGAGATGGGATTAGCAGCATTTATGTTAATGAGACAGGACTCAATTTACAAGACTGGAATACATCTTGAGCCAGCCTCTTTTGACATATAAAAGAGAGAAGAGAGCAGAGAGACATGGGGACTTCATACCACCAAGAAAGCAGCACAGGGAGCAGAGCGAGTCCTTTGGACTCTGGATTCCTGCACTGAGAAACTCCTAGACCAAGGAAAGATTGATGACAAGGAACTTCTCCAGAGCTGATGGAGAGAGAAATCCTGCCCCTTGAGCTGATGCTCTGAATTTGGACTTCTAGCCTTCTAGATGGTGAGAGAATAAACTTCAGTTTATTAAAGCCACCTGCTTGTCTTATTTCTGTCATAGCAGCACTAGATAAACAAGACACTCCCTTATCAAGCTTCTGCTTAAAGTTGGTTTAACATGTGTAGTAAAATTACTTCATGGAGCTCCTACTCAAGGAGCTACTTGTATGGAAACACATTTATATATAATAAAACTCATTATTAAAACAAATAGCTGTAAATGCATGTAAATATGAAATGAGTAATATAATTTAGTGATCAAACAAAATTAACAAAGTATTTCTCATTTCTATCTCATACAAAAACAATCTCTGGCCCAAGACTGGATTCTTTCTGACATCCAACTGCTCTGTAATTTAGTTAGTCTCTCTCTTTCTCTTTCTCTCTAGATATATACATACATATATAATTTCAAGACTTATTCTCTTTAAAGATTTATGACCCAAATATGCTAAACATGTTAGGATTACTGCAGGTAAAATATGTACAATTATGATAATAATTTTGGTAATGCAGAAAGTAAGATCCCAAAACAGGCTTTATTTCAATTAATGGTATAATTTTTGTACGCACAGTAAATTTATAAAAAGCAGTAAACAAATTTTGGCTATTTTTAAAACTACAATATAATGAAAATATGTTTACATTGAAATTTATGCTTTTTCATATTAAAAACCCTGGTAAGTTATAAACCAAGTGCTTACATATTTCACAAAGGTACTCTGCTTGCTAGGTCAGTGAAGATACCCGTATTGTTAATCTAAGGCATAGTCTTAAATACATTCCATAAAAATCCCAGCAGTCGCAGTTAAGTCGATTCCAATTCATGGTGACACCGTGTGTGTCAGAGCAGAACTGTGTTCCACAGGGTTTTCAATGCTTGACTTTTTGGAAGTAGATCACCAGGCCTTTCTTCTGAGATGTCTCTGGGAGGGACTCAAACCTCCAACTTTTTAGGTAGCATCCAAGCATTTTAACTGTTTGTACCACTCAAAAACCAAACTCACTGCTGTTGAGTTGATTCCAGCTAATAGTGATCTTATAAGACAGAGTAGATGGGAGGGGTGGGGGGGAAATACTAAATAGACAATAGATAAGTGGTATCTTGGGTGAAGGGTGAGACAGTACACAATACAGGGGAAACTAGCAAAACCTGTACAAGGAAAGGTCATGGAAGCCCCATAGACACATCCAAACTTCCTGAGGGACTGAATTGCTGGGTGGAGGGCTGTGGGGACCATGGTCTCGGGGAACATCTAGCTCAATTGGCATGACACAGCTTATAAAGACAATGCTCTACATTCTACCTTGGTGAGTAGTGTCTGGGGTCTTAAAAGCCTGTGAGCGGCCATCTAAGATGCTCCACTGGTCTCATCCCTTCGGGAGCAAGGGAGAATGAAGAGAACAGGATACAAGGAAAAGATTAGTCCAAAGGACTAACTGTCCACAGCTACCAAGGCCTCCACCGGACTGAGTCCAGTACAGCTAGATGGTGCCCGGCTACCACCACTGACTGCTCTGACCAGGATCACAACAGACAGTTCGGGACAGAGCTGGAGAAGGATGTAGAGCATAATTCTAACTCACAAAAAAAAGGCCAGATTTACTGGCCTAAAGGAGACTGGAGAAACCTCGAGAGTATGGCCCCCACACACCCTTTTAGCTCAGTGGTGAAGTTACCTCTGAGGTTCACTGTTCAGCCTGGGAGTGGACAGCCCCGTAAAACCAAATGAGACTAATGAGGTACTGGAGTCCAGTGACAAGGGCCAGAAGGCAGAAGGGGACAAGGAAGCTGGTGATAGGGAACCCAAGGTTGAGTAAGGATATTGTTGATGTGTTGTGAGATTGTTAACCATTGTCATAGGAAAACATTTGTAGTAACTGTTAAATGAGAAACTATTTTGTTCTGTAAGCCTTCATCTTAAGTGAGAATAACAGCACAATTGGAAGAGCATAGTCAATGTCACTGAACTGTGTATGTAGAAATTTTTGAAACAGTATATCTTTGGCTATGTGTATTTTCACCAAAAAAAAAAAGGTTGAGAAGTTAGAGGTTTGACATGTTGTAGGGTTGTTAACCAATGTTATAAAACAACACGTGTAGTACTGTTTCATGAGAAACTATTTGTTCTGTAAGCCTTCACCTGAAGTACAATAAAATATTAAAAAAAAAAAGAGTAGAACCACCCCACAGAGCTTTCAAGGTTGTAAATCTTTTCTTTTTTTTAATTGTGCTTTAGTTGAAAGTTACAGCTCAAGTTAATTTCTCATTCAAAAATTTATACACATATTGTTTTGTGACATTGATTGGCAATCCCCACAATGTGACAGCACACTCTCCTTTTCCACCTGGGTTCCCTATGTCCATTCGACTAGTCCTTGTCCCTTCCTGCCTTCTCATCCTGCTTTTGGACAGGAGCTGCCCATTTGGTCTCGTATATCTGGTTGAACTAAGAAGCACTTTCCTCACACGTATTATTTTTTGTTTTATAATCCAGTCTAATCTTTGTCTGAAGAGTGGGCTTTGGAACCAGTTTAAGTTCTGGGTTAACAGAGCATCCAGGGGCCATAGTTTCGGGGGTCCCTCCGGTCTCTATCATACCATTAAGTCTGGTCTTTTTACATAAATTTGAGTTCTGTTCCACATTTTTCTCCTGCTCCATCCAGGACTTCTGTTGTGTTCCCTGTCAGTGGGGTCATTAGTGGTAACCTGGCACTATTTAGTTCTTCTGGTCTCAGGTTGGTAGAGTCTCTGGTTCATTTGGTCCTTTAGTCCTTTGGGCTAGTATTTTCCGTGTGTCCTTGGTTTTCTTCATTCTCCTTTTGCTCTGAGTGGGATGGGACCAAATGTTGTATCTCAGATGGCCACTTTCAAGCTTTTAAGACCTCAGATGCTACTCACCAAAGAGGGATATAGAACATGTTCTTTATAAACTATGTTATGCCAGTTGACTTAGATGTCCCCTGAAACTATGGTCCCCTGGCCCCAGCCTCAGCTACTCTGTCTCTCAAAGTGTTCGGATGTGTCTAGGAAACTTCTTTGCTTTTGCTTTTGTCCAGTTGTGCTGACTTCCCGTGCATTGTGTGTTGTCCTTCCCTTCACCAGACTTGATCCTTGTCCACTATCTAGTTATTGATTTCCCTTCCCTCTTCCTCCCCACCCTCGTAACCATCAAAGAATGCTTTTCTCTGTATTTAAACATTTTTTTGAGTTCTTACAATAGAGGTCTCATACAATATTTTTCCTTTTGTGACTGACTTATTTCCCAATGATGTAAATCTTTACAGAAGGAGACGGTCATATCTTTCAGAGTGGCTGGTGAGTTCGAATTGCTGACCTTTTCGGTCAGCAGCTGAGTGCTTTCACTACTGCACTACCAGGGGTCCTTTGGTACCACCGAATCCTAAAAAAAAAAACAAAAAACCTCATTGCCATCAAGTCAATTCCGACTCATAGCGACCTTACAGGACAGAGTAGAACTGCCTCATAGGATTTCCAAGGAGCAGCTGGTGGACTGGAACTACTGACCTTTAGGGTTAATAGCCATAGCTCTTAACCACTGTACCACCAGGGCTCTCAGGGACTCCAAATTCCATATTTTACATTAAAGATTGTTAACCAAGTATTTAAAAAATATTGTAGATAGTGTTCATATGGAGAAAAGATCTCTTAATTTGATTAGATTGTTCATAACAAATAATATCTTAAACATCATTTCAGAGGTATTTACCGACACAGTGCTAATAGATGCTCTAGATGTGGCTAGACAGGAAGCTCACCAATACAGCGCAGTGACCGCTATCTGGCTATCATAGCTTTCAAACTACCTTAAAAGGTACCTCCTTGAAACTTGGTTAATGAAAAATATTCTCCTTGGTAAAACTGCTTCTCAGTTTAAGAAACATATGCTCTGGTAAATTCTTTCTTAAAATACATTTGCTGATAGGGAGAAGTTGTGATAGGGGCAAAGCCAGGAAAGTTTTAAAAGCCGGGCAAAGTGTTTTTTTAAACAAATGTATTTTTAATAGGTAATATATGCACATGATATGAAATGCAAATTGTTCAACAGAATAAACGGTGAAGCTTAAGTCCCTCTTCCTCCCCAATTCTCTCCTCACTGGAGACAGGTATTCTTAGCAGTTTCTGGTATAGCCTTCCAAGAGAGTCTCACATAAGTGTTAGCATTTACTCATGTATTTTTTTACACAGATCGCAGTGCTCCTTGCTTTCTTCTTTTAAGAAATCTTGGAGAGTCTCCATTTAGAATACTGCCTCATTCTTTTTAATTGTTGAACACTATTTCACTGTGTGAATGTACAATAATTTAATAGACTCCTATTGATGGATAATAAGATTGTTCCTCACATTTTGGAATCATAAGTGATTTTGCAGGGAAGCTCATGGTATGAGTACCATTTCCCACTGTAGGAGAATAAAGGCATTTTATCAACTGTGCCAATGGGAATCATGACTTTTTGGAAAAAAATATCAAAAGCGAAGTTACAGCTAGATTTATCTGAAGGGATAGGTGATAGAGGGTGCCTCCTTAGTCAGAAGATGAGATACAAAATTGGAGTGGTAATGAGCTATGACAGGGACTGAGTGATAGACTAAGGAAAGAAAAAGAATGAATGGATTTAATCAAACTTTCAATGACAGAAAGTTTTTGGGACTTGGTGACAAAAATATCTAAAAGGCTCATTTAAAGATGACTTCAAAGTTTCTGGTGTGAGAGTCTGGGAAGTTCAATTCAGACCCACAAAATTTATTGAGTAGTTGCCCATGTACAGGGCACTGTGCTCTAAATGGTAATGGGAAGAAGACTATGTCCTCTGACATATGTCCATTGACATAAGTCTGCAACAGTCTATGACATAAATCTATAACTTCTTTAAAAATAATTATGAAAGGTACACAGGCTCTGCAAAACATGTCGGGTGGGCAGGATGAGAAGGACCTCTACTTACAATCAATGGAAGGTGTATGCACAGCATCTCTCACACTGCGGCACCCTTATGGACTAACTGACCTTTAGTATGGTGGGAGGGAATGAGTGCCTTTTGCATAAACAACACAGTTTCTTTGGATTTCTGAAAATGACCACCATCTTTGTTTTGCTGCATGTTTACGTGATTCATCATGAGTGGACCAACAAAAGACTTGTTGAATTTATGAAAGAAGGCATGGAGAGAACCAATTAAGATTACTGGCAATGCTAGTAGGAAAAAGCCCTATTGAAAATGGTATCCCCACCAACAAGAAGGATTTCTTTGATGAAATCAAATTTGAGGGTTGGTTTCTAGTCACGCAGGAAAAAGTATGTGGATCTACTGGAAAGAGTATGAAGTTTAGATACAAACACGACCAGTTGCAATTGACTCATGGCAATTCCATGCATATCAGAGCAGAACTGTGCTCCATAGGGTTTTCAATGGCTGATTTTTCAGAAATAGATTAGGGTCTTTCTTCTGAGGCACCTCTGAGTGGACTCAAACAGTCAACTTTTCAGTTAACAGCTAAGCACATTAACCATTTACAACACCCAGGGACTCCAGAAACAACCGTACTTGGGTTTAAATCTAAGATCAGGATAATAATGCTGTTTGATTTAGAACAAGTTATCAAACTTTCTAGCCTCATTTCTTTGCCTGCAAAATACATGTAATAAGGCATTTCCTAAGTTTGCGTATGAATTCAAGAGGACAACACATACAGCACTGAGCAGTATTGGGTTCATGGTATGTATTCGGTAAATGCTACTTCCTGCCACCTTCCTCTCTTGTAGTTCCAAGTACTATTTCCATGATAAAATAATCACATCTGGAGATAAGTAGAAAACAGAAGACATAAGATTCTTAGCAGTATAGTGTGATGTTAAGAGCATAAACTGTGGAGTCTACCTGCCTGATTCCTTATCCCATCAAGCCCTGTGACTGATTAACCGCACCACTGTGATAACCATGTGTTTTCTTTTCTATTACCCCTAGTAACATGAAGATAATCAAAGTATCAACTCATATAGTAGTTTGGGTGGAGGAGATCGTGCATGTGCAGTGCTTTTCACAAAGTAAGCACTAAGAAAATGATAGTTTGATGAAAATTTATTGGCAGGTGAAGGAAAATGCTCTTATCCATTTGCTACAAGTGAGTTGGATTCCTCTTCTGCACTTAACTATATGAAAAATGGCAAATAGCTCCATAAATGAAAGGTAATATAATAATTGTCTAAAAATATGTCTAAAGAGTCCCTGGGTGGTGCAAACGGTTAAGCACTCAACTACTTACCGAAAGGTTGGAGGTTTGAAACCACTCAGAGGTGCCTTGAAAGAAAGATCTGGTGGTCTGCTTCCGAAAGGTCATAGCCTTGAAAACCCTATGGAACAGTTCTACTCTGCACACTTGGGGTCGCCATAAGTTGGACTTGACCCCAGGACAACTGGTAGTAAAGGTATGTCTAAAGAGAAGGCAAATCTTAGGCTCACAGACTTTGAATATTAGTGTAGAGAGGGACCACCCTGGACTTGGAGAAAAATATTATTATATTTTTCCTTTTTGAATGGCCCAGTAATAAGAAACTAACTGGACACGTCTGTTATATTTAATGTGTTAGAGCACACTGTGTAAAATCTGCTTGAACACTCTGATGTCTATTGAATATTTCCTCTGAGAACAGCTGTTATTACTAGATTATATTATACAAGATGAGACCAGTCAATAAGGGATGGTTTTTCTCAGCCCAGCTTGCCAATGGAAATATCTGTTTTTAAATTACTCCAAGACCTTCTTTGTAGGAGGCTAGGAAAAATATACCCATGAATCATAAAGTTGACAAGCCCTGGGGCTGAGAGGGCCTGCTAGAAGAGATGCAAGGAACACAGATAAAGGTGCACTACAGGTATGCAGGGCCAGCAGGACTAAAGATGAGCAAAAGAAGGCATTATCGGACGAGAGGGGCTAGGCAGAAGGGTGAATTTAGAAGGCAAAATCAAAACCCAAAAAGTAAGCACTTGGACTGGAGAGATTAGCCTTTGCTTCAAATGCTAGGACAAAAGAAAACAAAACAAAAATCCCACATGAGTGTACGCATAAATCAGATTTAATTAGGTCAGAAAATGCTATACTTTCACTCTTACTACTGTTTTTATTTTTTGCAGTTTCATCCATTTCAGCCACCAAGGTTTTTTTTTTTCTTAATCTCACATCATCACCAGTAACAGCTCACCTGTTTTAAAAATATCTTGACCCGAATAAGAAAAGCCTCCTTTGAATTAATTACTCCTCCCGGGACAGTGAAGGTACTTCCCTTAATTCAAAGTTAGACTTACACGGTTAAAAAAAAAAAAAAAAAGCAAAAAAACTCACAGCTCTTCCTTGCTGGTCCAACAATGTAACAGAAGAAGGAGGAAAAACGTATTG
>NW_004443955.1:18799816-18809701 GCF_000243295.1 Trichechus manatus latirostris
TTTTTTTCTTAATCTCACATCATCACCAGTAACAGCTCACCTGTTTTAAAAATATCTTGACCCGAATAAGAAAAGCCTCCTTTGAATTAATTACTAATCGATGCCAAATTATTCAATACTTTCAGTTTCCCTATGTCAAAGTGGCGGTTAAAAAAAAAAAAAAAAAGCAAAAAAACTCACAGCTCTTCCTTGCTGGTCAAACAATGTAACAGAAGAAGGAGGAAAAACGTATTGCATTTAAATATTTGTTTTGCCTACAAACATTTTTCATATCTCACTAAACCAAATTCTTCTGTAAGATTGACATTTCAGAAGAGGAGGAAAGGCAGACAGGTGAAGGCAGATCAAAATGGATTTTGCCAACCTTCCATTTTAAAGGTCAAGGTTGTTGCAGACTAGTGTTGTGTTTTTAGTCTCAACCTCCCAACTTCACTTCCAGCTCTCAGGAAATGCCCGTGAACAAAAGGAAGAGAATTCTTCTCTTGCTCTCTCTGGAACTTCAAAACGTGAGGATGGAGGCTTGAGTTACGGCAGAAAAATGACTTCCTCTCCTGTGTTCTATTCTTCTGGAGGCTGAGGAAGGATGTTTAGTGTATTAATTTATGAATTTGGGACAATTCTACTGAAAGGACATGTGAGATAACCTTTTCCTCCATCCCATGCTGCTCCAGACGGTAATGGTCTGGAGTGCTCAATGTTTACACATTCGCCTTCCAGGATGATCCTGCTTCTACCTGCCGGACGATCAAAACCCTGGAGTTGGTTCTTTGAGAGCTTTAAGGATCAGTTCAAAAGCACTTGTGTTCTGATGTTAAATGAGAATATTGCTTTTGTCTATTCTTACTAACGTGCATTTATCTGCCCAGGAGGACGCTGTTGGCACCCAGGACCTGGCCACACAGCAAGAATTCCATGTAGCCGTTCCCTTGAGGTATGCAAAATCCAGGAGGGGAACTCCTTGTAAAAAATGAGTTGAGGTCTTCTGTCTTAGAGAGAAATAGGCTATTTGTGTAAAGAATTCCTAAAAGGACCACATTACTCAAACAAAGTCTAAGCATATGATGGTCATACAGATGAGGGTCATCGTACATTTTGACCTCAGCTGTTCTAGAGGAGCTCTCTTTCAGTTGGTATTGAATGTGACCTTAACTTCATTATGATGCTTTAAATATTCATGCAAATATCATATAAGTAATATATAACAAGTATACAATATACTATATTATACATTGTCCGTACTTGTTACATGCACACACACACAACGCACACAAAGCAGGAGGAAAAGATTCTATGTCTGGCTCTCAAGCAAGACATATGTTAATAAACGTTAATACCATCACTCGTCTGTCATCCTGTGGTGGCTTGCTGCTAGGATGCTGGACGCTATGGCACTGGTATTCCATGTGGGCAGCTTTCAGCGGAGCTTCCAGACTAAGAAGAAAGGGCCTAGTGATCTACTTAGAACAATTAACCAATGATAAACCTTATAGATCACAACATAACCGTGCCGGATATAGTGCTGGAAGATGAACCTCCTAGGTTGGAAGGCACTCAAAATACACAGTGGTCAAAACAATGGATTTGAGAATACCGATGATCATGCAATTGGCTTTGTTCTGTTGCATATGAGGCTGCCATGAGTCAGAGCTGCCTCAAAAGCAACTAAAAGCAGCAATACTGAAAAGGGCCTCAGATGTAATAAAGACTAGCTGTTATGGATTGATTTGTGTCCCCCAAAAATGTGTGTTAACTTGGCTAGGCCATGATTCCTAGTGTTGTATGGTTGTCCACCATTTTGTGATCTGATGTAATTTTCCTATGTGTTGTAAATCCTAATCTCTGCCTGTGGTTAATGAGGCAAGATTATTGTTGTTATGTGCCATCAAGTTGGTTCCGACTCATAGGGACCGTATTGGACAGAGTAGAACATAGTACTGCCCCATAGGCTTTCCAAAGAGCAGCTAGTGGATTTCAACTGTTGACCTTTTGGTTAGCAGCCACGCTCTTAACCATTTAGCCACCAGCTCTCCAAGGCAAGATTAGGTTACCTTAAAGAGGATTAGGGTGGGATGTAACACCCTTATTCAGGTCACAGCCCTGATCCAATGTAAGGGGAGCTTCCCTGGGGTCTGCATCAGCTTTTATCTTACCAGAGATAAAAGGAGAGAGAATCAAGCAGAGAGATAGGGACCTCATACCACCAAGAGGGAAACTCCTGGAGCGGAGTGTGTCCTTTGGACCCAGGGTCCTGCACTGAGAAGCTTCTAGACCAGGGGAAAATTGATGACAAGGACCTTCCCCCAGAGCTGACAGAGGAACAAAGCCTTCCCCAGGAGCTGGCACCCTGAACTCAATCTTCTAGCCTGCTAGTGAGAGAATAAATTTCTGTTTGTTAACGCCATCCACTTGTGGTATTTCTGATATCACAGTACTAGGTGACTAAGACAATAACCTATTTCTTTGTTTTTAAAATCATATTTATTACCCTGACCAAAAGTCACTCATTGCAATACAGTTTTTTAAAATTCTGTTTTTGCATGGTTATATAGTCTGAACGAGTAGCTTTCAATCTAAGACAGTTTTGTTAAGTTTTGCTCTATAAAATGGTGTTACTGTTGTTGTAAGGGAAAAAGTCCTCACTGACAAAGAAATTAAATTTATGAAAACCAAATCAAGAATGACGTTCTGGTACCACAGATCACAGAGCAGCTCTAAGAGAGCTGTGTCCCCCCCTCTCATAGCAGAGGGAATCAAGAACTCAAAGGACCTGAGAAAATCAAGTGACACATGAAACACACTCCTATATGTAGGTCAAGTTGTAAAGCATTAATTCATGGTACTCAAAAGTGAAAGGATGCCTGGTCGCACAGTGGTTAAATGCTTGGCTGCTAACCAAAAGGTTGGTGGTTCGAACCCACCAACCACTCTGCAGGAGAAAGATGTGGCAGTCTGCTCTGTAAAGATTACAGCCTTGGAAACCCTATGGGGCAGTTCTACTCTGTCCTATAGGGTCAGTCTGAGTCGGAATAGACTCGAAAGCTTTGGGTTTTTATGAGTTTACTCAAAAGTGAGAGAATTAAAAATAAGGCTTAAATCTCGTAAACCTTCTCACTTCTTCATGAAATATAATTTTTCTTCAAGTAAATTTTCTTCATCCTCCTATTTTGAAAATGACTTAATTGAGACCTACCATTCTCAAAGAGGTGGTCCAATGGCATGCAGCTGGCTCATAGTGGAGCAGGGAGCAGAACAAGGTCCTCCTGCATCCTGCCCAGCATCCCTCAGCTACTTACACTCAGCAACCACTCTAATTCTCCACAGGCTAGAGATGCTCAAGAAATGTCTTCACCGCCATCAGATTGCACAAAACAAGCGCGTGCAACTGAACCACTTAGATTCCAAATATTTGACATTTAACACCCCTCACTGAGAAATATCTTTGACCCATCAGTGCTACATCTGAACCTGAAAGAAAAATGTTTATGTTTGTTATTAGACATATATATGCCTGTCTCCCTTTCCTGCTCTTGGAGACATATGCTTCGATTGTCAGCTCAGTTTCCTGTGTTTAACCCATGCTCCGTCTCCTCTGATTGCCCCTAATGGAGCTTGACAGTTGTAGAGTTAATCCAAGCTCTGGTCTCCAGGTTTCACCTCAGGAAACAATTGGTCCCTAGAGCTTTGGGGCTTCTTGCAAGGCTATATTCCCCCAGGGTCCCTTTCTAGCCCAGCTGGAGGGTCTTTCCCATAGTCTGCCAAATGGGCACCAATTAAGTCAACTGTTCCCCAATTAGAATTTTGCAGAATCTGTCTTGTTCTCTTGTACTGGAGCTCCCATGTAGGGGTCTGTTTTCGGAATCAGTTACAGAAGGAAGAAAATAAATAAATAAATCGCAGCCCTTTCCTGTAACCTGATACCCCTGGGTTTTTCCTGTCAGCCATTCACACAACATGATCTGGGATATATGACAACTGCTTGCAAACTCTGAGGTTTATCATCTGCATAATCCTTCCACCAGGGTTTTTCTGAGCCCAGGGCCTAAAGCAAAGGGCTGGTGCTTGCCCGCCCTGGGAGGGGCCCTGAAGTTGCTGAGAAGAGGCGGGAAAACTCCTCTTTGTACCACAAATGTGGATTTGCTTTGAAGAGATGAAAGCCTGGTGTTTTGCTTTCTGCAGGAAATGCCCCTTCGTTTGGACAGCCGACTTTAAGGCAGATGTGTTCTTGTGATGAAGGATTTTGCAGAGCGTGGCATTTCTCAGAAACGTTTAAGATGTCAATCAGTGGTGTTTGAAATCACTCAGGCTATCACAGCTGGGTGACTCGGGGGCTGAGTCGTGGGAGTCTTTAGAGAATGAGGAAGTTGTTGACATCAGAAAGCATTTGTTTGTGAAATACAGTCAATCCCAAATAGTAGCTTCTTCAAAGCAGCCTATCCATTGTCATATTTTAAGCATTTATTCAAGATGTTCATTTGGTATACTCTATAGGTGATAAAGAACGAAGAATGGCATATGGCTTGGAGCTGCGTTTCTCATACTTGAATGTGCGTGCAGATTACTTGGGATCTTGTGAAGCAGAATCTGTTTCAGGAGATCTAGGGTGGGGCCTGAGATTCTGCATTTTTCATAAGCTCCCAGAAGCTTCGTATCCCCAGACACAGTTGGAGTAGCAGGAGCTTGGATTGACACCTTGTAGGTAAAAGTTAAGAAGCCCTGGTGGTACAAACAGTCAAGAGCTGGGCTGCTGACTGAAAGGTTGGCGGTTTGACCCTACCTAACAGCTCCTGCTTCTGTAAAGATTAAAACCAAGAAAACCAAACCCACTGCTGTTGAGTCAATTCTGGACAGAGTACAACTGCCCCATAGGTTTCCAAGTCTGTAATCTTTACAGAATCAGACTGCCACATCTTTCTTCTGCAGAGCACCTAGTGGACTAGAACCACTGACCTTTGAGGTTAGCAGCCTAGTGGTTAACCACTGTGCCATCAGACTTCCGTATAGCTTACAGCCAAGAAAACCTTATAAGGAGGTTCTACTCTGTCACTTGGGGTCACTATGAATTGAAAACAACTCAATGGCACCTAATAACAACAGATAAACTGTATTATTATTATTGAACTGGGTCTAAAACGACAAAAATAAAATTAAGATTCAAATGATGTATTCCGGTATTTTAGATAAACACCTTGTCGCTATATGGTTGGCATTTCCTTTCCTAGCAGTAACCAATCATTTATATACTCATGAATTCATTTTCTGATATTATTTATTGACAACTGAAGGGGCCCTGGTGGCACAGTGGTTAAACACTTGGCTGCTAACCGAAAGGTCGGTGGTTCGAACCCACCAGCCCCCGACGGAGAAAGCCTTGAAAACCGAATGAGGCAGTTCTACTCTGTTCTATAGGGTCACTATGAGTCAGAATCGACTCGAGGGCCACGGGATTTTGACGATTTATTGTGTGTGCGGCATGTATCGTTAACTGCTGTCAAGTCAGCTATGACTCAGGGTGACCCCATGTCCAACAGAACAGAATGTTCCCTGGCCCATGCCATCTTCATGAGCCTTGGTATACTCAAATCCATTGTTCCAGCCACCGTGGTTTAAAACAGCAATAGAATAGCCAGGCTTCTTCCATGGTGGCTCAAGTCTCCTAAAAGTGCAAAGGTTGAATGGGACCAGCCTTGTCCAGCTTAGGCTCAGAACTAGGACAGCGCTGCAGTCTATTAGAACAGGAGTCACAGGCCCAGCCTCGATTCAATGAAGGTGGTGACTACACAAGACCACCAATACTGGGAAACACAGTTAACTGAGGGACCTCTTTGGAGACCAGCCCCCACAAAATAAAGCAGCCAAAACAAAGAAATGAAGAAAACAAAGATTAAGGAGTGTAGGTGTTCAGAGAAGAATGAATCCAGGTAGGCTTCATTTATAAGGTAGAGTCTTTACATGGTGCAAACAGTAAATGCCCTCAGCTGCTAAAAGAAAATTTGGAGGTTTATGTCCACCCAGAGGTGCCTTGGAAGAAAGGCCTGGCAACCTACTTCTGAAAAACCAGCCATTGAAAACCCTATGGAACACGTTTCTACTCTGTCCCTATGTCACCATGAGTTGCAGTCAACTGATGGCAATTGGCCATGTATAAGGTAGCACGAAAGAAGATAAACAGTTATTTAAAATACTTACATATTTATTAGTTTGATTATAAAAGTGAAATAAGTGCTTATTGAAATAAACCAGAAAATAATGGAAAACAAAAAAGTCACCTGTAATCAAATTAATCAATGGATAATTATTGTAAACAGCTCTTTAGCCTGATGAAAGCAGCACAACACCAAAGAGTAAGAGCTGAAACACAAAAGCTAAAGGCCATACGGAAAAGTATACATTAAGGGAAAAAGGGACCACTTAAAAGCATATGATGACAATATATCAATGATCTAGGCTGGTTGTAAATAATGTGTTTTGGGCCTACTGCAGGCTGCTAAAGGAATTCCTTAGCTTGTCACAAATCACCAACAATCCCACCAGGCTTCACTCAACAGTCAGATACAACAGTGTGAAAATTCATACCTCCACATACTATCCAGCCATATGCCCAGCCAAACGAGGCTGACTCAGTTTTCTCTGAATTGTATTTATATGGAAAGTGATCAGTACACCTTGTATAAAAAGAAAATTGGCAGCTGCATTTTAAAAGGAGAACAGCCACCCAAGAAGCCATTTCTGTCTTTCTGTGGTTAAACCCAAACAAGAAAAAGAAAAAAATCAAGTGAATTCATCTTAGGCTTGTGTTTGTAATAGTCATACACCAATTATTCATCGAGCTTCCAACGGGACGTTCTGAAATACACATACCTTTTCATTTTCTCCTTTCTCTCTGTTCCTTGTGCTCCTTTGCCTTCTCTTCCCTTCTTTGCCTTCTTCTGTTGCCAGCCACCTAATGCTACTTCCTGGACAGCTTTTCAGGCCTGATATCCCTGGCAACCTTCTCTCTGGTTGTCATCCTAAGAGAATAATGCTATACCAAACCAAAACCCAAACCCACTACTGTTAAGTTGATTTTGACTCATAGCGACCTTATAAGACAGAGTAGAACTGCCCCATAGGGTTTCCAAGGCTGTAAATCTTTACAGAAGCAGACTGCCACATCTTTATCCTGCGGAGCGGCTGGTGGGTTTGAACTACTGACCTTTCAGTTAGCAGCCGAGTGCTTAACCACTGCACCACCAGGGCTCCTTCAAAAATGACATAGCATTATTAAAATATCATTACTTTCTCTCGGGAAAAGATAATGCTTTTATTTACCATGAATGAAACCACCTGAGGGTACCTAGAGGGCCTGCAACTCCTGTTTTAGATGATGGGAAAAGAGATTTAGATTTGGTAGAACGTGCACCAAACTTCTGGGGGTGTGGTGTGGGACTTGAGATTACCCTGTCGTTTTTCACCAAGGACTTACTCCTGCTGTCTTAACTGTCATCAGCAGCAGAGGTGCAGAAATAGGGCCAGAGGGCCAGAAAAGGGATAGTTCTGGCCTGATCCAAAGCAGGCGGGCCTGGAACATTTACAAGAAAGTTTGTTTTTAGGAAATTTCCAGTCCAATTATGCTCTCCCCAGAGACCTGAATAGTTCAGAGTGCATTCAGATAAGCATCACCATTTTGGGAACTTCATGAAAAATACAACTAGTGGTTTTCTGAGACTTGGCCTTCCCTGGCTAAAATAGTTCTTCCAGGGCGAGGCAGTCTAGCCTGGTGGTCCCAGGACGGAGGATGGAATCAGGAGATTCTGAATGTTTTGATTGCAGCTTCCTTTCTGGCTTAATGGGTGGCCTGAGCAATGGAACTGGAGCCAACCCCTGGATTCGAAATGAAGGGACAAATAATAATCAATCTCACTTTCTTTTTGAATTGATTAATTGGCCTGATGCATGGAGCTAAAAGGGTAATTACTTTTCAGCCTGAAGAGGACACGTGGAATTAATGGGTGAGTCATTTGAGGTGTGCTCAAATTCTCCTGAGCAAAATCTTGCCTGCCCCATTCACCTGAACAGTTACCTGAATTCCCAGAACCAGTGTGGATTCTTCAGAGCCTCTGTTCAGTTGCACATTTGAATTGGAAGGGTAATTATAAACACATCGACATGATACTTATATTGGTTTAAGTAATTAACTGATAGTCATCCATTTTAGAGAACACCATACTGAAGGCATGGCACACAGATCAGGCAAGTTTTGACAGGGTAGAGAATTGGATTCTAGACTGGAAGAAACAAAAAAGAGAGCTCTACGTCAGAGAGACACTAAGGAGACATAATGTAATTTGAGGGCAAAACACTGTTTATTGAGCACTTCCTCTTTGCCTTCCATTCCTCATCCCCACTGCCGTGGAATGGGTACTGACTCATAGTGACTCTATAGGACAGAGTAGACTTGCCCCCGTGGGTTTCCAAGGCTGTAAATCTTTACAGAAACAGACTGCCACATCTTTCTCCTGTGGAGTGGCTGATGGGTTTGAACTGCCTTCCGCTACAGGTAATCCCTGACTTACAATGTATTTGAGTTACAATGAACCGTACTTACAACTGTCCAATATGATCGTCCATTTTTTTTTGTACATCTTATTCTTAGTAATATGTACTGCATACAGTGTCACAGCACATAATTTGCTGATGTATCATTCCCAGATGTTCACTAGCAGATGTTTATATGTAATGTTTCCAACCCCTAAAGACCAATAAAGATCAGATGTATAAAAATACTGATAATGAAAGGCAATAATAATGAAAACTTTAAAAAAAGAGGTATTCGACTTACATCAGAACTGATCTACGAAGGACTTGTTGGGATGCAATCCCATCGTAAGTTCGGTTCTACCTATACCTTCTTTAATATGTAACTTCCTGTCTCTACTCTATGGGTAAATATGTAACTTTTAGTGATTTGGGTTGCAAGTAATAAAAATCGAAGTCAATCTGTTATAATGGCAGGTGGAATTTATTGCCTTGTGCAACTGAGAAGTTCACAGGTGTTTGGGGATATCAGGTTTGATCATAGACTCGCCTCCACTTCTTAGTAGACCTCTACTGTCTGCTTCCTCTGCCTGTTGGATTTATCTACTGGCTTGTTTCCCTTCTGGTGGCAAAATGGCTGCAGAATCTCAGAATTCACATCCAGGAACAGTACTATGCAGAACATGAGAAGAAAAAAATTCCCCATCCTCATTCAACCTCCTGGGCTTCATTCTTACTGGCTCAATATTCCACCCCTGAAACAATCACTAAGGAAAGATAGATGAGATTGTGCTGATTGACTTGGGCTAATTAAGACTTGATTTTGAACTAAACCTGACTTTAATCCCACTTACACCCCATGGTTGTTACCCAGTGGGGGAGAAGTATCATGGGTGCTGGGGGACAACCAACAGTGCCCTTTACAATAGGAATAAAGATCCCTTGAATAGATTGTGTGTGTGTGTGTTGACTAATTCATTCAAGTTTTCATAGCCAGTCTGTGCTGAAGCCAAGATTTTAACCCACGCTGGGGTTAAATAAATCCAAAGATCTCTCTATAATAAAGTGATCTTTCAAAATGCAAATCTGATCACATTACTCCTATGACCAACATTCATGAACATCTCATATTATCTTCAGGAGAAAACCCAAATGCCTTGGCCTGACTTTCAAGTAACTTTGTGTCCTGATCTCTACCTATCTTCCCAAGCTTATCTCAGACCACATATTAAACTACCTCACAATTCCTATGTATCCTTCAGAGTTCATTTACATGCTTACACCTCTGACATCCTCCTACAGTACAGTATTATCTTATTGTTGCAATTCATCAGTTTTCAAATTGTATGGCAATTATTCATTTGTCCATAG
>NW_004443955.1:18810578-18812183 GCF_000243295.1 Trichechus manatus latirostris
AATTCAGTGGAGGTTACTTTATGGCTTTTGGATTTCACTGGGGCAGTCACACTTGCAATATGATCTTTGCCATGAGGTGCTTTGACCAACTGGGAATTTTACAAGGTCCCGTACCCTTTATTTGATCTATGTCCTGACAGTCTAATCAACTGAAAGATTCATCTGACATTTGTCCCTCAAAGGCTTTGTTAACCCCATTTCTAGAATCCTCTATGTTTTTCAGCTTTGCATGGTCTGAACTCACTCTGTTCCTTTTCATTGCTACCTGCAATCTGGCACATTCTTTCCTGTGCTCATCTCTTTCTCATAATACCTTGCCAAATTCACTTAACAGTAACTAAACATTCTATTTTCCAACTTCTCTTAGAGCTACAGATTCAATAAGCAGTCTCCCACCCAAATAAACACAGGTGTTCTGGATTGAATTGTGTCCCCAAAAATAAATCCTAGCCCCTGTACATGTGGATGTAATCTAATCCCATTTGGAATGGGGCTTTCTTGGTTATGTTAATGAGATCATATCAACCTGGGGTGCATATTAAGCCAATCACCTTTTAGATATAAAATGAGGAGATGAGGCATAGAGAAAGAAGTACAAATGGAGAGAAAGATACAGACCACATGAAGACCACCAAGGAACTGAGGAACAGAAGCTGAAAAGAGACAAGGACCTTCTCCCAGAGCTGACCGAGAAAGCCTTCCGCTAGAACCCGCACCCTGAATTTGGACTTATAGCCTCCTAAACTGTGAGAAAATAAATTTCTGTTCGTTAAAGCCACCCAGTTGTGGTGTTTCTGTTGTAGTAGCATTAAGAAAGTGAAACAACATGTGACAGTTTTTTCACATATTTTACATTTGCATGACAAATATCTTCATCTTTCCAACATATGACACTAGTGTCCTCACCTCCACTGCCTCACTGCTAAGCTGTGTATTTTTAGTTTGGGTCATGATAGGTCCTCACTTCTGGTGCATTTCCTGTGTTGATCAGGATGAGAGCAATAGTAAAACCTCTAATTTCAGTAGCATATCACATAAAAGATGATTTCTCATATACTCATAGCTTTCTATAGGTTCACCAGCTCTCCAGAGTGACACCCTGCTCGGTAGTGACTCAGGAACTCACGCTGCCTCCATCTGGTAAAGTATAGCTTCTGGAGCATGTGTCTTCCTGGGTCTCTGTGACAGGGGAAGGAAGAACATTGTTATGGATTGAATTGTGTCCCTCCAAAATGTGTGCTGGAATCCTAACTCCTATACCTGTAGATGTCATCTCATTTGGGGCCAAGGTTTTCTACGTTTTGTTAGTGAGGCCATATCAACATAGGGTGTGTCTTAAACCTATTCACTTTTGAGATAAAGAAGAGTAGATTAAGCACAGACACAAGCAAGCACTTGTAAGAGAAAGATAGATGCCATGTGGAGATCTCCAAAGAACGCTGAGAAGAATGTTACAGAAGCTGAAACCAGGATTTTCCCCCAGAGCTTACAGAGAGGCTTCCCCTGCGGTGGTTCTCTGAATTCCAATTCTAGCCTCATAAACTGTGAGAAAATAAGTTTCTGCTCTTTAAAGCCACCCACTTGTGGTATTTCTGTTACAGCAGC
>NW_004443955.1:18812666-18813523 GCF_000243295.1 Trichechus manatus latirostris
GGATTACGTTTTTATTTATTTGTTTGTTTTGCTTTTGTTTTTGTTTTTTAATAATAATACCTGGAAATTGCAATTTAACAATCTGGGGTGAGGCCTGGATGTAAGTCTTTCCCCAGGTATTTTGGACAATCAGTCAAGTTGGGCCATCACTGGACATAGGACACCCAGGAATGTATGAAGTCACCATTGGGGGACTGACTGTCAGGGTTAAGAGATTAACAATACTGACAGGAAAGTAACAAGACATTTAAGATGGCTCTGTGGGAAGGTCTAGTCACAAAAAAAGGGAAGATATCTTTTCATCTGCAATGGAAGAGAAGATGGTGGAGAGAAGGGACTGTGAGATGCACACCGTTGGCAGACTCAGAGTCTTCATTGTACGTTCAACACTGCTCTAGTGAGCTCTGACTATCACCCAGGCTCTCTGCTGGGAACCCCAAGCACAGACAACCATGGCCACCATCCTCAGGGTGCTCCTGGCCAGTGGGAATAGAGGAAGGAACAGTGTGATGTGTGCTGTGATAGCAGAAGAATACAGAGGGGCATGAATGGGTCAGGGACCTCCTGGAAGGAAGAAAATTCTTTCCAGAGTTTTGAGTGTGAAATAGGTAACAGGTGCTGCCCTCTTGAATCTTTGTTGAGATAATGAGGTACGCAAACAAAGAAACAAAGCTGGACTTCAGCTTCTTTGTCCATAGGGTGCTGGATAGGACATGATCTTGGCAGCAGGCAGACCTGGATGGCAACACCACACCAGCCCCAGCATTAGCTGTGTGACCTGAGCATATTGCTCTCCAAGCCTCACCTTCCTTAGCTATAAAGGGAGCATATTAACACCCATTCTTATGGGGCATTTT
>NW_004443955.1:18814126-18814984 GCF_000243295.1 Trichechus manatus latirostris
GGTTCTAATCCATCTGAGTAGTGTCCTTATAAAAGAGGAGAAGAGACACAGAGAGAGACAGAAGGACGACCATATGAAGATGCATCTAGAAGCCAAGGAAAGCCAAGAAACGGCTGGGGCTTCTACAAGCTGGAAGAGGACAAGTAAGTGGACAAAGAGCATGGCCATGTCAATGCCCTGAATTCAGACTTTGAGTCTCCAGAACTGTGAAACAATAAATTCCTGTTTTTGAAAGCCACCCACCCCCTTTGTAGTATTTTTTTTTTTTTACAACTGCTAAAGGAAACAGACATACAGCAATCTACAATTTAGAACACACTCTCACACACATTATCCTTCTGAGGTTACTTTTTCCTGTCCTGTCTCTATCTTCCTTCCTCCCTATCTCCTTCCTCCCTTCCTTTCTTCCTCCCTCCCTTCCTTTCTTCATTCCTTCCTTCCGTGTTTTCTCCCAGAAAGCATTTTGGCTTCCTTAAAGGGAACTTAAAATAATGTAACAGGATAGATGAATTAAAAACAAAGTAAAAAGAAACAAGTACGGTGACAAAGTGAAACCAATAGCAAGATTGGCCAGGATGCCCTTACTTATATTCTCTGGACAGACTCAAGCCTTGGCGTTCAGTTTTCTAACAGCCAAAGTGAAAAGAGAAATATTTTTAGATACATAGTTCATAGCATCCATGACATAAATAATCACCAGTTGTTTAGAAGGCTCACGACTATTCTTGGTACTACTTTCAGACAAGCCTTTCTCCCTGGAGGTCTCATACACAGGGGCACTGTCTGCTGAAGCAAACAATGTTCAAGGCAACCTCCTGACAGATGGAACAAGGGAAGCATTGGGCCATTTCCTCCAGG
>NW_004443955.1:18816011-18827878 GCF_000243295.1 Trichechus manatus latirostris
GCCACTGCTGTTTCCAACTCTTTGTAGAATCCCACGGGCAAGAGATTTGGTCACTATGCAATGCAGCACTGCCCTTGTTTTCTAAGAGGGAGATTAAATTACTAGCAGGGCTTCAACTCAAATTTGGGTCTGTTCCTATGTCACTTCCTCAGCCATGACTGAACTGGGAAGAATGCATTTGAAGCCCTGGTTCAGGAAGGTCCTTCAAAGCCCTTATGCTCAAGCTAATCAGCAGGTCGTTGGCATGATGGATTGTGACTACTCCTTGGCAATGTAGCCTCTGAAAAGGCCGTGGTTTATTGAGCCAATGCCCACTTGGCAAAGCTCTAATCCTCTCTAGGTCAGGGTGTTCTCTGCAACAGAAAGAAGCAACCTAAACACAGATGTTTCAGTGTGAGGCACTGTGAAGCACTGGTGGTGGCAGAAGCCCCACGAACACACACTCTTGCTTGTCCAAGGACAAGTTTGTCAGGCCTCCAGTCAACATTCACTTCAACATACAGAAGATAGATCCCAGCCAACCCCTGAAAAGGTATTCACAAGTGGAGATTTAGTATTTGTTATCCATGGGCAGTTCCAAATGTACACCTTACCTAACTCGCATCTCTTCCTCGTCTTCAGATGCTGTGGGAAGCAGCAAATGGCAAACAACCATAGAACCCCAAGCAGTCAAGACCTGAGTTGGCATCCTGTGACTTAGTGAAGGGGTAAGAACTTGTACTCTGGAACTAGCGGCCAGGGGTTTGTACAGAAAGTAATTCCCTGAACCAGTGACTTACCATATTACGCCCCAGTGTCCCCATTTACAACACTGAGAATAATGGCTTTATAGGATTGTGGAGAGGATTAAATGTGTTGGTATATACAACTTGTTTATAACAGTACCCGGCAGAGAGTGTGTAAGTGTTTTCTGTTATTAAAAGCTGTGTTCTACAAAGAGTCTGAGAAAGTTTACAGAATGTATCGGAAATGGCTTTGAGTGGCAGCCAGCTCTGTGATGAATCTCAAAACAATTTTACGGGACCACACCACATTCAACTCATTAAACAAAGGGGAAAATACATTAGTTTTCTGTAAAGAAGCAAATTTATTGGAAGAGAAAGGATAAAAACGTATAATTACTAAGCCTTTATCATATACTAGAGTCTCTGGATGGTACAAACAGTTAACATGCTTGACTGCTAACCAGAAGATTGGCAGTTTAAATCCACACAGAGGTGCCTCAGAAGAAAGGCTTGGTGATCTAATTCTAAAAAAAAATCAGCCATGAAAAACCCTATGGAGGACAGTTCTACTCTGACACACATGGGGTTGCCATGAATTGGAGTCGACTTGTTGATAAAGGTTATTTATTTTCTTTTTTCGGTACCGTATACTAAGTGTTTGATATATATGATCACCCACAATCTTTCTGGCCCCCTATGAAGTAGGTACTATCATACGTATCACTGTAAGGAAGATGTCTTTCTCCACAGAGAGGCTGATTGCCATGCTCAGCCTAAGAGTTTTCACTCTTACCTCACTATGGGTAGTGTTGCCAGTAAAATACAGGATGCCAAGTTAAATCTGAATTTCAGAGAAAGAATAAATAACTTTTTTTTTTTGTATAAGTATATCCCAGTTGCTGCATAGGACATACTTATACTAAAAAGTTATTCACTGTTTATCTGAAATTCAAATTAACTGGGCATCCTGTATTTTTACTTGCTACTCCTTGTACCTAACTACATGGAACTACCTGTCTCCTGGGTGCGAAGCACTGGGCACATTGAAGCCACACAAGAGGCAAGTCACAGGGAGGGATGATCATGCAGCAATTTATACACCTCTCTGCCAGCTGGTATGATCTTGCACCCAGCATTCTGATTGCCAATGTCACTTGTGGCATTGGGGCATTACGTCACATCGCAGAATATTTTTCACATAATTAAGCTTCATCTGTGCTCGTAACATTCTCCAATGATGAAACTATAGGTAAGAATATTTAAAAAGACAAAAAATCACGAGAACAATAAAAGCAATCTGATGTAATGACTAGTGCTCTGGATTTAGGCACACATAACATTCTAGTTCAGGGTTTCCCAGTGGCTCTCCATGAGCCTCTGTGTTATCATCTGTAACTGTAATGTTCTCCCCGCAGAGTAGTGGGGAATTGAATGAGAACATCTGTGTAAGTGTACAGCTCAGCACAGCACATGTAAGTGCCCAACAAGTGCCTGATCCCTGCCTTTCATCCCTTAATAATAGGCAATAAGTATAAAGACATTAAATTCTTCACATCGATCACCATCTCCAGAGAAAAACCAGTTTCCAGTGCTTGCTAGCGTGAGGCCTACATTGGTAACCAGCAATTGGGAGATTGTATCATCAACCATCCCAGCTGGGCAGAAATTCAGCAGTGGGAGGAGATGGGGGCCGGGGTGAGGGCAGTCTCAAGAGCAGGCTCACCTTTCAAGAGGTGTAATTTGTCATGTCCGTGAGAATTTTTCTATGGAAAAAGCAAGGGAGCTAGTGAATAGGATTTTTATCCAGATGTCTAAGCAGGGTGGATATGAAAAATGTAACTTAAAACCTGGTCCCAAGAGAATGCTGAGACTCAGGCTACATCCTTAAAAGATTTAAAAAATGGGTGGGCCATGTTCTGGCCAAACCAGAGAGTAGATGGCCCAGGATTTCCCCTGTGTGTGTTGTTTACAAATTCATTTTTGTACCTATCAAGAAATGGCTTGGTGAGGAAGTTTGCATGGAAATGGCATGTAATGTCCAATGATGTCCCAACCACACCCTTCAGTGGAGCCACCTTGCTAGTCCTGGACTGTGCAAGCAGGAAGAAAGTCAGCTTTGGTTAAATTCAAGCTTGTTTATCCAGAACCAATCCATATGGTGCATCCCGCCTCAGCACAGCCATCTTCCTTTTCTAAGACTAGGAGCACTGCCGAGCAAACCTCAGTCTGTGTGCCCTTTTATCTAAGGGCGGCCTGAAGGAAATGAGTCTGAACTTCAGTTTAACTCCTTCCTGTAGATAGTTCAAAGGCTAACTTCCAATTCCCTACCTTAGCCAGGTTTTGTAGCTTCTCCAACATAATATGAAATTTGCTTGTGAAATAAAGGCAAACACGGGCTTGACAGAAATGGCATAAATAATCAATCCTCCGTATATTTATATAGATGTCAGGTGCAGCTCATGGATGATTGCTTCATCCTTTGTTTCTTTGCTTTTCCAAGAAATTCTGAGAGACATAGTGGGGCAGTTTGACATCTTCTGGGAGTATTTCTCATCTATATCTTGAAAAATAATCAACCCTGAACCAGATCTGGTTAATATGGAGAGAAAACAGAAAGGAAATCTAAGAAGAACCATCTTCATAGTAAGTAACAATTGATATTTTTAAATCTTCATTTGATCAATTTTCCAAACAAAGCTCGTAACTTGTATATATTGCATTACAGTTTTCTATTACAAAGTCTTGTACAAGGAGCCTGAAACATTTTACAGGACAGACTTATTGGTTGAGGTTTCTAGTCTCAGTATGTAATCCCCAGACACCCAAATAACTCGGGACCCATTCAAATATGCTCAGCAGAGCCTGAGAAATTCCAGCTTCCACAGAGAATGGTGTGTATTACATGTTTGTTGAATACACATCTTCACAGCAATATGGTATTCCACTTATTAATTCTGTTTGCTGCAGATGGCTTCATTATGTGTATTTAATTTTAGTGCTTAAGTAAACATACACTAACAGTGTGTGAGAAATACTCAAGATATCCTTAAACAAAAGGCAAAGACTGTGTAATGGTGTCGGACAGCCTGCTGGGAGGAAATCTATTCTGAAACGGTTTGGGGAAAATTTCTCTCTTCAAAGACCTTGAGCTTGTGCGTCTCCTTATTTGCGATGAGGTGGAGAGTTTGAGGGGGAGAAAGAAACTAGTCAATGAGCTTGTAATTTGCTACAGCAGTTACAGTGATCCAGTTTTTTCACACAATAGTTGCCACATGTTGACTGTGCAGATGTCCAAACACACGGGAGCACTTCTCTTTCCTTAAGACAAATGAAGGTTTTCACTTTGTTTGGTAAACGTATCAAGATTTATCACTTAGTCATGTGCCATACATTAGTGTGTTTATAAAATACGGCTTTTTACACTCTAGTTATGTAGTCTTATGATTTCAACAACATGCCAGTGGTGAAACCAATGTTTTCTGGATTCAGATTTGCCCAAGTCTCAGAATGGACTGTGCACAGCAGTTTAGTGGTTAAAACAAGAGGACAAGACGTCTCCATCTATGCACACGGCAGCCAGAAGAGCATTCCTGTGCTGCTTGTCCCTGTGTCCAAGAAAATGGGGGCCAAGTATAATAACCTTGTTCAATAAACTTTGAATGAAAGAGATCTTGGTAGCTGGATCTCCTAGCTTTTCAGAGTAGACTGACTACGATGATACTTCCACAATGGAACAGAATTGGACTTCCTCTTGTGAGATGTACAGACGAAATTTAGAGGTATGTTCTGAGGAGACAATAAAAGCAAGTCAAAGACAAGCCCAGATATACTATACCTGTTTAATCTGAGATATACATCTGAGGACAAAAGAAAACATTTCAGAGGCAGACAAATCATCCTTCTCATTCAATAGCAAGCCAACACTTGTCTGGTAAAACAGAGCTCATACTGTTTGGGACGACCTCTTACTGGGCCACAAACTAAGCTAAACTGGATTTCAGTGATTTCTCCAAAACATTCTCAATCCATATTAGACTTGACATTTGAGAAGCCAGAGTCCTTTGTAACAGCAGGCTTTCTGTGCTCTTGGCTACATTAGGAAGTGTGGGATTAAGAAATGAGAGAATGTTCTGAAAATCTCTCTGGATCTGGGATACTTTCATCCTCTGCATTGTCCTAGGAACATACAATTTCACAGATACAGAAAAAGACTTTTTTTTTTTCATATGGAAATGAAGAGAAGTTCTGTCGAATGGGGAAGAATAGTGTTATGTATTGTTTCATAATAGTTTTCAGCATGAAAAATCTTATTTTCCTCAACTAGATAATAAAATCCACAAGAGTAGAAGATAATCCTTTTGATTATCTTTTATCTTCTTAATATAGTGCTGGATGCACGGTTGATACTTCTTAATATTCATTGGTAGAATAAACATGTTTATTTTGTTAAGCATTGTATGCCCATTACTTAGTACCAGTAAAAACCAGTTGTTGGACAAAAGGCCTGGCAATCTACTTACAAAAATAAGCCAATGAAAACTTTGTGGATCACAACAGAACACTGTCTGACTCGCCTGCTTTAGACCCATCATCAGGAGGGATCAATCTCTAGAGGACGACATCATGATTGGTTAAGCAGAGGGCCAACGAGGACAAGGGAATCCCTTAGTGAGCTGGATTGGCACAGTAGCCACAGTGACGGACTTGAACTTTACTGACGATCATGAGAATGATGCAGGAATGATGCAGGACCAGGCAACATTTTTGTTCTGTCGTACATAGGTTTACCATGAGTCAGAATCAACTCCATGGCAATGAACAACGACATCACCAAAAGAAGGATGAATGGATGCTGGGCAGAAAAACAATAACAATCCACTTGAAGTACTTCACACTTTGCAGGCTCACAGCCTCCTTTCCTTGGGTGGTTAGAATACGGCAGTGGGTAGACCTTTCCAGGCCAGGTGAGCCATGGAGCTTGGTTCACAGTTTCTCAAAGTGTAGTCACCTTCTGGATCACCTGAGATGCTTGTTAAAAATTTAGGTCCGTGGCCTCACCCCAGATCTACTTCATCAGAAACTCTGGAGTTAGACCCCAAGAATCTCATTTTTAAAACAAGCTCTCAGAAGATTTCATGGACATAAAAGATTGAGAACAACTGAAGAGTAAATCCTGGGCCATATGTATAACTGTGAAAACCTAGAGAAATCTTGCTAGATCAGACTACCTTTTACATTCACCGCAAGAAAATTAAACAACAAACTCTAATATGCCTCCTAAAAAATAAAACAAAAAACCTGTTGTCATTGAGTCATCTGCACTCCTGGTAACTTCATGTGTGTTACAGAACTGTTCTCCTTAAGGTTTTCAGTGGCTGATTTTTCAGCCGTAAATAGCCAGAATTTTTTTCTGAGGAGCCTCTGGGTAGACTCCAACCTTCAGCCTTTCAGTTAGTAGCCAAGCATGTTAATCATTCGCACCACTCAGGGATTTCTTACTTAGTATTGTATCTGAAATAAGGTAGAAAACCAATATACAGGCAGTCCCTGGGCACGACCCGTAGTTATGAACCAACCTCCCTAAAGAGATGCCCTTCAAAACGTTATTGTTATTATTATTGTATTATTATGTTAAAGCTGTTTTAGTGTACCTGGAAGTGTCTCTTTAATGATTTTTATGCATAGAAAGGTACACTATATGCTATACACTAAGACAAACATTTGACTAACTGACATTAAATACTGATAGTACTTAACTGTTCCAACTTTGGTACAAATTCGACTTACGGACAGACCTAGGAACGGAACTCATTGGTAATCCTGGGACTGCCTGTATTTGTTAAATGGATGCACGGATGAGTGATTGAAATTCTCTGGGCCAGGACAAAAGAACCTTGACACATTGGAATCCATAACGATGGACGCATGTGAGCAGTTGTGAGCATGCCCCAGAAACGTCAAAACCCTTACTCAAAAAATACCCTATTTCTGAGACCAGGATCTCCTTTATATGGCATGGCGTGCATCATCTGACAGCTCCCTGGCTGTAGCTGGAAATGATTCAAAACAATATTTCAGTCTTGGATGCTCAGTTTAAACAATCAGAAACTCTGATGTGGGATAAGTGCCAGTGTCAAACATCAAGTATTGTGACTGCGGCAAGAAGCATTGCACCATCATCTGGGGGACCAGCCTTGAAGAGCTGGCTTACCCTATCAATATTCTCTCCTGCTGGTGTAATAATTACCTGTGAAAGGCTGCCTAGTCATTTGAGCACGTTTATAAGCTTCTCCACAATTTTCAGGAAAATTTTGGTAATTGTATACTTACTGAAGAGTTGATAAATAGTTCTAGCTTTGAGAAACAGCACTTCCCATTACCTTATATTGTTCTCAGCACGTTGCTTTTATTTAAGACGTCAATTTGGAGGAGAAGAATTCAAAAAAAAAAAAAAAAGAGAGAGAGAGAGAGAATGATAGAACAGTGCTTAATACAATGAGGCTAAGGATTTTAGGAAAATTGATCATCATTGATTATTCACCAATATTTGAAAAATGTGTTTCCACTACTAAAGTGAGTTTAATTTTCCGATCTTTGTGCCTCTACAATGTCAGTCTATGGAAGGAAATAGCCTAAGGATAAGTAGAGATAGGGACATCTCTAGGGACAGATGCCCAAAAGAGAACAATTTTTCCACTGCAGTACTTTTTTTTTTTTTTAATGTGTACAGGAGGGCTGGATGAAGCTAAAACGGGAAGAAAAAAAACCTTTTATTTATTTATTTATTTATTTATTATTTATTTTTAACCCCCTGTCCTATGTCTATTCTCTACCGAGCAATCAGTGCTTTGACATAATGCGATAATTATTTTCAAAAGCCAATACAGAAATGCTCAACAGATGGCTGAGGCCACCTTGAGGCTTAAATACCTGCCCTTCTTTCCTGTGGGGCTCTCACAATTCATGTCTGATGATAATGAGACATTCTTATCTGGGAGATATAAATTTGCGTGTCCCAAGGTAGATGCTGGTGCTTTTTGTAGAGCTCTGCTACCATTAAAGACACTGAGGGAATGATGAGACACCCCTGATGTTAGAGAAAAAAAGAATGCTTAGTTCTGTTGGATTTTCATGTCCGATTCTTTGTTTACCAAAGCTTTGAGGGAGGACGGGGTGATGGAGACACAGAATTCAAACCTTCCTCTGAATATATGTCAGAATTTCTCTCTTGTTAACTAGACATCATAAACAAATGAAAGACTTAACTGTTAAAAAAAAAAAAAGCAACAACCAACCAACTAACCAATTAAAAAGTCACTACTATTCTAACATTACCTTTCTAGATACTGGCAGTTTTTCCTGATAGCATCTATAATACCAATTCAAGAATCCTATGTTAAAGAAGGTTCAGAAATTGTTCTACGAAAAATCTTGTAAACCAAGAGATTCTATTTTTATGCTTCAATATATGCGATTTTCTCTCGTTGGAATTTTGTTACAAGGAATCAAAATCCTTGCATTATATTTTTTGTACAATTTGCCTTTTTGTTTCTTAAATTCAAAATAGCCACATAAAATCTCCATGGAAGCCATAAAGACGTCCCTCTTTGGTTTATTTTCTTTTTGGATAGCACACCTTTGTACATACAGTTGGGGCGGGGGGGGCGGGTGTAGATGGTGCAAAAGCCATTTTTATCATTTACCAGACAAAGGATGTAAAGAAACCTGGGCCATATCACAGTACAAAAGCCTGAACTCTCTGACCATTGGGGTCTGAATTTAGACAATCATCCAGGCCTGGATCTCTCCTGAGAACTGCTGCAGTGAAGGGCTCACAAAGGGCAGAGATGGTGACTTTTGGAAGCCAAGTCTGAGGTCTGAAACCTTAACAGGTCCTACCTGTTCAAGGAAAAAGGTTGCCTGCTTATTCTCAAGGTAACTGAATAAAGGAAAAAATCAGCAGTACAGAACTTAATTCTTTAAAATTTAAAAGCTAATTTTGTGTCTTTTAGTCAATTTCCTGCACAGGAAGGAAGAATTTATTAACTGCCTTCTGGTATTAAATGGAGTGCTAATGGATAAGTACAACAATTCAACAGGTGCCAAGTAGAAATATAGAGCATTATATCAATATTAATCGTCATGCCTTGCAAATGCGTTTGTAGAGTGATAGCTTTTTTTTTTTTTTTCCTTTCCATGGAGTTTATTTTGAGAAGCTATCTCACTCCAAATAATAAAATGACTGCTGTATCCTATTCTGGAAAACAGAATACTATAATGTCTTAGTTACAAATTCCTCATATACAAATGTTATTGCACAATTTTGAGTAACAGGGCAGTTCTACTCTGTCCTATAGGGTCTCTATGAGTAGGAACTGACTCATTGGTACCTAACAACAACAACAGAGAAGAGCAATTGTTCAGCTTTTTGAAAAATAATAACCACCAGAGCAGTTGATGATCTGAGTCAGGTCTAGGGGGCAATTCACTGATTCAGAGCCCAAGATTATAACCCTACACCGTGAACATGTTTGTAAAAGGCACTCACACTCACTATAGGAACAGAGAAGTTGTGACTTCTCTAATCACTAACCACTTGCTGTTGAGTCAACTCCAACTCATGATGACCCCATGCGAGTCAGAGTAGAACTGTTGCTCCATAGGGTTTTCAGTGGTAAATTTTTCTGAAGTAGATTGCCAGGTCTTTCTTCTGAGGTGCCTCTACTTACAGCAAAAAGACAACTGTTCATTGTTTAACCTAGTGTGTTTTATTTTTGTTCTTCAACTTTCCCCTTGTAGTTTAGCCTGATTCAGTTGTCAATAGAAACAAAACACATAAAGCCCCACATTATATATAAGTTTATCAAAAACACGAAGGCCAATAATTTTGAAGAAAGAGAAGTTTCTTCCAGAATGAATTTTGTTTGAAACTACCCAGCAAGGACATTTATTATTTCTGCGGAAGGAATTGCTTTGCCCTCATCCACACCCTGCACCCCACTCTTGGCAGTTTTTTCTGTATAAACTATTTAACTTCTTGCTTTCCTTTCTAATGGAAAACATGAAGATCTCAGGTGGAAAATGCTAGACATTTGAATAGTCCTATTTTTTTCAAGATTTAGGATGGGAAACAGACTTTTTATTCTTTTTAGTTGTTCTCCCAAAACTTCTTTGAATATTAGGATTTTCATCAGCTTTCCTTTTGAACCAGAAAACCAAACCCATTGCCATGAAGTCTAGTCGGACTCATAGCGACCCTATAAAACAGAGTAGAACTGTCCCATAGGGTTTCCAAAGCTGTAATCTTTAAGGAAGAAGACTGTTACATCTTTCTCCCAGGAAGTAGCTGGTGAGTTCCAACTGCCAACCTTTCAATTAGCAGCAGGTGCTTAACCACTACACCACCAGGGCTCTGGGTTCCTTTTGAAAGTTAACCTTTATTGCTTTGCTTATTTTTAATGATCAAGAAAGAAAAGAGCACACTTCACAAAATGAAAAGTCCTTAAGGGGTGAACTTGGAATCTCGAGCATGATCAGAGAGGAAAATGCAGAAATAGGGTATTATGAAAATTTTAAATTATGGAAAACTTATGAATAGAAATCTTAAAGAAATAAAGGTCTATTCTCATCAATGTTCAGATTTCCTCCATCGAGGCCACATTTACAGACGGGAAAAATTGCGAAGTGGAGAGAGCAGAAGGGCGCAAAAGTTTTAGGTCACGCTGTGTATCCCCGAAGGTCTAAAAGCTCACTTAAGATCCTTCCTCTGAAAACCATGTTGTGTAATCACACACACTAAAGATGGAAAACATTTTAAAAATCTTCCACGGCTCCACGTAGCAGTTCACAGGAAATGACGCAATTTTGTTAGGGGGCATTCGAGCCGAATGCAGTGACTGCAAGGAACATTTTGTTATCACCGTCTTTTCTCAAAGACAGAATTACGGGATCTATAACAGTCTTATATTTGGAAATATTGCTCTGATTAAGGATGAATTGTATCTCCTGAGAGAAAATTTCCCTATGTTATAGTACAGTAAACTAGAATTCTAGAATTCAAGGTTCTTGAATTAAAATTAATAAAACAGAACTTTCTAATTTGTACTAAAGATATGAAGCCCTAAGCTGAGTTATAAGTATCATGCTGCCTTATTGATTAAAATAGAATTAAAAGGAATATTTTGACTGTGTATCCTCCATAATGATATTTTTGGTACATATCTCTAAACTAATGTTTAAGTAAATTAGTTAAAGCTTTGTATAACTTCATAATATTCACCAAGGAAAGCTAAGTTTCAAACAATGAAAAAGAAAAAAAAAAAAAAAAAGGAACACCAAACAAACATACACACACAAAAAAAAACCAAGTTAGTAGTTCTTAGTTAGGGAAACTTTTAAAATATAAAACAGTTTTAAATTTTGAACTAACTGAAGTGAAAAACAGTAAGCTTACAATGGAAATAAATTCAACCAAGTAGGAGGAATTTGAGAAGTAATAGCTGTGGAGTATAAATTACATGCACACATGCAGACA
The DNA here is from genome assembly GCF_000243295.1 of Trichechus manatus latirostris. Lineage (NCBI taxonomy): Eukaryota > Metazoa > Chordata > Mammalia > Sirenia > Trichechidae > Trichechus > Trichechus manatus. The sequence continues at coordinate 18,827,271 of NW_004443955.1, forward strand.
TCACCACACAGATATAAATAATCTTGCTTCAAATGGACCATAAAGTTTGTATTACTTTCCTCACCAAAAAAATAAAACCAGGAAGAAAAAAGAAACTAACCTTGGTTAAAATAATACCCTGACCCTCTAAAGAAAAACATAAGAGGTAGTAGTTGATAATTTAATGGCTGCCCTGGACTTTTGTAAACATGTCTCCTTCCCCATTAAGAATATCATTAGCTTCATTTCCCGGCGCTGAGAAACAACAGAGATAAGGCTGGACTGTTGGCCTTTCACCTGTGTGTGTCTCAAACTGTTATTCATAAGACATAAAATTGTTGCAAGACTTTTATCACCGGGACATAAAAAAATCTGTGTTAGGACCCAATGAGAATTCGGTAAATACATACTATCTTATTTCAGAACACTTGAGTGTGTCCACTGTTCAGCCTCTTGATTTTTGATGAGAAGTTGTGATAAAAACTGTTCACACCTATTGATCTTTCACAGCAGTTTCCTACTTCTTTCTGTAAAATGGTAAATGATTGAACAGTATTTTAAGATCTGAGTTAATAAACTCAGCACATTAATTTTTTTGTTTTTTTTAATTACAAAGGCAATATGTGATC
>NW_004443955.1:18828835-18830392 GCF_000243295.1 Trichechus manatus latirostris
ATCTTTTCATTCAAAACTTTTTTTCCCCTCATGCGTGGAAATTGATCAGCTATTATATCTTTGATGCTTTGCTTAGAAAGGAATTAACCTTGCAATAATCGGTAACTAACAATTATTGAAGCTTTACTCTGTGCTACGAGCTGTATTAATCAAGTGAAAATAATTATTCATTTCTACTTTCTTTTTCACTTTCATTTTAGTATCTCTGGAATATATTTTGGTAAATGGTGTAAGGGAGCAATCTAAGTAAGTTTATTTTTGTCCAATTGCTAGTCATTTAGTTCAACAGGGTTTAGTGAATAGTTCAGTCTTTCTAATTTGATTGGAAACGCCACTTTTATTATGTGCATTTTAACAGTAACATACAAAGTAATCAAGTGTCATACATGGCATTCTTCTGTGACTATAGATGATAATACGGTTAATTTCACATTAAAAAAAAATATATAGGTACGTGCTTACTACTTCAGTAAATGTTATGGGCCTTAGAGAAGTTCACTGATATCAGTTGGAAAGTTAAACCTTGTTTTATAACTTACAGTTGCACCATCAACCCTCTGTTGTATTCAAGTTTCAACTGAGAACATAAAATGATGCCAAGTAGTATTTTTACTATAGAAATTCTAACTAAAATCAGTGGCATAAACCTTATCTTAGTCATTCCACTAGGACTCTACCCAGTGAAAACATTGTACATTTATTGCATATCAAGATATTGAAAAAAAAAATTAGTACAAATAATACCAGCTTGAATGCAATTTATTTTATGTGTGTGAAAATACAAAAATATTTTATCTCAGATGAAGAATTAGCTTCCTGTCAGGAAGAATTTAAATTAAGATGTGTTGGTTTATAACCTGGCAAAATTGCATCCGAAGCCCATTTTTCGAAGCTCTATAAATCAACAAACTTAGCAGAGTACAATTTTGTTGTTGTTGTTGTATGTGAAAATATTTAGATCTGGACTGGCAGTGTTTCCCAATCGTGCCAAGCAAAAGCAATTACCTAGATATTAAATTCTGAAAAAAAATCAAGGAATATAAATGCACAGAATAAAAAATAGAACATGCAGTACTATTCTACCATAAGAATATGAATACTAAAAATAAGTGATGGGCAGAATCTCTAGAGCATGTTTCAATGTTCTTTTTTTTTTTTAATATAAATATTAAGACAGTGAAAAACTCTTCTTAACCAAATATCTACTCAGAAAAGCCAGCTTTCTTAAAAATTCCGAATAATATATTTGAAATAGAAAACACTTAGAATTTCCTTTTACCACCTCACTTTTCTGGACAGTAAACTCTGTAGGTTTATTTGGGGTGGGGAGAGGGGTTGGTTTTTTGTTTGATTGTTTACTTTGATAAGAACTTTACATAGATATAAGCCTGATTACATTTGATGCTTCTGTTCAAGTGTCCTTTGGAAAAGGAAGACAAAAATAGGCACACCCATTGAAAAGGTAACTCTAACATCTATTTTATTTGAAGGGGAAAAGCAAAGTTTCCAATTGCCCATTCTCTATTGTATGAAAGCTGGTTCTGGCATATGGGATTA
>NW_004443955.1:18831718-18833320 GCF_000243295.1 Trichechus manatus latirostris
TTAAAAATAAATACACACATTTATGCCAGTTGAGGTTAAAAGGTATCGTTTTCCAGTTGCCTGCTGTGTGCCAGTGATTTTATGATGGTTGGGTGTAGAATACCTGCTAGAATCTTGAAGACTGTTTCTCCTCTATTTTTTCTAAAAAAAAAAAAAAAAGAAAAGCCTACAAGTTAATCACCATGTAATTAAAATACATGTTTTTATGAAATTTAATTGTGCTAGGAAAGCTCAAATAAATATTTTCAAGGCTTACAGGAAAAACTAAATGTCTAATTTTAAATTCAAATAACAGTTTTCTTTGAGCATAGGTATGGGGTAAGTGGCTATGGTAATCTTCAGCAGTTACTACTCTGAATGTTAAATCTCCTGTTTTTCAGTGGGTAATAATAACTGTACTTTTCCATATACAGAACTTTTTAAAGGATATGTGCTTTAAAGTTATGATTACTAAGTCTTGCTTTGTAGATGTGTTTAATGAAGCAGACAGAGGTTAAGTGAAACTTCGCAAGGTAATGTAGTGATAAGGGGATGGACCTGGGACTCCAGCCTATGAGGGGCATTTCTGTGGCTCTACCAGAATTCTCTATAATTTTCTTTATCAGGGAGACCTGGTTGCATAGTGATTAAGAGCTCAGCTGCTAACCCAAAGGTCAGCAGTTTGAATCCACTAGCAGCTCCTTGGAAACCCTATGGGGCAGTTCTACTCTGTCCTATAGGGTCACTATAAGTCAGAATTGACTCCACAGTGACGGGTTTGGTTTGGTTTGGTTTCTTTATCAGAGAGCTTGACAAACAAACTACTCTTGTATTTGCAGTGCTGGACTGGGTATATTTTGATAACAGGCAGTCCCGTGAGATATCTTGCATTTCCTGCTTCCGGTCAGATGTTCCACAAGAATAACTTTTCTACATATGTTTTTGCATTTTTGATCACAATCCCAGCTGGAATCAGGAAGTTTGGAGGCAGCATGGAAAAGGAAAATAATTGAAAGTCACAGCAGCCCTTAATTGTCTTTCAAAAATATTTAATTTTCTGGCTGTCCTGAAAAAAAAAAAAACCTCTACCAATTATTATCTACTTAAAACTATGCTATCACTTCAGTTCCTTATTCAAGATATGTTTTTATTTAAAAGAATAGGCACATGGTCATATGGGAATAACAGATTTCCCAAGGTCAGACAACCAGACACAGAAAGCCATGGGGTTGGAATTTTCTTAATTCTTAATTGGGGGCTTAACTGAAGCAATATTAGACAATATTGCCAGCCTTAATTCTTTCCCATGCCAATAAGATAACACCACATTATATTTCTCTAATGAAAGTATTGAAAGAGAGGAGGAGAGCAGAAATAAACAAACCAGTCTTCTCCAAAGGCTTAAAGATGAATTTTAAAGATTGTTTTGTTAAGCCATCTTTAAAAAAACAGCTCTGTGAGCTTCACTTTGCTTATCTACCAGGTGGTATAATGATAGCTTTGTGTAAGAGTGTCTAATTAGGGTTAATTCAAACTGTGTTTGAAGTGCTTAGATGGTGTCTGAACCCTAAACCATGCTAAAAAGTGTGAACTCCTTTTCAGATCCTCTTTCCTTTTCTATTA
>NW_004443955.1:18840141-18853204 GCF_000243295.1 Trichechus manatus latirostris
GTAGTCAATGTCACTGAACCATGAAGTAGAAATTTTTGAAATGGTGTATCTTTGGCTATGTGTATTTTCACCAAAAAAAAAAAAAGGTTGAGAAGTTAGAGGGTTGATATGTTGTGGGGTTGTTAACCAAGGTCATAAAACAACATATCTACTTCTGTTTCATGAGAAACAATTTGTTCTGTAAGCCTTCACCTGAAGTACAATAAAAAAATAAATTAAAAAAAAATTTTAATTTAAAGTAGACAGCCAAAGCAAGCAAATGATCCACTGTTGGTGATTTGAGTTCCAGTGTTACCGTGAATTACAAACCAAAATGTTGTGTCTCGTTTGAGGGTTCCTTGAGCGATAGTGAGATAATAAATGGGATCTATTGGTCCTATTGAAAACGCAGTTCCAACTGAGCTTGGGGTTGTTGATTCAGTCTTGTTGCTCGTTGTTGCTGTCAGTTGCTGTCAAGTCACTTTCAACTCATGGCGATACCGTGTACCTGCTAAAGTTTTGGATCTTACTAAATTCTGGACGTTAGTTAACTAGAAGTTTTCACCTGTCCCTAGAGCTTATGACTGAAAACAACTTATAAATGAAAGTGAAAATATGAACTAAAATAAATTGAGCGCCTACTATGTATGAGCTGCTATGCAAGATTTTCATACTCATTTCTCCCAACAATCCTGGGAGGAAAGTATATATGATACTCTTTTTATTGCTATTGAGATTCAGAGTTTTAGAAAAAGTTAGTAAGTGATAAATTCGAACTGAATCTGTTGAGGTCTAAAAACATGTATTGAGTGCCTGCTGTGTGGCACGCCCTTGGTTCTTGCCAACTAGGGGCTTGCTGATGTAGTGAAGAAGAAACCATGCTTTTGAATGAAGGAAGGAAGATAGATGAAAGGGGAATGCTTAACTGGCACCAGCTATATGCCAAGAATTTAATTTTGCATTATGCTTGGGTCTAGCTCATTAGGATATAGTTACAGAAGAAGTAGAGGTCATAGTCACGTGATGTACATCATCTGGTTGGGGAAAGATACTAAACAATGTTAAGGCTGTGAAGATTGGGAAGCAATGGCACTGGACTGAGAATCTGGTAGCCTGAAAGCAGTAGCATCACATTCATAAAAAAATGCCACTTTATAGTCCTCTATGTGCCTTATTGTCCTCTTTCAACGAGTTCCACACACAGCTCGAAGGGAGCAAATTAAGCAAGCGCCGTTGCCGGGGATATATGATCAATAGAGCGTGCTCCATTTCTATGGAAGGTATGCTTTTGTCCAGAGCTCAGATGTGCATGATAGACTTAGGCAGGTAAAAAGAGTGGACCAAAGTTTTTATCTTGAAGATGTGAATAGTGACATATGAAGTGGAGGGCAAAGCTGGGCAGGGAAATAGCAGACAACCTGGTCTTGGGCATCCGTGACCAGAGGTGGATCCTCTAGTGGTCTTCTGACGCAATCTCTTTGGATCCAGTGGACAATGTGGTTGTCAACTAAGTGGGAGAGTTCTTGAAATCATGGCCACTGTTCTGGAAGCCTCGGGATAGAAAATCTTCCTCACTGATATTTAAGCCAGAGCATATTCCTGCTGTTAGCTGGTGCCAGAGTGAATGGTCCTGGATGGATTTGAATCCACCAGAGAGACCCTGAGAATTCCTGGCTGCCTTGCTCTGCCGTGTAGCCCAGGTCTCTTCAATACCCGCACCTTAACATAGCCCCACATTTATGTCATTAAATTTCTTCAATCCTACTTATCATACTATGGCAGGGCTTCACCTTAATTCTCTTCAGACTCTGAACCTGAGATGCTTTCTCCCTTTTGGGGAAAAAGGAGGTTAGAATGTTTGAAAGAGCCATTTTAGACATACTGGCACCACACCAAGACTTTTCCTTTATGTAATTAAGGATGAAATAAAATCAGGTGAATTATTATGCAGATAAATAAAAAGCATAAGAAAGCTCTTTATTCACTGTAAGAAATGATTTCAAACATATATGACTGAGTGCAAAACCACGTGTATCGTATGTTTATGCTTATATAAAAATGGGGAAATGACTAGATAGATAGACAGATAGACAGGTATTTATTTTATATGAATAAAACATCTCTAGAAAGATACACAAGAATCTTCCTACAGGATGGGAAGTGAATGACTGAAAAGAAAGTAGAAGGAGATTTTTTTTCACAGTATACAGTTTTAAATACTGAATCTAATGAACGTGATGCTTATTCAAGGAATAAATAAAATATAATTCTTTGAGGTGAAATAATTGAAAAGGAAGTGACTTTAAAACTATATCATTTAACCTAGCCATTGTTCTGTCTTTGTGCCACTCCAAAATATCTTATGCTATACTTTCGAAAGTACTTGAAATACTAAATACAAAATATTTCACACAGCTTCTGAAACTTTCAGAATACTCACTAAAGAAATGGTAACTATTATTAGATAATAAGATCCCTGGTGGCGCAGTGGTTAAGTGCTCAGCTGCTAACTGAAAGGCCAGCCACTGGCTGCTCTGAAAGAGAAACATGTGACAGTCTGCTTCTGTAAAGATTACAGTCTGGGAAACCCTATGAGACAACTCTGCTCTGTCCTATAGGGTCGCTATGAGTCATAATCAACAGCAGTGGATTTGGTTTTGGTTTTGTTAGCTAATGGTGTCCCTGGGTGGCATACACGGTTAAGTGCTTGGCTATTAACCAAGAAGTCGGTGATTCCAGTCCACCCAGAGACCCTTCAGAAGAAAGGCCTGGCGATTTACTTCCAAAACCTCACAGCTATTGAAAACCCTGTGAAGCGCAGTTCTGCTCTGACACACAGGATTATGGGGTCAACATGAGTTGGAATCAACTGAATGGCAACTGTTTTTGGTTTGTTGGTTTTTCATTATTAGATATGAAGGTATTGGTAGTTGATGGGTAGAATTCTCGCCTTCCATGTGGGAGACCCAAGTTCAATTCTCAGCCAGTGTACCATATGCTCAGCCACCAATCATGTGTCCATGAAAGCTTGTGTGTTTGTATGATGCTGAACAGATTTCAGCAAAGCTTCCAAACTAAGGAGGACTAGGAAGAAAGCCCTGTCAATCTACTTCCAAAAACCAGCCAACGAAAACCCGAGGGATCACAAGCGTCAAATCTGCAACCAGTCATGGGGATGGTGCAGGACAGGGCAGCATTTCTTTCCGTTGTTCATAAGGTCACCGACTTGACAACAACATTAGCAGATGTAGATTTACTTCATTTTAAAAATAGATCTTCATTTTGAGATATCATGTACCACACAATTGTAATGTCAATCCGACTAATGGAGATAGTTCACCAAATACTGGGGAGAGGTTTTACAATGAAAGGACAGACGAATATGAACTTAAAAGTATGCTTTAGTGCAACATGGTTGCATTTACTAGGTTTCAAGGACTGGCATTCAGCTGTAATTAATTTAAAAGCTATTTTTGTCATTTCAGTGCAGCCATTATGCATTTTTAACCTCTTGTGCTATCTTGATATCCTTTATGCCACCTCAAAACTATTTTTAAACCATGTACTATTTTAAAAAGTAGCCCTGGTGGTGCAGTGGTTAAGCACTTGGCTGCTAACCAAAAGGTCAGAGGTTTGAACCCACCAGCCACTCCAGGGGAGAAAGATGTGGCAGTCTGCTTCTGTAAAAATTACAGCCTTGGAAACGCTGTGGGGCAGTTCTACTCTGTCCTTTAGGGTCGCTATAAGTGGGAATCCAAATGACAGCAATAGGTTTTTGGTTTAAAAAAAAAACAAAAAACAACTTGGGTATTCATTAGGTTAGGATGGATGTGAATAAAGCTTTATCCTCAGTAGATGCCCCACTTAAGCATAACAATCTGATTCTATTTAATTTAGTCACTGGCATCCTCGCCTTCCCCTGTCAAAGCGAATCAACCTGAGTGCTAATTTTTGAAGCAAAACCTCTGTGATCATTTCACTCGTGATTTAATCCAGATCTAACCTCAGGCCTTTAGAGGTTCAAGGTCAATGACCCAATTTACTCTGCTATCTGCCTCTGGATCAGTAACCATCGTTTTTCCTCTAACCGCTTTTACTACCTACACTATTCCCTCCTTGCGCAACTCCAACAAATTGTGTGGGCAGTTAAAGGTGATTCAAGACAACAATGTGGAGAAACTTCGCGAGAAGTTTTGGGACTCTGTGGGTTTTGATGAAGAAAGGGCAAAATATATTGAATGTAATCTTAGACTCTGTGAGCTGAAGCCAACACCTAAGCAGTTTTTTGACTTTCTTCAATGAGAAGAAACAGTCTTTGACTTCCTTGCCGATTGTAAAATAATGGTTTTACAAAGAAATCCTGGAGCTTAATTACTCAATATAAAATTTATAAGAGAAATAAATGTGTGGGTGGTATGCTAAATGTTCTTAGAGATGAATGAACGTATATGAGCTGAAATCCAGGGTCTTATTTCATTTTTTTGTTATGTTTTTTTTTTTTTCTAGCAACTTACGTCTTTTCAGTCTCCTTCATCCATAGCAGTTAATACATTTTGTGAATTTCCCTTTATGTTTTAAATAATTTTCCCTTCCCTGGTGGTCCACCACCACATCTGCCGGGAGCAGCGTGCACGTTGGAGCAGCTCTCCTTAAGTAAAGGAGAAATCCCAAGGTTGCATGGGCTCCACTGAGGGAATTGTGCTCCGGGGCTTCACCGCTCCCAGGAGAAGTTAAACTGGGTTTCTGTGTCAGAGAAACTGAATGAAATTGGGGGTGGAATTGTTAAAATTGGAAATGACCTATTTAACTCTATGCACATTCTCTATGACTGGTATAAATAGGTTCAACTTTCTAATTTTCTCAACAGAATGAACTAAGCATACACTTTGATGCAGAAACTCTTTTTAGCAATGTGTTAGAGGAAAAGAATCTTTATAATTGATTTTAATAATTTTTATAATTGAAGAGTTCTCACTCTCTTTCTTAATAACAACAACACAAAGATGGCTTAAATCCCACCAAGTCTTGGGGGAGAAAAAATAATGGGGTGAGGGTGCTAAGACAGAAAAAAAAAAAAAAAGGTACAGAGTACTAAGTGGAATAATAGAAAAAAAGCTTGTAAAATAAGATGATTTATTTCGGCCCCATTAGAGATCAGAAACAGAATGTATAGTTAGCCGATAATTAAAAGATAATGTTGGACTGTACTTTATTTTCCAGATTCCACTGCTGTGTATACATAATTTTATTTTTCATAAAATCACTTACTTAGTAAACCATCTAACAATTTCTGTTTTACCCTTCCTAAATCATTTCATCTCCAACTATAAATCTAAGGAAAATCCAAAAAAAAAAAAAAAAGTTATCTCTAAGGAAGCTTAACTAGTATTCCCTGAATATAATGATTATACTATTTATTAACCGGAAACGTGTACATTGTGGTCTCAATTTGTTACTTTAAGTAGCATGTTTTCAAATGCCCTAAAGGTAGGAATATATAGATTAGATAGGGTTTAAGTGAGCAAAACCAGCTTGGAAGCTGCAGTAATGTGTCCTAATCAGAGGCTTGCTATCATCAGATTTAGATGTTTCTGTTAGAGGGATCTAACATTTATTCAAATAGAATCTGCATTTAGAATCTAAAAATACTTAATTTGATTATAGACACATAAGTGTTTTAACTGAAATTCTTCCATACTTAACATAAACTTCATGTCATTTTTTTTTCCCTTCTTTTTCAACAAAAGAATATTCTGCTTTTAGAAAATTGCATTACTTTTGAGTTTCTTTTTTTGTGAGTTTTTTTGGATACGTGACCTTTAAGAAAAGGTTGTGCTGTATATTTCAGCCACCAAACATTGAGAAAATTGCATTAACAGTAAAATAATATTCTTACTGCCAAATGTACAAATATTCACTAACAGCAATCATATTCTCCAAGGCCCCGAGCGGTGCTTCATCATGCTAGCATGGCCGCTGTGACAGAAGGCTTCCCTGAAATCCATCCGCCCCTCTGTCATTCACAGCTTTCTGATTCAGACCAGCTTGGCGCCCACGCTGCCTGGCTGACCTGCTGCCCCAGGCCTGCCGTCGTCAATTGGCAGGGGGCTATTCGGAGACCTTCTGTGTCCTGGGCTGGCTGATGTGTCTGACCACTGGGGCTGCTCTCCATGACTGTTTTTGGAGAGAAAGTGGGAGGCTTGCAAAGAAGCAATACAGAATATATGCTAGTGTATAAATTATATAAACACAAACACACACACTGTTTTACAAAGAGTTCTTAGAGTTTGTAAATGCAATAAGAAATGAATTTTTTTTAAAAAAAGTATATTGTTAAGGGATATGTTATTCCTTTATTTTATTTTTTTTAACCAACTGCAGAAGAACTCATACGAGCTGATGATGCCTGTATGCCTAAAATTCTACTTTTTTTACAGGACTGGTGCCCAGTCGGCTTAATTTAAGATATAAATGCACAGATAATTTAAGTCTTAACTGGAATTTGTCTGTTTCAGTCAGCGAAGAGTGTAGTGATGAACAATGTTGCTATTTTATATGATTTTCATTGATAACCAATAAAATCAATAGAACCCCTTAGAATGGAACCTCTTATCTTAACCACAAAATTCAGGAAGTTTTAGTGCTCTGGAGTGTGTGTGCGTGTGTGTGTGTGTGTGGGTGGGTGGGTGTGTGAGCGCGCTCGTGCACGTACGCATGCTCGTACGTACCTATGTATGTGCTCTTATTTCCTTTCCTTGAGCTGATCTGTCTATGACTGGGAGGGTCAAATTCACCATAAGTTCATTTCTGGGCCAACTCTGCCAAATTATATGATGTGAATTGATGTCCACTAGGGTTTAGAACAGCAAACCCTGATTTAAGTTCTTGGATTGAACTTGTCTACAATTGTTGGGGTGAAAGGCCCGTTCATACCCATTAATTAGCCTAATCCATCTCAATCGACTTCATTTTATACCTTTTAGGGAATGTATGTGAGGTGTATTTGAATAAAGGAATGTTTCTATAATCCAGAAATAAAACTGTTCCATGGATAACGATTACCACCTAGCTGCATTCTATTTTTATTTTTTAAAGATTTTTGGATTTAAGAATTCTCTGTGCCAATAGACTAATTTTACGTGGAACGGCAGTGTACAAATTATTCTATGGGCACTGAACCGAAATATTAAAATCATTTAGAGGGCCAGTTTGCAATTCTGGAAAATAATTTGTCTTATACAAAGACTTCCCTCCCAATATAGAAGTTCCATGCAAGTATTAAATCTCAACATAAATTAATCCATGCCTATCACTTGAAATTTTTACAGTTTAGACATTTAAATATCAGAGATCTATTTAATGGTATGAACAGGTTGTAGAGATTTGTTAATTTGAAATTCCATTTGGTAACAGATGCGATAACTTGTCTGGCATTAAAACCAAGTTTAAGGTAATCACTGCACTTGCTCTTTTGTTCTAAGTGCTTTACAATCCTTAATTCACATAAAACATCTGTGAAATTTAGTTAGGAGTGTGGTGAGTAAAATTTAATCCCTGTTTTTATACCAGCATATTCAGAAACATGCCTACATATATTTCAATCTTCTCTGTGTGAAAAATCCATGTGGGAATCAACAGGTAGGTATTTTAGTGATACTCTAAACCTTTGGGGCAATACAAGATCAACGTGCTAACAGAATTAAAATGATGCCACGCTATGAGACTATTTCCTCAGCTGATTTTGCCAGCGACTGGAGGAATAACTGTAGAAACAAGTGAATATTCGGAGGTCATTTTGATGGCCAAATGTATCTTTGTCAAAGTCAAAGCAATTGGTTTCTTTTTTAGGTCACAAATTAAATATAGGCAATGTGAAGTGAATTATTGGCAGAGAATACTATGGCGAGGTAGTAACAGTGAATGTGTTTCCTATGTGTTCCCTCCCTCACCTCCTATTTGCTCACCTCCTAATTCCACTGCAGACAACACTGACCAAGAACATTCTCTTTCCTGCCAGCAGAGAATCAGCCTCAGACTCCTTCAAGGCACCCTGTTCCTGGCAGCCCTTAGCTGATTACACACAAGAGAGGACATTTTTTGAAGTTCCTTTGGTAAGTGACAACAAAGTATATGCTTTGGAAACATTTTCCAGTATGAGTATAGTAGAAATGATGCCACTAATAAAACTACCAGTGAATTTTTCAAGGAAGTCTGATCTCTCCTGCTGATAGTTGCCTTTGAGTCTGCTCCAACTTATGGTGACCTTATGTATAACAGAATGAAACATTACCTGGTCTTGCGCCATCTTGTTGATTGCTGGTATGTTTGAGTTCTGGCCCTCCACTTTGCCAAACATGATGTCCTTCTCTAGTAATTGTTCCCTCTGGGGAACAGGTCAAAAGTAAGCGAGTTGAAGTCTCAGACAATATTCTGTGATCTACAGAGTTTTTACTGGTTAATTTTTGTAAGTAGATCGCAAAGTCTATCTTAGTCTGGAAGCTCCACTGAAATCTGTCCACCATGGGTGACACTGCTGATATTTGAAATACTGGTGGCATAGCTTCTAGCATTATTGTTCTTGTTGGCTGCCATTGAGTCAGCCCCCGACTCACGGTGACCTCGTATACTGCTGAGTAGAGATTCTCCATTGGGTTTTCTTGGCTTTAATTTTTACAGAAGCAGTTTGCCAGGGCTTTCTTCTGTGGAGCCACTGGGTGGTCTCAAACCACTAACCTTCAAGTTAGAAGCTAATCACAACCCACTTGCACCACCCAGGCTCCTTCTCCAGCATTACAGCAATACATAAAGCCCAATTATTAACCTGGAAATAGTTCTCAAGCATCTTCTATGCATAAGGTATTGTATAGGGAGAGAGACTGCACAAACAAACACATGTAAACACATGTACCCACATGCATACACACGTGCACATACACACTGTATCTTGATTTACTTATTTCCCACCCCATTCCACTCCAAATTGGTGATTGTTCATAAGTATTATAAATGGGTATATGCTTATGTGTTGTTGTTTTTGTTAGCTGCTGTCGATCGCAACTCATGGTGACCCCATGTGTGCAGAGTAGAACTGCTCCATTGGATTTTCAAGGCTGTGACCTTTCAGAAGCAGATCACCAGGCCTGTCTTCTGAGGTGTCTCTGGGTGCATTTGAATCTCCAACCTTTTGGCTAGTAGTTGAGCACTTAACCATTTGCACCATACAAGGACTCTTGTTTATGCATGTGTGTGTGTAAATGCAGGATAAAATCACATAATTAAGGGGCTCCTGGTAAAGGAGCAAAGTGGATAGGGAATAAGTCAAGATAAGGTTAGCAAACAAGGTATGCCTTCCACTAAGTTGCTGGAAGTAAACCAAATTTTTGGCTCCAGGTTTCCTTCCTAGTGATCAAAGCAAAGAAGGAATAAAGACTTACCAGATAATAGGCCAGATAATAAAACCAAATAAGGTTCTCAGGAGAACTTTTCCAGATATTGAGACCAGAGGGAAAACTATTCCTTGGATTCTCATTTAGAGTGCATTGGACTATATAGTGAATGGGAGCCCTTGTCAATACGCAAACGATAGTTAAAATATTCAGTTTGATGTAACAATCCTTCTAACAATCATCAAAGTGTACCAGTGACCTACTACCCATGTAAAACGAAGTAAACAGAAGCCTGTGAAGAGGTGAAATATTGCAGGAAGTAATGGAGCTCTCTTTTGAGCTTTGTTATGGATTGAATTATGTCCCCCAAAAATATGTATTGAATTCCTGGCCTTTGTACCTGTGGATGCGATCCTGTTTGGAAATAGGGTTTTCTTTTTGTTATGTTAATGAGGTCATACCAGTGTAAGGTGGATCCTAAGCCTAGTGACTTCTGAGTTATAAAAAGGCCAGAATGGACAGAGATACTTATAGGGAGAAAAGGAATGACAGATAGATACACCTACAAGGATTAGTGGCAGCTCCTAGAAGCTGAAATAAACAAGGAAGACCACCCCCCTAGAGCTATGCCCTGAATTCAGACTTCTAGCCTCTTAAACTACAAGAAAGTAAATTTCTGTTCTTTAAAGCTACTCGCTTATGGTTTTTCTTCTGTTACAGCAGCACTAGGTAACTAAGACAATCTTGCATGAACCCAAGTTAAAATTTGGAAAATTGACTTTCAAAATAAACTACAAGGAAGTGCTCATCAAAGGTAGAGGTGAGGAGGGTGGTAAGTGGTACCCAGAAGATGGATATCAATGCTCCCATTCCTGACACAGAGAGAATTGTTTGTCTTTAGATGTTTGGTGAGAACTGAAAGTAGTGATCATGGGCAAAAACCTAGGGCTCAGCTACTGTGTGCAGATGATCAAAAGAGCATCTTCCACATCAATAGAACAAAGGAAAAGAACCACATGATCATCTCCATTGATGCAGAAAAAGCACTTGATAAAATCCAACATCCTTTCTTGATGAAAACCCTAAAAAATATTGGAATAGAAGGGAAATTTCTCAATATGATTCAGGGCATATATGAAAAGAAAACAACCAACATTATAATAATTAATGGAGAAAGACTGAGAGCTTTCCCCCTGAAATCAGGAACAAGACAGGGGTGCCCACTCTCACCATTTCTATTCAGGATTGTATTAGAAGTCTTAGCCAGCACATTAAGACAAGAAAACAAAATAAACTGTATCCAGATCAGAAAAGAAGAGGTAAAATTATCTCTATCTGTGGATGATGTGATTCTATATATAGGCAATCCCAAAGAGTCTGCAAGAAAACTGCTAGAGCTAATAGAGGAATTTAGCAAACTTGTAGGATACAAGGTCAACAAAGAAAAATCAGAATGGGAAACCTGAAAGGGAAATCTGGGAAACAATTCCATTTACAATAGCATCTAAGAGAATTAAAATATCTAGGAATAAATCTAACCAGGGACATGAAGGACTTATACAAAGAAAACTATAAAACACTGCTGGAAGAAATTAAAGAAGACTTAAATAAACAGAAAGATGTCCCATGTTCATGGATTGGAAGACTTAATATTGTTAACACGTCAATACTACTCAAAGCAATCTATAAGATTCAATGCAATCTCTATCAAAATTCCAACAGCCTTCTTTACAGGAATAGAAAAACTAATCCTCAGCTTTATATAGAAAAGCAAGAGGTGCCGAATAGCTAAAGCAATGTTGAAAGAAAAGAACAAAGTAGGAAGACTCACATTTCCTGATTTTAAAAGATACTATACAACCACAGTAATCAAAACAGCCTGGTACTGGTATAACAAAAGACACGTAGACCACTGGAATAGAATTGAGAGTGTAGAAATAAACCTACATATCTATGGTCAACTGATTTTTGACAAGGGTGCTAAGTCCGTTTGAGGGGAAGAGAAGAGTCTCTTCAATAAATGGTGATGGGAAAATTGGATTTCCACATGCAGAAAAATGAAACAGGATCCATGCCTCACACCATACAAAAAACCAAATTCAAAATGAATTAAGGACCTAAATGTGCAAACTAAAACCATAAAATTCTTAGAAGATAAGGAAGAAGCAGTGCTGTCAGGCCTAGCTTTAAACATTGGATTATCTAATATAATAATAAAAGCACAAACAGCAAAAGATAAAATAAGTAAATAGGACCTCATACAAGTTAAAAAAGACTTTACAAAAAAAAGTGAAAACACAAACTACCAACTGGGAGAATATTTTTAGAAACCATATATCCAACAAGAATCTAATAACCAAAATATATATAAAACTTTCACAACTTAACAACAAAAAGAGAAATTAACCAATCATAAAATGGGTAAAATGGGTAAAGGACTTGAATAGACATTTCACCAAAAAGGACATTTAAATGATCATCAAACATATGAACAGATAGTGTCATTAGCCGTCAGAGAGATGGAAATAAAAACCACAATGGATATCATTTAACTCCCACTAGTATAGCTAAGATTAAAAAAAAGAAAATAACAAATGTTGGCGAGGATGTGGGGAAATTAAAACTCTTACCCATTGGTAGTGGGAATGCAAAATGGTACAGCTGTTGTGAAAAACAGTGTGGCAGTTCTGCAAAAAACTCAAAATAGAACTGTCATATGCCCCAGCAGTTACACTCCTAGGTATATACCCAAAAGACTTGAAAGCAGAGACTCAAACAAAGACTTGTACACCAATGTTCATTACAGCACTGTTCACGATAGCCAAAAGGTGGAAACAACCTAAAATGTCCATCAGCAGATGAATGGATAAACCAAATATGGTACATACATACAATCAAATACTACTCAGCCAGGAGGAGAAATGAAGTCTTGATACATGCTACAGTATGGATGGAGCTGGAAGACGTTATGCTGAATGAAATAAGTCCATCACAAAAGGGCAAATATCGTATAACCTCACTTATATAAAAAGATAAGAAAAGGCAAATATATAGAGAACAAAGTTTGTTAGTAGTTACCAGAGGTGGGGGTGAGGGGGGAGAGGCGAGGTTAATGGTGATGGAAATATCACATTGATTAAGAGAAGGGTTGCACAGCCTATTATTTCTGTCAGTAAGTTGTACACCTGTAAAAAGTTAAATTGTCAAAAGTTGTGTGATATATTTAGAACAATGACAAAAAAAAAGTAGCTTCAGCAGCTTCTATTATGTACAATCAAACACTTCATGGGTTTCGGTTCCTTGGTTTGGAGAATTATGGTCATAGTTTCATGTGACATCCCAGTTAATTTGCCTAATAATGTGTTTAGTGCTTCTCTTCTACCTCCTAGTTCGCTGTGTAGTGCCTGGGGTCTTAAAAGTTTGCAAGTGGCCATCCAAGGCACAACAATTGGTCTTTACCCACCTGAAGCAACAGAGGAAGGAGGAGAATCAGGAATAGGAGGAGAACATGGAATTGCCCTCCATGGACAACTCCCTCCTTTGTTATGAGTCGGAAAGAATTGGATGGTTCCCTGCTACCATTACTGACATTTTGATCAAAGAGTCTATAGAAGAATTTTGATCAAAAGAGGGAAAGTACAGAATAGAGTTTCAAATTCTCATAGACTCCACACTTCCTAGAGCCATGAAGGTTGGAT
>NW_004443955.1:18853489-18854586 GCF_000243295.1 Trichechus manatus latirostris
TATGTTTTGCTGTGTATATTCTCAACAACCACAAACATCTCAATGCTTCAGCAACCTATCCTGGGCAGAGGGACATGGAAGTCCTTTTGTGATACGGCAGATGGTTTCCCCATCTCAGCCTAGAGGAGACCAGATCCTTCCTCAGGAACTGTTCACAGTTGTCTCCAGAGGAGAAGATGGGCTTTCAATGCCTCAAAATCCTGCCCCCTAAGACAGAGTTCTCAAGGAAACATCATTTCTAAAGGACCATATGGATACTCCTTTAAGTTATCAAATAAATTTGAGAAACAATGGACAAAACAGGGCTAAACAAGTGTTATCTTGCAGGGCTTCTCAAAGCCTATTCTAGGTACATATGATGAATTGATTGAATTATAGGCCCCTCTGTTCATCAAGTGTCTGTGTCTTCTACTGAAGAGTCACAGAGCACATCAATAATCACTTTAGCCTAGAACTTTTGCCCAGTAGGCCAAGCAGCACCATACAATAATCTCCATACAATTCTCAACATGCTTGTTCTATAAACAGCCTTGCCTTTCCAAGGTTGAGCAGATCTGTCCTTCAGAATAGAGTCTGTAAATGGGCTCTGTATTCAAACCAAGTATAAAACCTGGCTCAACCCTGACCTTGGGCAACTTCTTCTGTCTCAATGAACCTTAGCTTCTTTATGTGTAAAATGGCAAGAACAAGGCCTATCTTGCAGGTTTATTGCAAATAACGGGTGAAAAATACCTAGCATATTACCTTGCATTTTGAGATACTACAAAAGACTGATGGAGCACGCAGGGAGGTTAGAGAAGGATTCAGAAGAAGAGGGTGCCTGAACTAAGTCTGGAAAAATGTATCAAGTTTACTCAGAAAAAGTGAGATGCTGCTGAAGGAACACAAAAGGACTGCCCCTCCCAGAATGTGACCCCCTCAGTAGAAGATGTAGTAGATGATGAGATGCTTGCAGTTTCTACCGGCGCCAGTAATCCTCAAGTCAACTTCAACTCCTGGTGAACCCACGTGTATCAGAGTAGAATTATGCTCCATAGGGTTTTCAGTGGTTGATTTTTTGGAAGGAGATTGCCAGGCCTTTCTTCCATGGTGTCTCT
>NW_004443955.1:18855029-18857431 GCF_000243295.1 Trichechus manatus latirostris
GAAATAAAATAAAAGCAAGTATTGTCTGACTGATATTTCCATTTCTTTTTTTCTGTGCTTCTCATCTTCTGCCAACCCCAGGAATGGGGTACTGTTCTTTGGATCTTGAGCAGGAAGAGACTACGGAGGTGATAAGGGGACAAATGAGCGTTAGACTCAGTGTTTCATGCATCACAAATGTCCTCTTTTTATTTACACTTGTTAGGAAAGATTAAAAAAGACCTCAGGCAGGATATCTGATTCTCCGAAGAGCTTTAGCTTTTCAATTCCCACATCATATGCTGGAATCTAGATTATCAAACTTACAGATCAGGCTAGAACAATACACAAGATCAATAGGAAACTCTTCCATTTGAACCATAGCTTTTCTATCCCATTTCACATTATAAATGATGCCTTCTATTTCAGTCTGTTCCACAGTATAAGACTTTATGTAGTCTTCTGTTGGTTAGAACTGAAAAGCAGCTGCCATTGAGTTGATTTCAACTCATTGCGATCCCATGTGTGCCAGAGTAGAACTATGCTCTATAGGGTTTTTAGTGGCTGATTTTTTGGAAACAGATTGCCAGGCCTTTCTTTTGAGGCACCACTGGGTGGACTCTGACCTCCAACCTTTCAGTTAGCAGCCAGGTGTGTTAACTGTTTCTACCATTCAAGGACTCCAGGTTGGGACTACTCTCTAGAATAAGACAATCACACAGAAAGAGATAGAGAAAGGAGAAAGCAGGCTTAGAAAATTTGGACTGTGACCAAGATGTCCACAAATTTGAGTTCTCAAGATCTTGGAAAGGAATTCTGGGAAAGGTTTAGACCATCAGATTAAAAACCAGATTTGTTCTTTTCATATCTCCTGTTCATTAGCTCATATTGTCAGTCCCTCCAATATAGATGTACTGATAAAAAAGTGAAATGATGGTTGTTAAAATTTGACCACTCTAATTATCCTAGAGAAAGAAAGACAGCTGGAGGCATGAACCAAGTGCTCAGTCAAGCCCTCTAAACTTTCATTTCTGTTTCCTCATCTTTAAAAACGGAAAAAAGCACACACTTTCACAGAGAAGTTATGAAAACCAGATGAGATGAGAAACGTGAAAACGGTTTGAACACTGTAAGGCCATATTATTAATATTAATAATATTATTACTCAGTTCAGTCACTTTTTTGATTTGGATTTAGATTTTCTTGCTGCTCCTTGAGAATTGTTCCGAGGACGTGAAGGGAAGGCTGAAACCAATTGCCAAATTAAGATTCGGGATTAATCTATGAATTTTTCTCTCCTACCGGATATCCCTGATAATTGAAAATTGATGTACGAGTCCATTTGTAAGAACAGTAAAGGAAACCCTGACACTGACTTACTGAGTTCTCCACAGAATCAATGTACCTTTGACGGGTTCAAGATAAGGAGACCTGAGGGTGGAGTGGGGGTAAAGAAATCTATTCCTCTCAACTTGCGAGTCTGTAGGCAAAGCAACGGTACTGTACAGTGAGAAATAAACGCACCCAACGGTAGTTCCTTCCCAAAATGTTCTAAATTTTCCTCAATTCCTGTTTTTCTGATACATACAGTCCTGTTGTTTTTGTTAGTTGTTATCAAGTCAAATTAGACTCATGATAACTCCATGTGAGCAGAGTGGAACGACTCCAGAGGGCTTTCAATGGCTGTGATCTTTCAGAAGTAGATCTCCAGGCCTTACTTCATAGACCCCTCTGGATGGACTTGAACCGCCAATCTTCCTGTCAACAGTCCAGTGCTTAACCATTTGCTCCACCCAAGGACTCCTATACATGCCCGATACTTGCCAAATCACGCTACTGTAACAGAAGGATACTGGGAAGAGGAGAGACTACCAACTCTATGTTTTCTCCTAGTGCCAAGGTCTCAACTACAAAAGCAAAGCAGAAACTCCAAGAGAGACCAAAGACATGTCACCATTGGTAAACAGTCCTCATGAATGCATAGATTTAGAACCTTACTTACCTTGAGATGTATTTAGTAAGCATCCTTGGAGTCGAAACAATGGAACAAAATGTTTCTTTGCCAGCTTAACAATTCCAAAGACCTTGCTAGTTTTCATTCACTTTTGATTCAAAGTCACATTTCTTAGACTTGAATAAAGTGGTAATAATAAAACACCTACACACAAGCAACCATTGAGCAAGTGGCTTTTTAGATTTGCCTTCCACTGAGTAAGACTGAAAAATTGTCCTCAGTGAAGCCTGGCCAAAACAAAATATCTCTTCCAGTGGCCCATTAGTTGCCTTCTTTCTTAAAATAATATACCCTTAGAGTATATACCTTGAGGGAATTTGCACACCTGGCCAACCATTTTAAGATATTTTACACTGATATTATATCTGCCAACAGATATTATTTCTTTGCCAGGGATGTTCTCAGATGG
>NW_004443955.1:18858956-18860714 GCF_000243295.1 Trichechus manatus latirostris
AAAAAAAAATTGCTGTCAAGTTGATCTGACCCATAGTGATCCTATAGGACAGAGTAGAGCTGATCCACAGGGTTTCCAAGGTTGTAATCTTTATGGAAGCGGATTACTACATCTTTCTCCTGTGGAGCAGCTGGTGGGTTCAAGCCACTGACCTTTCAGTTAGCAGCCTAGCACTTGACCTCTGCGCCACCCAGGTTCTCCAAAAAAACCTTATTGTTGTTGTTAGGTGCTGTCCAGTCAATTCCGACTCACAGTGACCCCATGTACAACGGAATGAAACACTACCCGGTCCTGCACCATCCTCATGATCATCGTTATGCTTGAGCCCATCGTTGCAGCCACTGTGTCAATCCGTCTTGTTGAGGATCTTCCCCTTTTTTGCCTCTGCTTTACCAAGCATGATTTCCTTCTCCATGTACTGGTCCCTCCTGATAACATGTCCAAAGTACATGAGACAAAGTCTGACCATCATTGCTTGTAAGGAACATTCTGGCTGTACTTCTTTCAAGACAGATTTGTTCCTTCTTTTGGTAGTGTATGGTACATTCAATATTCTTCGCCAACACTACAATTCAAGGGCATCAATTCTTCTTTGATCTTCCTTATTCATTGTCCAGCTTTCACATGCATATGAGGCAATTGAAAACACCATGGCTTGGGTCAGGCGCACCTTAGTCCTTAAAGTGATATCTTTGATTTTTAACACTTTAAAGAAGTATTTTGCAGTAGATTTGCCCAATGCAATTCATCTTTTAATTTCTTGACTGCTGCTTCCATGGGTGTTGATAGTGGAGCCAAGTAAAATGAACTCCTTGACAACTTCAATCTTTTCTCCAATATCATAATGCTGCTTATTGTGAGGACTTTTGTTTTCTTTATGTTGAGATATAATCCATACTGAAGGCTATCGTCTTTGATCTTCATCAGTAAGTGCTTCCAGTCCTCTTCACTTTCAGCAAGCAAGGTTGTGTCATGTGCACATCGCAGGTTGTTAACGAGTCTTCCTCCGATCCTGATGCCCATTCTTCTTCATATAGTCCAGCTTCTCAGATTATTTGCTCAGCATACAGATTGAATAAGTATGGTGAAAGAATACAACCTGCTACACGCCTTCCTCATTTTAGACCACACAGTATCCCCTTGCTCTCTTTGAACGACTGCCTCTTGATCTATGTCCAGGTTCCTCACAAGCACAATTAAGTGTTCTGGAATTCCCATTCTTCCCGATGTTATCCATAATTTGTTATTAGCCACACAGTCGAGTGCCTTTGCATAGTCAATAAAACACAGGTAAGCTTCTTCTGGTATATTTTGCTTTCAGCCAGGATCCGTCTGACATTAGCAATGATATCCTTCGTTGCACATCCTCTTCTGACTCTGGCTTGAATTTCCAGCGGTTCCCTGTCGATGTATTGTTGCAACTATTTTTTAGTTATCCTCAGCAAAATTTTACTTGCGTGTAGTGTTAATGATATGGTTCTATAATTTTCATATTCTGTTAGATCACCATTCTTTAAATGGGCACAAATATGGATCTCTTTCCATCTGTTGGCCAAGTAACTGTCTTCCAATTTTCTGGGTATAGACAAGTGAGCATATCCAGCGCTGCATCCGTTTGTTGAAACATCTCAATTGGTATTCGGTCAATTCCTGGAGCTTTGTTTTTTGCCAATGCTTTCAGTGCAGCTTGTACTTCTTCTTCAGCACCATCGGTTGTTGATCGTATGCTACCTTCTGAAACGTTTGAATGTCAACTGA
>NW_004443955.1:18867931-18868800 GCF_000243295.1 Trichechus manatus latirostris
TGGATAGTCAATAAAACAAAGGCAAACATCTTCTGGTATTATCTGCTTTCTGCCAATATCCATCTGACATCTGCAATGATATCCCTCATTCCACATCCTCTTCTGAATCTGGCTTGAATTTAAATTTTACTTGTGTGTCATATCAATGATATTGTTCTATAATTTCCACATTCTGTTGGATCACCTTTCTTTGGAATGGGCACAAATATGGATCTCTTCCAGTAAGTTGCCCAGGTAGTTGTCTTCCAGACTTCTTGGTATAGACAAGTGAGCACCTCCAGTGCTACACTGGTTTGTTGAAACATCTCAGTTAGTGTTCTGTCAATTCCTGGATGCTTATTTTTCGACAATGCCTTCAGTGAAGCTTGGACTTCTTCCTCAGAACCATCAGCTCTTGATCATACGCTACCTCAAGAAATGGTTGAACATCAACCAATTCCTTTTTGATACAGTAACTTTGTGTATTCCTTCCATCTTCTTTTAATACTTTCTGCATCATTCAATATTTTGTCCATAGCATTCTTCAATATTGCAACTTGAAGTTGAATTTTCTTTTCAGTTCTTTCAGCTTGAGAAATGCCAAGCATGTTCTTCCCTTTTGGTTTTCTAACTCCAGGTGTTTGTACATGTCATTATAATACTTTACTCTGTCTTCTCAAACCACCCTTTGAAATCTTCTGTTCAGCTCTTTTACTTCATCATTTCTTCTATTCACTTTAGCTGCTCTACATTCAAGATTAAGTTTCAGAGTCTCTTCTGACATCCATTTTGGTCTCCTTTTTCTTGTCTGTCTTTTTAATAACCTTTTGCTTTTTTCATGTATAATGTCCTTGGTGTCATCCCACAACTCATCTGGTCTTTGGTCATTA
>NW_004443955.1:18870534-18892007 GCF_000243295.1 Trichechus manatus latirostris
CAGACTTAAACCTACATTAAAATCTGGCTCTTCTTTCAAAACTCTAAGATACTCAAGTGGTAAAATATCATCTTAAAATTTTCTCTTGTACTTATAAAAACGTATATAGTAACTGAAAATCTAATATTTATTGAAAATTCTGGACTCTTTAAATACTTTGGAATATTTTTGACATTTCTCAGGTTTTCACCTATCCTCAGAATTGCAATGGAATGAGATTGATTAAATTTCAGCAGTTATCAATACATTCCACAAGGGATTTCATCGTAAGGGGTTTTCTTAAATTGTTTAAAACTGAGGGCTTGATTAAAATTATTACTTCTTGTCTGGCACTCCTTTAATTCAAGTATATTGGTAAATTGTCCCTTGTAATCCCTGTGAGTAAACCAGGCAGCTTCATTTAATCTACAATTATGGCAATAAGCCTCATAACTTTGTTTTGCTTTGCTGGGCAGGCTTGGGTTAGATTGCCTCTAGGTGGCTGAATGCTGCTTCATCTTTGTGCTATACGTGCTGTCTCTCCAGAGAGCTTGGGATAGATATATCCAGCATTGAGAAGACAAAATCACTTACATTTGTCATTTTAGCATTTAGGCTCCTAGGATTGTCTAAAGCATTCCTGATATATAAAATGAAGACATCTCTGTGCAAGAGGGAGTCAGGGCATATTTGCATGGCGCTTCCCCTCATGCGTGCAGCATACTGGACACTTCACTCTTAGAGCCCGTGGGGGGAGGAAGGGAGAGAACACTGCACGAAGCCCACTTGAGAAGTTTTCTCCAATGTGTCATTAAGGTGTTTCCGAGCATCTGTGTGGCTGCCATATGAACTGGAAGGGAACACGAAGTAATCAATTTCAGTTGAGAGCACTAATTTATCACCTTGCCATCTTTTATTGCAAGATAGAGAATCTCAATCCCTTCTTCTCTTGTGTTCTCTCTCTCTCTGTCTCTGTCTCTCACACACACACACTTACACACATACACACTTACCACACACTCAACACATTTATTTTTCATACCAAACTTCATAGTCAGAAATTTATCATCTTTTTTGCCTTTATTTAGCTTGGATTTTGGGTTGTGAGGACAGTTAGTCAATATATTGGAGGATTTTTACATTATCTTCCTAAAAGTTTGGGTAGGATTATAATACTAATGTAAAGTTAGTCCCCAATTAAGCCTTTGCAATAATCACTTTGCTCTGTCAGTAAGCAACATATTTAGTTCTTAGAGTTCAAAATCCCAATCTGAAGGAACAATTTAATAAAGTGCTTCAATTCTTAATTCTTGGGGTCAATATGGCTATAAAAGGCAACTTATCAAAATGGAAACTCAAACCCTCCAAACATTTTGAAGAAACCTCAGCCCAAATGGCTGTGAGACCATAGTGTCTTTGCTCTCAGTATCCCAGCCAGAAGCACCTTCACCATGACCTATGTCTAGCCTGGCAAGTCCAATATAGAATCTCTCATCAGACACAGAACAGGGAGAACAGAACAGCACAGGGAAGAGCATTCCTAGACAGCAATCATCCTCGAAAGTCTTGCCAGGTCTTAAAAATCCTTAGGTACAAAGCAAATCTTGAATTATTTTTTAGCAACATGGAAAGTTAAGATTTCTAAGGAGACTAGAAAGACACCTAGGAGGTTATACTGAGCCCATATTTTTAACATTTTTTAGCCAAATCTAGATCCAGTTTTGCTGTCCTGGCCACATAGTATTTTAATAAATCCATAATGTAGGAGTTCTCATTATCTGCAATGAATAGATGTATTTAGAGTATGCTTTTCTAGAAGTCTGGTATTTGTGTATGTTATTTAT
Source organism: Trichechus manatus latirostris (assembly GCF_000243295.1). Lineage (NCBI taxonomy): Eukaryota > Metazoa > Chordata > Mammalia > Sirenia > Trichechidae > Trichechus > Trichechus manatus. The sequence continues at coordinate 18,872,358 of NW_004443955.1, forward strand.
ATTATACTATGCAGCACTTCGTTACACACACACACACACACACACACACACACACACACACACACACAATATCTCTTTCGGCCACGAAGGCCAGAGTTTTTCTGTCTACCCCAGATGGGTTTTCCTTCTTAATCCCAACAAGATCTGAGTGTTGCTATTGTTTTCATAGCATCCAAAATCCCACCGCAGACATTTTTTTTCCCTTTTAACTCCTAATATATTTTTTTCTGCAAGCCCTGATGTTCTCTCTGTAACTCCCAATATTTCTCCCTAGACCCCAATTTCCTAACCAAAGCACATTACTGATCTGATGCTTTCAACAGCCTGGTAGCACATCAATAAACTAAAGATTATTGTGCTTTGTCAGGTTTTATTTTGTAACATTATGGGAAATTCGCCGCTGTCTTGGATGAGTGCATAAACTCTGATTGCTTGACAATTAACAGAGCTAGTAATAGAAAATGCAATGTAATTTACCTTCGTACAAGGGATCTCAGTTAACAAAATTTAAACTATTGAACTCTCTTCTCCAAGGAAAGGGATGTCGCCTCATTACGTTAAAAAGAAAAACAGATTCCAGTGGCAAGTGGGCCCTCGGTCTAGCTGCGTGGATTTATTTGTACAGATTATGTGTTTTTCTGACATGCATACCAAATTATGGCTTTTAAACTGGGCAAAACTCTCTCTTCATTAAATGAACATGTCCCCCCTTGGTACTATAACTCAAAGTGAGCCCCCGATATAAATAATGTGGTGGGGGAGTATCTCAGTGTGCTTGGTGGTTTGGATGTTGAGGACATTCCTTATCTACAGGGCTCGAGTGCAGCTCTTGCTCTATCTCTCCCACTGTCTGTGTCTCTGTCTTCTTGTATCACAGCACTAAAGAAGAAAATATACAGTGTAATTAAATACAAAGCCATCACACTAAAAGTGAGGAACTCCAACTGAGCAGAGCGCTGGGTTTTACAGACTCCCACGGAGACCATATGAAGCTTGCATTCAAAATGACATCTGCAGCTTTGAGCCTGCTTTCTCTCTGCCCTTTTGGAGATTTCTGCTTAGTTCAAAGAAATACTGTGTTTGAACATAGACATCCTGATAACTTGGCAAACTTGCGAGAGGTGTTGATGCTTTTCTTCCCTCTTCCTCGGAAATTGCAATCTCAAATTGTTTATAGAGTTCCCCCATGCCCTCCAAACATTTCCAACTTGGGTTGCTGAAATTGTGGGCTCACTGCCCTAAGCTGGAGTCCCCGGGAGTTGCAGATGGTTAAGACACTTGGCTGCTCACTGGAAGGTTGGAGTTTCAAGTCCCCCCCAGAGGTTCCTTGGAAGAAAGGCCTGGGGATCTGCTTCTAAAAGGTCACAGCCCTGAAAATGCTATGGAGCACAGTTCTACTCTGACATATATAGGGTTGCCACAAGTCAGATTGACTCAAAAGCAATTGATTTTTGCCTTAAGCTATGAATAACTACTGGGCTCTAGAAAATACCTGTTACAGTTCTTGTGACAATGAAAAACACACAAACATATGAGACATGTTTCTGCCTTCAAGAGGCTTAGAATCTAAGAGTTGGCAAACTATGGTCTGTGGGCCAGATTCAGCCCGCCTCCTGTTTTTGTATGGCCTGTGAGCTAAGAATGGTTTTTACATTTTTTAAATGGTTAAAAAAAGAAGGTTTCCTTATATGTGTTAATTATATTAAGTTCAAATTTCAGTATCTATAAACAAATGTATTGGAACACAACATGCTCCTTCATTACATGTTGTCCATGGCTGCTTTTGTGTTAGAAAGACAGATGTGAGAGTTAGGACAGAGCCTGTATGGTGTGCAGAGCCTAAAATATTTACTATCTGGTTCTTTCCAGAAAAAGTTTACTCACCCCTGATATAAGTTTGTGGGAGAACCACTACTAACAAGCATAAAATAAAGAGTGAGGAATGAAATATAGTATATAACCAAGTGGTAAATAGGAAACATGTGGAAAATTCCCATATTAACCTGGGAAGCTCTATGTCAACAAAGGTTGTTTGTTTGGAGAGACCCTCTAGAAGAAAAGAGGACAAGAGCTGACTTTAAAAGACAGTAAGTTCTTGAAGGGATGGGGATCAGTGGGAAGGACATTTCAGACTGGAAAGACAGAGAGAGCAAAGGTGAGATCTGGCTTGGGTAGAGGAAGGTTCCAAGAAAAGATACTCGTGATTCCCAATGAGAATGAGAAATCTTGCTATTAAAAATAAAGGATCAATTGACTGTCACCTACTCTGATTTTGATATTTAGGAATAGAAGGAGGATCACTGAGAAGAGAAAATGTGAAATTTAAAATTAAAATCAAGTTCAGGAAAAGATAGACTGGGGATGAAATATCTGTGCTCAATGTCATCAAAACAGTCCTATTTCCTAAAATGGGAAATTATTGACAAAAAAAAAGTATTATGAGCAGTGAGAATCTTTTTTATTAACAAAATAAGGGAAGAGGGTGATACAAGGTAAAATCAAAAGGTGCATACCCACCATGTTTCATATTGCATTTGGGTCATATTTTTCTAACTATTCTTTCATAGGATGAGGTAACTGCTATAATTTTAATCACATGGTAAATTCCAAACAATTATCTAGTAAAATCACAGTGCACGAGAAAAATGCCAGTGGAGGTTTACATATGGTCATTTCATCTTTAAATATGAAATACTGGATGCAGGGGGCTAAGGACATTATGAGTTCTTAGTTAATACATGCATCCACACTCCTGGAACATTGGTGGAGGTTTATTCTGAAATGTGATGGACTTTGGGATTTAATTAGAAAGTAATGCAAAAGCAAATGCTTTAATTAAGAAATTATGATATAGTTGCATTAAATTTAATTTGTCATGTAATTCAAAGACATTTGCCTTGTTTTCTAAATGCATTGGGGCCTGGGCAACTTAAATGTCTACTTTGTTTTTGTTTGTTTTTACTATCTCCTTTGTCCACAGTGTGCTATCTGAACTTATTATGATATTATGACATTATTTTAAACTAATTTCCTCTTTCATGTATGGCTCTGGCATGAGGGGCTATATAAAAATTTTACTACCAGGTGTTTAAGATGTCTTGCATAACTCAGGAGAAGTAAGAGAAAACAGGGCCAAGCAGTGCTCTACCAAGAGAGAGTTGAAGGACAGAGGGTTGTATCTAAAAAAGAACCATCCAGTTAATTAAACATATAAAACTCATTTGTGTAGACCCTGGATAGTATGTGTATATAAGTAGGGTGGGGAGGTGAAGGACAGTGGAAATATCTTTTGACATCAGAGAGGTATGACTTCAGTGTTCATTTATTCACTCATTAAATATTTATTAAGCACCTACTCTGTTCTTGCTACCACCCGTCTGTCAGTTTGTCATACTGTGGTGGCTTGTGTGTTCAAATACCAGCAAGGTCACCCATGGTGGACATATGTCAGTGAAGTTTCCTGACTAACACAGACTAGGAAGAAAAACCTGGAAATCTACTTCTGAAAAACAGCCAATGAAAATCTAATGGATGACTAAAGAACATTGTCCGACTCCCTTTCTTTGGACACGTCTTCAGGAAGGATCAATCATTAGAGGAGGGAGACCTTCGATGAGAAGGATTGGTGCAATAACTGCATCGATGGACTTAAACATGCTGGTGATTGTGAAGATGATGCAGGACCTGGCAACATGTCATTCTGTTCTACACAAGGTCGCTGTGAGTCAGAATTGACTCTATGGCCATCATCATCATCATTCATCATCATCATCATTCTGTTCTTGAAATAGTGTATGGCGCTAGGGACACAGAAGCAGAGGAGACAGACACCCTGTGCTCAAGTTGCACATAGTCTAGCAAGGAAGACAGATGAGGAAACAGATGATAGATGATATAGAGTGATAAGTGTAATGATAGAGATAGGTAGTGGTCTTTCAGAAAAAGTCTTCTAACCAAGACTTGGGAGCACGTGTAGAGTCAATGCAAAAGCTTGGGGTTAGGGACAAGAAGACATCTCCCTCCTCTTTTCCCCATTCCCCAGTCCCCTTGGAGTCGCAAGTACTTTTGTGAGATGGCAGTTCATAGTGTAAGAATTGAGATTGTGAAACAGAGATCAACTATCCTCTGTCTTTACAAGTTTTCTTATTCTTTATTCTCTCTCTTTCTCATAAAATATAACTAAGAAAATGATGATGTCATTGAGGTAGGTGGAACTTTTAGTACCATTTTTGAGGATTTATAAAAGTACTTGATAATTGGAATCTACCCCCATAAATGAACAGTAATATCTTTAAAGAATAAACATCATCTGTGAAAAATCAGTTTAAGATCATTGAAGACTTTAAAAAATAGAATAGCAAGTAGATATAGTGTCAATTTTATGTTAATGAGGCATGATTAGTATAAGGTTTATCTTGAGCCAATCTCTTTCAAGATATAAAAGAGATTAAACAAGCAAGCGGGAAAGCAGAGTTGGGGGAAGACACATGTCAAGCCACATGAAGATCTCCCAGGAGCAGACGCTCAGAAGAGACAAGGAGCTTCTTCCAAAGCTGGGAGAGAGAAAGCCTTTCTCTAGAGCTGACACCCTGAATTCAGACTTCTAGCCTCCTAAACTGTGAGAAAATAAATTTCTCACAGTTAGCCAACCACTTGTGGTACTTCTGTTATAGCAGCACTAGATGACTAAGACAGAATTTGGTAACAGAAGAGTACAAGGCTGTTCTAACAGATGCCTAAAATGTGGAAGTGGTTTTGGAATTGGGTAATGGGTAAAATCTAAAAGAGTTTTAGTGTCGTAATAGTAAAAGCCTAGATTACCTTGAAGAGACTGTTGGTAGAATTATGGATGTCAAAGGCAATACTGATGAGGCCTCAGAAGGAAGTGAGGAGCGTTATAGATAAAGTCTCTGTCATCTTAGAGAATACGTATGGTGCCAGCAACAGAGAGTTGATAGAAATGTGGATGTTAAATGTGCTTCTGGTGAGGCTTTAGAAGGAAATGATGAACATGTGATTGAACAATGGAGGAAGGGTGATGAATTTTATGCAGTGGCAAATAACTTGTCTGAATTATGTTCAAATGTTTGGTGGAAGGTAGAACTTGTAAGTGATGGGCTTGGCTATTTAGCTGAGGATATTTCTAAGCAATGTCTTAAAAAGGCCACGTGGTTTCTCCTTGCTGCTTATAGTAAAATGCGAGAGGAAAGAGATGGACTTAAAAATGAACTGTGCAAAATTAAAGATTTGGAAAATTCTGTTGTACAAATGAAGGTCATGTGTCTTAGAATTTTCACCAAGGACATAGCTAAACAATCTTTTGTTAAAGAGATTAAACCTGTGACTGAAGGATCTAACCAACTACCACAGTAGAAAACTCATCAGCTTAGAATGAAGGGGACAGAGAAAGAATGAAAGGAAAGAATATTGCCTGCCTCTTGGAATTCTACAGTCAGGAAACAGGCCAAAGGAGGTACATCTGTTGTCCTCCAAGAAAAGAAAAAGGGCATCTCTGGATCAGCTGGGAGATCAGCAGAACTATTTAAAGGTGCATGGGAAGCAGGACCTTCTAGGTTTCAAAGGTTGGGGCCATGTCTCCTGGATCTCAAAGGGTAGGGTAACAGTCTCCCAGGTTTCAAAGGGTTGGATTTTTGACAACTCAGTTATGTTGTGTAGGACCACTGTTAAGTTGTGCCAGGGGCATGGGGTTGCTGCCTACAGCTGAGTGGATGGGGCTGCCATGCCCAAGGGGCAGAAGAATGGGGTTTGCCAGGATGAAAGGATGGAGTTGCCACTCAGATCGACTAGGAGAATGGGGCTGCCTAAAGCCAAGGGAGCAGAATTGCTGTCCCAGTGGGCCTGGAAGGCAGAGCTGAAGCCCAGGGCCGAGGGGCCTCCACCCAGAATCTAGAGAGCATGGCCAACACCCAGTCTGGAGGGCAGGGCCATTGCCAAGATGGTCTTAGAGAACAGAGGCTTATTTTCAAGCCTTGACAGCTAATGTAATGTGTTATGCTGGATTTTGGACTTGCTTGGTGCCTGTCATCCTTTCTTTTCCTCCAATTTCTCCCATTTGTAATGGGAATGTCTACATTGTTCTTGTTTCACCATTGTACTTTGGAAACAGCTAACTTGTAGTCTAGATTTCATAGGTTTACAGATGAAGAGGAATTTTAGCTCAGGCTGGAATACGCCTAAGGTCTCACGCATATTTGATTTAGATGATTCAGAAGATGAGGTTTTGGATTTGGTGTTGATTGAAGACTTTGGTGACGATGTCATAGGATGAACAATTTTTTGCATGTGGGAAGGACATGAATTTTGCGGGGGGTCAAAGCATGGAATGTTATGGATTGAATTATGTCCCCCCAACATATGTGTTGTAAATCCTAACCTCTATGCCTGTGGTTGTAATCCCATCTGGGAATGAGTTGTCTTTGTTATGTTAATGAGGCAGGATTAATGTTGGGTGTATTTTGAGGCAATCTCTTTTGAGATATAAAAAGGGCAGACTAGGCACAGAGAAGCAAGCGGAGATAGGGAAAGATACACGCTAAGCCACATGAAGATAACCCAGGAGCAGAAGCTCAAAGAGACAAGAACCTTCCTCCAGAGCCAACAGAGAGAATAAGCCTTCCCCTCGAGCTGCCACCCTGAATTCAAACTTCTAGCCTCCTAAACTGTGAGAAACTAAATTTCTGTTTGTTAAACCAATCCACTTGTGGTATTTCTGTTATAGCAGCAGTAGATAACTAAGACATAGTATTTAAATATCTAAGAATACTCTTTGGTTTTGCTTTCACAAATATTTGGCCATGATAATTTCGATTAAGAAAAAAAAGAAAGTGCTCAATTAGTTTCTAATTCACTAATGCAACCTAGCCTGACCTGGTCAATGCTAGTGCAGGGGCCATGTTTGAACAGTGAGCTTTGAGGCTGGATAACAGTTCTCTAAGATAGATAATGATGAATGTTATGGATTTGCACATTGGGGTTTACAATTGCCTTGTGCTGCCCTGAACCTCCTTACACATACAAATAGTATGAAGAGTTTAAGACGGGGCATTAGGCCTGACTGGTGAAAAGCTTTCCTCTTCTTGTGAAGAACAAACTTCTATCAGATGTGTTGAAATCGCCTACTTGACCCTTGTCTAACCTCCAGACCAAAACCCACTAAGTAAGATAGAGCTAATCTCAGAAAGCAGGTTTAAACAAACAAGCCAACAGTCTACTACCTCTTTGAGAAGTCTAATTTTCCTACTTTCGTCTCACGCATGCTGTTTTGGAAACAAGAAGCCTGTGACTCTGAGGCAGGTTACAAAGCCGTGGTTTTGAGGCTGTAAGACTCACAGCAGCTGTTGAACACTGGTTACTAAAATATCTGGCTTCCTGTTTTTTGACTTTTCTAGAGTGAGATTGGATGGTTCTGCAAGTTTCATGGATTTTCATAGTCTAGAAGAGTTTTAAAATTCCTGGCAACAATTTCTTAATTAATTTAAAATATCCTTATTTATTTAGCTTAAAGGTTTTTTTTCTTTTTTCTTGATTTGCAATGACTGTTTTTCTATAAAGCTAACCAATAACTTCTCTTATGGAAGGATTCTCTGTTAAAACTGTAGGTTTCTAGTGTAGGATCAAAAGGAAAACTGTGAGATATTTCCTACACAGGATGAACTTTTCGTTAATACTGAAATTTAGATGGTATTTCTGACATAAAAAAATACTTTGAAAATTGCACCGTTTAATTATACTTAAATCTGTTGCCATCGAGTTGATTCGGACTCACAGCAGCCCTATAGGAGAGAGTAGAACTGCCTCATAGGGTTTCCAAGGAACAGCTGGTGGTTTCGAACTGCTGACCTTTTGGTTAGCAGCAGAGCTCTTAACCACTGCTCCACCAGGGGTCCTTACATATACTTAAGAGATATTAAATGACTTAAGAGATAGCAAATGAAAATTATAAAAATTATTTGCAAAATTATCCATTAGTTGTACAGGTAACAATTCTTTGGATATTTTATTTACATTACCTTCACTAGCTGATGAAATCTATAGATAGTCTTACTAGAAACACTTATAAATTAACATGTATCCATACACACACCAAGTTTTGCACACAGCAAACCCCTTTAACAGAATGAATTTTAAATATAAGTACGTAGATGTGTGTCTGTGTGTATGTATATATGTATTCACATACACAGGAGTCCCTGGGTGGCAAAATTGGTAAGCCCTCAGCAACTAACTGAAAGGCTGGAGTTGGAACTCACCCAGAGGCACCTCAGAAGAAAGGCCCAGTAGGTAATCTACTTCTGAAAGATCACAGCCATTGAAAACCCTGTGGAGCACAGTTCTACTCTGACATACTCGGGGTCACCAAGAGTCAGAATTGACTCAAGAGCAACTGATTTGGTTTTTTGGTTTTATACACACACACATTCACACACACACTCATTGGCCTTTCTTTTATGAGCATCTGAGACACCAAACTCTCTGAACTCTGCTTCTACTATGTAAGTTCAATCTGTGAATAAATTCTCATTTTTGAAGTTATAAACACCTTTCTTTTGTTGCTGATGACTAGAAGGAGATTAAAACACTTTGGAAGTGATTTCAAGACCAGCACCTGCTCTGGGATATCAAAAGTTCGTTTCTTTCACCTGTGGCCCAGACATGGGCTAAAGGTACAGAGAAGACTGGGAGCCATTTAAGGATGTGGATGGCATGCACTAGATCTGCAAGATCCACTTGAGAAGGAACAGGGAGGCTGAGGGTGTGAACTGAGAAGGATACACATCAAGGGAGTAGTCTTTGATCCCCCAACCTCCAACTCCCATTCTCCAGAAAACAAACACAGAAACAGTGAAGGAAAAGACTGGGAAGGCAAGATTTATTTTTGCAACTATGGACTTTTCAGCTGGAAAAGACATTAAAAATATTTTCTAATGATACTAGAAAATAGGCTTTACAAAGGACAACCTATCTCTTCTAGGGAGTTTAAAATAAATTGCCTTAGGCCATACAGTTAAATTAGGGGCTAAATTGAAGCTAGACCACAGGATTTCTAATTCCTGATCTAGTATAGCATGAAGCTATATTTGCATTGTTTTCAATTTGATACTCAGTGATGTTAACCCACCATAATAACCAGGGATGTGTCTAAAGTCTGTTGTCGATCTTATGTTCATGCCTTTATAGGTACTCTGCCTTTCTCTTTATCCCTGAGATTCATTGCAAAATGTCTGGGTATAAACTTAATTAAATAAAATTTATCCCAACTAGTACCTGGTAAAACATTTGACCACTAGAATTCTTTCTTGTTCCTGAAAATTTCTCATCCGTTATCTCCTTGAATATTGACTTTCCACCATTGTCTCTAGTTTCTACTTCTGAGACTCCTAGCCAATGTACATTAGAGCCTCTGTTTCTATCCCCTAAATCTCTCCATCTTTCATCCATGTTTCCAATCATTTTATGTCTTTGTGATATTTATAGCTACCAATTCCTTAATTTTCTTTTCTACAGTGTCTAGTGTCCTGTGACCATGATTTGAAAATTTTTACTTCAATGAGATTTTTCTTTTCTAGAATTCTACTTAATTTGTTTATGTATCAGATTGTTTTCTTTTATAATACTTTTGTTTGTTTGTTTGCTTTATGGATGTTATCCTTTCCTTTATATCTCTGAACATTTTAACAAACCCTTTCTGATTGCTGCTTCTCTTTCTTTGGTTTCTCCAGTGAATACATCCATTTTGGGTGTCTGCAGACTATGTTACGAGGCATTGCACTTCTTCAAGTTTTATACTTCTTTTTAGGCCCTCATTTTCTGCTAGTTGTCTTAGATAGAATAGTTGGGACTCTTCATAGCACAATTTTGAGGTTACCTCTGCTCTATCTCTACAATGTTTACTGTCTCTAATGTAATACTAAATACTCTCTCAGCTTGGGACGTCCACACTTCACAGATAATTTAAGTTTGGGATCTGTATCCTCTTGCAATGCAAGCTCAATGCCACAATCTCATCTCAGTGATTGATTTTCTGTCATAGTCTAGGATGCCTGGTGTCTTAGTTATCTAGTGCTGCTGTAACAGAAATAGCACAAGTAGATGGCTTTAACAAAGAGAAATTTATTTTCTCACAGTCTATTAGGCTGGAAGTCCAAATTCAGGGCGTCAGCGCCAGGTGAAGGCTTTCTCTGTTGGCTCTGGGAGAAGGTCCTTCTCATCAATCTTCCCTGGTGGAGGAGCTTCTCAGTGCAGGGACCCCAGGCCCTCTCATTAATATCATAGAGGCAAGATTTACAACACATAGGAAAATCACATCAAATGACAAAGTGATGGACAATCACACAATACTGGGAATCATGGCTTAGCGAAATTGATATTCATATTTTTTGGGGACACAATTCAATCCATGACACATGGCTATGTGCAGGCTAAAACCCTGATCTGGAGGGTGGGCACTTCGAAGTTCCCTATTACAGATTATAGGAGCCCTGGTGGTGTAGAGATTTAGCACTTGGTTGCTAACGAAAGAGGTGCAGTTCGAACCCACTAGCTGCTCCACAGGAGAAGGATATGGTGTCTGCTTCCATAAAGATTACAGCTTTGGAAACCCTATGGGGCAGTTCTACTCTGTCATACAGGGTTGCTGCGAGTTGGAATGGTTTTGGTTTATTACAGATTATGGGTTTTTATTATGTCTCAGCTCTAACTGCCTGCATAAAGCCCAGTTTTAGCTTCCTAACATGCCTAGGGATTCCCTGAAGTGCAGTGGTTAAAGCGCTCAGCTGCTAACTGAAAGGTCAGTGGTTCAAACCCACCAGCTGCTGCACGGGAGAAAGACGTAGCAGTCTGCTCCGTAAAGATTTACAGCCTTGAGGCTGTAACCCTACGGGGCAGTTCTACTCTGCACTATGAGTCACTTCGATCGGAGTCAACTTGACAGCAGTGGGTTTTTGTTTGTAACATGCCTGAAGCTTGTCACCTGAGATCTAATTTTTGTGTTTAGGCATTGGAAGCCCAGGCCCCGTGGCCAGTAGCTAGTCTAAAAATACCCCGCTCCCTGACTGTGGACTTCACCAGTTCAGGTTCTCCTCACCAGTGGATTTCCTTTCTGTTTCTAGCTTGTGAATATTTCTCTTTCTTGCTATAGAACTCTGCAATAGTTTTTTTTTAAATTACGTGTATTAAAATATTTTATCTAGCATTTACTACATATTAAACTATTTATCTAGCATTTGAAGCCTAAGCTCGATCTGCGATCTTGACCCAGATATGTCTTCACCTCATCTTTACACACAAATCTCTCCTGCCTTCAAATTACTTGACTCTAATTCTTGTCTAAAGTGTTTAATCAATCGGTGATGGATTACTAGGGGGTATGGAAGAGATTAAGAAATTACAATTAGCTAAGAATAGAGATTTAGAGGAACAACACACACACACACACGCTTCATCTTTTTTTGAAGCACTTCCCCAATATCTATTTCAGCTGAGATCCAGAGGCTGTTTCTCCCCTTACAAAAGCTTGATAAGAATGTCAACTCTTACAACTCTGTGTGTGTGTGTGTGTGTGTGTGTGAGACAGAGAGAGACGAGAGACAGAGACAGAGAAAGAGAGAGAGCATGCTAAGCACTTGAAACAGGGCTCGTGGCCTACTAGAATTCTTGGTTTACATTCTCTTCACTTTTGTACGGACAAATTTGACTGTTTCCACTCTATATTTATTAATATAAAGCTTTAAAATTATTTCCACTAATATAAAATCACACTTTCCAATTAGATAGTTAATTTTTTGAAGAATTCCAATGAATTATGAGATTTTCAGTCTGAAAGGAACCTGTAAAATCATCCTGTCTCTTATGTCCAGGTACTTGATCTGCAGATTGTTGGGGCACGTTTGTACTGTTTTGTGACTACTGCCTTGTCTGACTACTCACTTTGGAAAATATTACGGCTCAGTCAAACTTATTCTGTGTTTCTCCCCTCCTCACTTGCCTGGGATTTGGGGAGTGGACATAGTTTATAAATATCCTGTATAGTTTGGGTTGGGACACACAAATTTATTCCAGTTTCTGACTTTGTATGTAGGATACCACCTCTCAAAATTTTTAGTTGACTTAATCAAGGTTGTGCAGCTAGTGGGTTGACATGTGACTAAAACCTGGTCACGTGTCTCCCAGCCCCGATTTTTCTTTCCAGTAAACTGCTTTCTATTATATGTGTGATAACCTAGGAGTATGTTAAGTACCACTTCAAGCTTTTGGGAGGTCCTGAGGAAAAATTTTAGAAGACGTTCAGAGTTACCAATTATTTTCTCTTTGTGAATTACCAACAGAAAAAAAGCACTATCTGTACCTGTATACTACTCCTACGTGAAGTTTAGTTGCAACAGTTATAGATTTGATAGAGCTAACTCTAACACTACATTGGTTTTTTCTTATGTACATAAGATTCTGAACTAGCAGAATATATTTAAGAAGACATTTTGATTTTGATTCTTTTACATTTTGATTCTAAACGTTCTTATTAATTCATTTATCAAAGGTTTACTAAACAAATACTATGTACTAGTTATGGGCTGTTTTAGCCTGGGCTCCCCAGGAAGCAGTGTCTTAGATGAAAGCTATGTGCTACTTCTTTAATAGGTCATACAATCCCAGAAAGCACGTATGACTTTCCTAGGACTGCCATAACAAAGTACCACAAAATAGGTGGCTTAAAACAACAGAAGGATATTATCTCAAGGTTCTAGAACCTAAAGGCCAAATTCAGGGTGTCAACAGGGACATGCTCTCTCTGAAGGCTCTAGGAAAAAATTCTACCATGTCTTCTTCTAGTGCTTGGTGGATGCTAGCGGTCCTTGGTGTGTGGCTGCTTAACTCCAATCTCTGCCTCTGTCTTCACGTGGCTGTCTTCCTTCTGTGTCTGTCTGTCTCTCTGTCTCTTCTCCTGCTTTATAAGACACCAGTCATAATGGATTAGGGTTCACCCTACCCCAGTCTGACCTTACGTTAACTAATTACATCTGCAAATACTCTATTTCTAAACAAGGTCACATTTAGAGGTAGTAGGGGCTAGGACTTCAACATATCTTTTTGGGGGGGGACACAATTTAACCCATAACAAAGTAGAAGTGAGAGAAAAGGACAGTCAATAAGGAAAAAAAAAAGATAAGCAAATACAAGGGTGTCTTACTGAGCTAGCTGCCACATTATAACTGATCTTGCATAACTGTTTTCCAAGAGCCCATTTAAATGACGGTGACTCGAGGCGGTCCATTCTTGGGGAGGAATGGAGAAGACTTTATCCCCTGGCTCCGCTCTCCCCTAGGTCAAAAGTTAGCGGCACAGAGTGCTAACTCCCTGGCACTGGCATTTCTGGGTAGACATGCCTCAGCTTCAACAGTGAAGCCTTGGGGAAAGATGGGTGAGGTGCTGGGTCTCTGTGGAGTTGGATGGAGTCTTCCAGACCTGGTCTCTCCAATGTGGCTGAGCTGGGAATAAGTAGCCAAAGGTCCGGAACACAAATGAGGCTGTGCCAATCTGATATGTGTTAAAAATAAACAAATAAAAAACATGGTAATGGAACCGATTCAATATTTGTTGTTGTTAGGTGCCGTGGAGTCTGCCCCTGACTCATGGCAACCCCATGCACAACAGAGTAAAATGCCACCCGTCCTATGCCATCCCCCTGATTTGTTGCGGATTGGACTCTTGTGTTCCATAGGGTTTTCATTGGTTGATTTTCAAAAGTAGATCACCAGGCCTATCTTCCTACTCTGTCTTAGACTGAAAGCTCTGATGAAACCTGTTCAGCGTCATAGGAAGAGCAAGCTTCTACTGACTGATGGCTGGTGGCTGCGCTTGAGGCGCATTGACCGGGAATCAAACCTGAATCTTTCACGCAGACAGTGACAGGTCTACTACTGAAACACCACGGCACCCTGATTCAGTATAGGGAGCGACAAGAACAAACTGTACTGGCTACATAAATGCCACAACAGTGATTGTCCATATGAAGCAAAATTAATGCAGTCTGTGGCAAAGAAGAGAGGTGATAGCTAAGCTGATACCTGAAGATAAGATAGAAGTCATCTGGTCAAAAATCTATTGGAAGGAAGAGTGTTTCATGGGAAGGCACAGAATGTACAAATTTACAGGCGAGCATGGCCATGACTTTGGAGAAATGGAACAAGTACAATATAGTGCCATCAAAAAATATGCGGACTTGTAGTAAAAAAAAGATTGTTTTTTTTTACTTGCAATCATATTCATTCATCACAAAAGAGGTACACCAGGAGTATTTTGTAGAGATAACCTCTATGGGAGAAAAAAAGTAACTGTCTTTGAATGAAGGAAAGAATACAGCTCACTGCTAACCATCCAGTTCCCATTAAGTATTCGTATTATAATATAATAACAATAATTAATAAAGATGATAGACAGCCATTTGTATTTGCAATAAAAGAATAATTGTTGCTCATTTTCTTTTGATAGTGCCACGATTGAATTAATCAGACCCTTGATGAATTACTGAAACACAGTGTTATGTTATTGTAGGTGTCCCCATTCTTTGAAGCTGTTTAAGATTATTTTTATTATGAAGTGTTATAGCTCTGTAATGGCAAAATTAAAGAATTGATAGAGGATGGGAAAAAGAGTACCTTGGCTGTTTCTTTAAAAATGTGTCTTTCTTGCTTGTGTATGTGTTTAAAGTATGCATACACATATTATTGTTATTCTTGAAAGAGGAATAATTGAGGTTTTTTTTAAAAGAAATCCCTAAGCAAGACAGAAAGAATAAAGCATAGAATTTCTTCTCCCCAGTTTTGGTAGATTGAAGCCAACAACATGACAATTTAATGTGCTTTATATAAAACCCATTAATGTGGAAAGAGAAGGCATCTTGGGTGTAAGGTTAGAGAATTGGAAAATCCACATTCCTTAGTCACTGAAATTTTACAGGTTTGGCTTGAATGTTTGCCATTTGCATAGAAATTTGATGCGACAACTTGAAATAGTTTAGAAATATGGTTTAAGTATCCTGTTTTCCACTGTTGGTTTGTTGTAGTGTGGTGGCTTGCATGTTGCTGTGATGTTGGAAGCTAGGCTACTGGTATTTCAAATACCAGCAGGGTCGCCCATGGTGGACAGGTTTCAGCAGAGCTTCCAGACTAAGACAATTAGAAAGAAGGACCTGGTGATGTACTTCTAAAAAAAAAAAAATTGGCCAGTGGAAACCTTATGAATAACAGCAGAACATTATATGATATAGTGCCAGAAGATGAGCCCCTCAGGTTGGAAAGCATTTAAACAATGGGCTCACACATAGCAACCATTGTGAGGATGGCGCAGGACTGGGCAGTGTTCCATTCTGTTGTTTATAAGTGGCTGTGAGTTGGAGCCAACTCAACGACACCTAACAACACCACAACAATCCTGTTCTGGAGGTGATTTGTTCAGTCCGCTTATTTTCTACATAACAAACTCCCTTCAGTGATTTCCAGTTCTCTAAATGACCTCAAATTCCCTCTTACGATGATTTCAGGATAGCTTTGCACAATGTACACTACATTTCTATACGGGTGAAATGCCACACTGTTGAAAAAATGTTCCGAACTAATGACATCCTTTGTCAATAAACTACGGTAACAGTCTTGAAATGGTAAGTTTTTCACTGTTGATTATGAATTTGGAAAAAGCAAGTTGATCTTTTGTTCGTCCACTGGGTATTAATGCATAGCAAACGGCATAATTACATTAGTGAAAATTCCATAAGCCCCAGCATATCTTTCTACAGCCGTGAACACACTGTGGCCATTATAACCCAAATTGTCAGAGAGTCCTTGGCTGATGCTAGCATAATGTCTGATGACATCAGGGCTCTTAGCAATCCTGTTGTTACAAATCCACAGCATTTTAATGGCATGCAAGAACAAGATAGCTCTGCACAGTGGTTATTTTCTGAAATTCCTAAGAACCGTATGCTAGCACAGCTTATCATTACATGGATTTTGATGGAAAATGAATCCTATCTTGTCCCCTGAAATATAATTACATGGCCATACTGTAATAGATCTAGCATACAAGGCAGCTGCTAGATTCTCCCTAACCCGTAATATAAAGCTGTTCTAGCTGTTGTACTCTACTGACTAAACATATTCATTCTGCGCCAACTACCTTAAAAATCTAAATTGCTGATTCAAGGTTTGTTCCTAGAACCATTGTTGGGGTTTGTGGGTGCTACTTCTGGCCTAACAGAGAAAGATAGAAATCATGTAGCTGGAGATCAACATATTACCTTTATTAAGACTGGATTGGAGAATGTCACTTTAGGTCTGGTAGCCAAGTGGTTTTTGCCATACTGCACTTTTTAATTCAATTCACTGCCCTATGACAGGCAGCACTGGCAACCAGGGAGCCCCCAGTTAGGAGAAAGGTCTTCACTACTAAGCCAACGGTTTGATCAAGAGAACTTGCGTCCTTCACAGAAGGCAGAGAAACAGCTGAGTCAGGTGGAGCCAGTTCTTTCTGCCAAACTCATCTATCAGGTCAGTCAACTCCTCCCTAAGGAAGGAATGAGTGAGGAAGAGGGCTCCACAGTTTGGCCCATAGAACACTATTCACAAGAAGACATTAAAACAGAGATGGGGACCCCCTCCCAACACCCAGGAGCTCAGAAGACCCTGCGTTAAAGACTTTCTGCATCTTTCATAAACCACGTCACGTTATTCAAATATGTCCTAAGACAAGATGTATGAGTCACTGGCCATTTAGACATTTTAACAGCCTCTCCTATAATTTCAGAAATGTGTAAAAAACTCATCCTTTTTCACTTCATCTAGTCAATGGCTCCCTGTTGCACTCAAGATAAACTTCATCTAGTCAATGGCTCCCTGTTGCACTCAAGATAAAGTCAAAACTTAAAGGCATTAAATCCAGTTCCCTCTGGTATGTGGCTTGCTTAACCTCACCTACCTGTCTCTTGTTCTTCCCACTTTTAGACTAACCTCCAGGCTCACTGGAGGATTTATAGTCCAGGTTCAGGAATGTGCCACCTGCTGAGGCTTTGCACAAATGACTTCCTCAGTATTCTTTTGCCTCAAATGAAATAGCTGCCGTTATACTCCCATTTTTGTAGCTAAGGCATCTGTCTTTTGGTTACATTCATTGCCCAAGGCTACACAGTAAGTGCTAAAGCTCAGAACTAAACAGAGTTTCGTATCACTCTGGAGTCTGAGCTCTTTACCTGTAGACTCTTTATCTCCAAATTTAAAGCAGCTCTAACACTCTCTGGGGAGTCCCTGGGTGGTGTTGTAGGGGAAAAACATCACAAAGTTTAGTAAAGTAAAAAGAAAGTTTTATTTGGCATATATTCAAAAGGACAAAAGTGGGAAGCGGACAACCATGCTGCCAGAGCCATGTCGACTTGAGTCCAAGGAAATATCACAGAACAGACAAGAGTGGGAAAACGGACAAGCATGCTGCCACAGCCATGTCTGCCCAAATCCAAAGAACACTTACAGAGCCATAAGTATATATCAACATCACAAAATGGGTAGAATCATTGAAAGCGTCACTTTTTCACTGATTGGCTAGAAACTGTAATCTTACAATTTGAATTATCTTTCTTAACAATCATTGGTACGGGTTTCAGTTATGAAAGTCAGGAGGGTCTTCATTGGTCCAACAAATTCCTATTCACTAAATGTTAATAGAAAAAGACAAAAGGTGAGAAGTCCTTTGCGTTAGGTTTTATTGCCCTTTTGTGAAAACTTCCTTAAGATAATTTCTGAGATTGTCCCATCTGTTGTTTTATCTCAGGGCCCAGCTGATGTGTCTTTGTGAGTCTGTGAGGGCTCAGCCCCAGCTGGGTCACAATTCTCCACGCTCAAGGAGAAGGAATAATAATTCCAATATTATTTCCCAAATCAGTGGTGCAAACAGTTAATGCTCAGCTGTCAACTGAAAGTTGTCTGGAGGTTGAAGACCTCCCAGAGGTGCCTCGGGAGATAGGACTGGTGATCTACTTTCGAAAAAGTAGTCATTGAAAACCCTATGAGGTGCAATAGATATCTTTATAATACATATATTTACAACAATGACAAAACAAAACAAACAAAAAAAAGAGTAGCTGCTGAGGCTGCTTACGTACAACCAAATACCTCATGGGATTTGTTTCCTTGATTTGGACATTTAGGGCCATGGTTTCATGGGACATGCCAGTTAATAGGCCTAAAAACATCTTCAGTACCTCTGCTTTTTACCTCTTTATTCGTTACATAATGCCCTAGGACTTAAAAGCTTGCTGGTGGCTATTCAGAGTACAACAATTGGTCTCTATTTGCCTGGAGCAACCGAGGAAGAGAGTCAGGAATAGGAGGAAGAAATGGAATGTGTAGCTAATTACATCCATGAACAACTGCCTCCTTTGCCATGAGATCAGAAGAACTGGATGGTTCCCAGCTACCGTTACTGAACATTTTGATCAAAGATTCTATGGAACAATCCTGATCAAAAGGAGAAAAATTTAGAATAGAATTTCAAATTTTCATGGACTTCAGACTTTCCGTAGCTATTGAAGCTAGATGAACCCCTGAAACTTTTACCCTGAGATACTCTTTAAACTTCAAACCAAAAATATCCCCTGGTCTTCTTAAAACCAAACAATAGTTTAGCTTAACTAGTAAAGAACGTCTGCCTTGAGCATTATGTTCTTTTAAGATCTACCTATATGGGATAAAATTAACAACAACTTGAAAGATTAGATAGGAAACTTAGGGGGCAGTGAGTTTATGTTACTGATGTAGGAACAACTCAGAAAAGCAGATGAGAATGGTTGCACAATTCAAAGAATGTAATGAATGTCACATGTAGAAATTGTTGAATTAGTGTATGTTCTACTATGTATATCCTTAACAACAACAATAAAAATAAAATAAATTATAAAAAAATCAATTGATCAGTCAAACCATTAATTAATGCATTAAAAAAAGAAAAGAAAACCATATGGAGTCCAGTTCTACTCTGTAACACAAAGGGTCGCCGTGATTCAGAATTGACTTGACGGCAACTGGTAAACACTTTCTGGAACAGTAGGCACTTATTTAATGTTTATCTCTTCCATCACTGAAATTAAAATTTCTGTTAAATTTAAAGATTTATAAATAAATAGATAATCCATTCCTGCATATCTATTTCAAATTTGATATAGAAATAAATTGAATAATATTTCTCTTAAGTTTCTACCATTAGAATTTTGGGTATAACTTCTGTTATATTCCAGATTGCTTGAAATTTGTAAGCAATAATAACAGAAACATCCTGCATAATCTGGGAATTAAATGCCAGTTATGTGAAACTGTTATTAGCCTGAATTTCACAATTTTTAAATATTTTATCTACTTTCTCCTAATATCTAAACTTATCTAGGAAATATGTTTTTAGTGTATCAGGAGCACCTGCATTGTCTCTAAGAATCCTACTCTATTCATAATATAATTTAAATAATAAAACACTGGATTAATGGAAACTGATAGAACTAATTAAAGAGAGCTAACCAATCCCGTTGTGTTTTTAAGATGAAGTTTATTTCATTTATTTTTATTAAATTATCAGTCTTTTATGGCTTTTCTTTTATCT
>NW_004443955.1:18900106-18950141 GCF_000243295.1 Trichechus manatus latirostris
TCTTCATTTGATGTTCTAGGGTTTCAGGATTGTTGATTCTCTGTTTGGCTTAGTTTTTCGGATCTTTGTTGTGGAGGGACGGCGTGGTGTTTCTGCCTAGAGCGCCATCTTGCCGGAAGTCTCTAATAATTCATATTTTTATTGTTAAAAATGTGAAAATACTTAAGAGTTCTTCAGAAAACATTATCCACAATCACACTACCTACAGATAACTACTATTGGTATTTTGGTATCAAGCTTTGTGGTTAGCTAATTAATGTTTTTGGCTTCTGTTTCATCATTGAGATCCTTCTGTATATAAGATGTTAGAGTCTACCTTATCACTTAGAATTTTTATCATACACATTTTCCTTATTACTACAATTTATAAACAGAAGTTTAATGACTATTTATCATTCCACAATGAGAATACGTCATAATTTACAACCATTTCCGTGTTGTTGGACATTTTGTTATGCTCATATTTTTCCACCGTAAGTAACAGGATGTTGGTCACCATGGGCCCAGGGTATCAAACTTTATTTTTTTGCTTTGAATAATTTCCTTTTTAGAAGCTGAATTACTGGCTCAGAGGGCATTATATTTTAAAGTCTTCTGATGCATATTGTCAATTGATTTTATGAAAAATATATGTGACTGTTTACAATCGTACTGGTTGTTTTCCTCTTTTATTTTCTAAGTTATGGTGTTTTGTTTTTTTTTTAAATCTAGAATTAGACAAGTAATAATGATAAGTTATAATTTATCATCTTCTAAAAAGACTCCAAAACCCAGCGTCTCCACATGGTTCTTAGTCCAGGAATCCTTTCCTTTCATCACCAGATTATTATTGCTTTGGTTTCAAGGCAGGGCCAAGGGAGTCCTTGGCTTGACTCTCTCCATAGACATGCACTTAAGTAAGACCAACCTTTGGTAGCCTACATGAAATCTTCAAATATGGGAGGAAAGAATGTAAGTTATATGGATATATATTGTCAATAATTGCATTAATTGTGTAAGTCTTTACCTTATGATTCCCTGATTTCTTACTTCCAATTCCAAACACTAATGACAGCTCTTGACATAATCCTGTAGGAGCAGAGAAAATAGTAAATCAAAAAAGATGTGTGTGTGTGTGTGTGTGTGTGTGTGAGCGTGTGGCAGTGGTGTAGGAGAAGTGGTATTACTTGGAAACAGGAGGAAATGAGGAGAGAAGATAAATATCCCAACAACAAGACAAGAGATATGGCACTTAAGTTACTTCACTTGAACCCGAAGCGTGTAATCACTTGGAAACTAGTTTCAGTGTTGGATTTTGAGATGATTCTACCCCATGAATTTCTTCACATTTTCATCTGGACTGCATAGGCATTATGCAATAATACTAGGTACTATTTTTTCCTTTTTCACAGTCTTTTCTCCAAGTAGATTCCATTTGTAGAAGGGTTATTTTCTCAAGTTTGCATAATTATCTGTGCAGCAAAAATAAAGATATGGGACTTTGAAGATACTACCATAAAGTTACGAAAGTGAATCTGAGAATGAGCTCCTCACTGGTAAAGAAAACTTATTGACGTGTAGTTTTTCTGGCTTGTTCTTCCTGATCTCAATTTCACCTTGAATTTAAACTCTAAAAGAACAGTCTGCCACAGTTGACTTTCTTTTTAACTATAATTTAAAAATAATTTTATTTCTAGTTATCTATACATTTTCATTTTTTCTTAATATCACTTAGAATCATAATACTTTGTGTAGTTAACAATACCATAGTACATGTGGAAAACTTCTTGTCACCCAAACATTCCCGTGACTTTCAGGCTTCGGGGAAAAGGTTATCTATCTGATATTTTGGTATCAAAATCAGCATCTGGAGGTTCATGCCTTGAGTTTTTTCTCACAGTGTCCCTGTCTCTTTTATGCTTTGCATTCTGCAATGTTTTCCCTGAGTCTTAAGTCACTTCTATCTTCAAGTTTACTTTCATACCATTAATAATTTGTATTTATAATCCCCCAAATGCATGATAATTTGATGTGGGTCCACCTGTAGTTTTGAAGGGAAAGGAGAACAGTTTAAACACTAAGAGAAAAGCACGTATTGTAGAGTATACACACACATATGTGTGTATGTATGCATACATATATATGTACATGTATATATGTATCTGATCCCTGGTGGCACAGTGGTGAAGAGTTCAGGCTGCTAACCAAAAGGTCGGCAGTTCATATCCAGCAGCCGCTCCTTGGAAACCCTATGGGGCAGTTCTACTCTGTCCTACAGGGTCTCTTTATGAGTTGGAATCAACTCTATAGCAATGGGTTTTATATATGTGTGTGTGTGTGTGTATGTATATATAACAATTTGTTTCCCAATTACAACAAGAATTGTACCATAGTATGTATAACCTTAAAAATAAACTCCCCTTTTTGGAGGATGTGAGTTATATTTCTAGGAACAAGTGGATATTCTGTTGTTAAATATGTTTGTGATAGTCTTATTAAGATAACAAAAGCAAAAGAGAATTTGACTACCTATATTTAATTTTTTAAAAATAGTGCTATAATAACTTCAGGTTCCTTATACCGCTGTAGAATTAGCTAAAGCTCTGCACATATGAACACATCTTTGTTCCTACGTTATTTATTTCCTACCACCGGTAAACCTTATCTCTGCCAGTGCATCTCATGCAGCAAATGAAACATATGGAGCCTGTTCACTATGTCACTGTCTTTTTAATTTTTTCCCATGCACATAAAATAAATTAGTGTTCCAGTTTAAAATATTAGTGGATGTTTTACAGCTTTGTCAGAGCATCTATGTCAGGGGAGTAAGGGTTACTCAGTTCCCTATATTTTGCTGTAGAAGTGGACTTCTCACTATTGCAGCCTTATAGTGTGGATGAAAAGCTATGGAGCGATGAAATACTCAAGACGCATTATCACAGATAGAATGGATATGATAGTATCTCCTGCTGATCTCATGAAAAATAATAAAATATTTACAATTAATAAGACTAATATTATTTAGGCTAAGGCAAGAGTTAAACATTCGGTTGCTAACCAAAAGGTGGGTGGTTCAAACCTACCCAGAGTTTCAGAGGGAAAAAGACTTGGTGATTTGCTTCTGTAAAGATTATCCCGTAAACCTGTTGCCATGGAGTCCATTACGAGATTACTGCAAAGAAGATCCTATGGGGCAGCTCTACTCTGTCACATGGGGTCGAAGCAAATTAGAATCAACTTAATGGCACACAAAAACAACAACAATAAGGCCAATTGTCTGCAAAATATAATTTTTGCATTGGGAAGGGAGTAGGAGGCAGGAATAAAAAGTTACCAACCTCCGTAGTAAGGCACAGGAGCTCTTCACCATCAAGCCCTATCCTAGCCCTGAACATCATCTCCGGTCTCTCTCTCCTACATGCCTCTTAGCCCCTGCTAACTTCTCCAGGATAATTCAGACCTTTTCTTCCCTCTGTGACCCTGCCTGACACTTCTCTGCATGCAATATAAATCCCTTCCCCATATCGCTGCTCTTCCTTAGGGTCTCTCCCCATCAGTGGCTCTCTCCCTTGTGTCACCAAAGGAACTTATCTACTGTATTGTAAATATGTGCTTACATTTCCAATGAAACTCAAAGAAACTTAAGTAGGAGTTCACAATAAAAAAATTTTGTTTAATCCTCCCTTTCTTTAATACCCAACATTCTGTCTGGAACATCAAACCAAAGAAACCAAACCCGTTGCCGTCAAAGCGATTCCAACTCATAGTGACCCTATAGAACAGAGTAGAACTGCCCCATAGGGTTTTCAAGGAGCGCCTGGTGGATTCGAATTGCTGACCTTTTGTTTAGCAGCTGAACTCTTAACCACTGCACCACCAAGGTTTCCATCTGGAACATAGTAACTAATAATACATGTTGGCCAAATGAATGACGACTGACTCTGGGTCAACCACAGTAGCTTTGAAAGGTTATTAGAATAGTACAACAAGGAGGTAACTGTTATAGTTTCACTAGTTACAGAAAGCCCTGGAAGCTTAGGTTTCATGGGAATAATAGTCCTACCACCACTGTAT
Source organism: Trichechus manatus latirostris (assembly GCF_000243295.1). Taxonomy (NCBI): domain Eukaryota; kingdom Metazoa; phylum Chordata; class Mammalia; order Sirenia; family Trichechidae; genus Trichechus; species Trichechus manatus. The sequence goes on from NW_004443955.1 coordinate 18,904,160, forward strand.
TGTATATTTTAGCAATTATGCTTTACATTCTACTAAAGACCAGGCTCTTATTCATAATTATATTTTTCTGTGGAAGGTTGATAAAGATAAACAATCCTAAATATGTTGATGCTGAGAAAGTGAGAAAAACCCTAAATACTTGAAATTCTCAAACCATAGAAAATCATGCAAATAAACTCAGTCTGTGGATTAGTCAAGGCAGAGAGGCACTCAGATTGGAGTTGCAGTGAGAAGAGAATGGAGGGGAAGAACAACCAAAATTAGTAGTCACTCAGTTGGAAAATGCACGTAAGTCTTCATGATAAAATTTCAAACATCTTTTATGACTATTCATTTTTATCTTAAAAAACATGTTGGTACTATTTAGTCGTCCTAAATTTCCAAGCCTTGTGCTCCTCTCTGGCTGCAATGTTATCAGCTGGAAGGGAAAGCTGGCCACGGAACTGTTTTAGGCTAAGCACTTTTGCACAGGAACTTAGTGCTTTAATACGTTGAGAAAATGCTCTTAAGGAACAAAAATTGTCATTCAAGATTCATTAGAGGGAAAACAAAAAAAATAGAGCTCAAGATTCTCTACAGTGTTTACACTTCCGTTATCATGGACTGCTGATCATACCCTGAGGTCTTAGTAAGGAGTAGCAGTAAAACAGTTACTCATCACAGGCAAGAGACTCTACATGCTCAGGGACGGCTGAGTGAGACAAGAGTGCAATACCCACAATGTGTACATCAGCAGTTATTCCATGCCAAAGTGGAGTAGGGATTCCAAGATAAACATTGCCTCATGCAGGTAAGGGCTCAATATATATTTTTTGAAAGGATGAATGGACATTAAGAAGCTCTTTGATGACTGTATTCCACAACATACTTCAAATTCTCACCTTATATGAGCTCATGGGTAATAAATAAAATCAATTCATGTCCAAGGGAATTTGCATACCAGCAAAATCTGCTGCCTTGGAAACTTACGCCCCCTTAGAAGTTAATGTCTTATTCTAATAGTAGTTCAGTTTTTTTACCAATTCTGAAGGCAAAGCGTGACAGTAAAGTTGCTCTGTGGTCTCAATTGAAAGATGTTGATTTTTCTCTCTGCTGAGATGTTTTCCTAGTTCACTTTGTTTGTTAAAACTTTTTTTTTTTTTTAAAAAAAACTCATATGACTTGGGGTGATCTACTTACGGTTAAAAAAAATTATACTATCATGAGTCATGTAAGTATCCAGTGAAAAGGAGAAGTTTCACTTTCTCAGCAGGGAGCATTACTTTCTATTTTCTGGTTTCTGGATACTTCCATTCACTGCCCTGTAAACCCTACCATTAGCTAAAGCCAGGCAACTTCTCCTCATCTTTTTTTCTTGCTTCGGCTACAAAGTTTGGATACTTTTGCACAAGGTTGTTATAAATGTCCAGCCCAACATCGTAAGAAAGAGAAGGCAGAGGGGAGGGAATGGACCCTTTCCATGCTGACTGTATCTGTGACTAAAACCCAATAACACTCTTCAGTTCAAAGCAATCGCCGACTCATCCAACTGTATGATTGAATATGGCTTAAGCAGGTACATATGGGTTGAAAAAGTCACTCAAAATGACTGAAAAGCAGGTTGTCTACAGAGAAGCCATGTCACTGTTGACAAATAAGTATAGTAGGAGCTGGCAATGGGCTTTGGGGCCTCCTGAGCAGGGACAGAGGAAGCTTCAGTGAGTGTGGAAATAATACCAGAAGCACGGCATCTTCCCTGTTCCTACTATTATATAAATGTTATACTTGTTAGGCTAGCTCCCTCCCCGACCACCCCCCAAGCAACTCATAGACAATAAAACACCAGGAATCCCTTAAGAGTGGTAAAATGCTGACATGATTTAAGAAGGAAGACTCTGATAAGAAGATAAAAATCTAATAAACAGAGTCTAGAGAACCTCGGTGCGGCTCAGCCGCTTGCCAGTGTAAGCAAAACCCCTCCCAAGGAAAACAAAAGGAGCCTTAATCGCAAGGACATTCCACTCACAAACCATCTGAAGGAGAAAGTTAAGGCCACGACCTCTGCAGGCTGCAGTTATGAGCGTTCTGACAAGAAAATATTTGATTTGGTTCAAGAAGCAAAATCAGTCACTGCATTTTTTTTAATCTTTTTTTTTTCCAATAAAAAAATAAAACAATATATTTTGTAAGTGCTTGAGAGAATGGCGTATAACAATAAATATTTCTCCCACCCACATAGCTTTTCTGTTTAACTTGGTCTTAATTTCTTCTTGGATTTTAATCAACCCCAGGAAAAGGTGGATTCACAGGACCATTGATTTCCCTTTTTTAATTAACACAAGGCTTCTGAAGGCTGATCTCTAGTTTCCCACGTGAATCTGCAAATATGTAAAGACATATTCTCTACAACAGCCAGAATGAGACTCTGCAAAGCTGTGGGTTTATCCTTGAAGATTTAGGAAGTTCTCCAGAGTTTATCTGTGTCTGAAATCTAGAACAGAGGATTCCATTAAAAAAAAAACAAAAACAAAAACAAAAAAACCTGTAAGATGGCTGAAATTCTAAGCAATTCTGCTGCAATATTGATAAAATAAAACATATGTAATAAAAATATTTATATCGTTATTTATACATTTGGTGTTTAAAGAAAATGTATAGAATTAATGAAAAAGGAGGAGAAAACTTTTTCTGGAAAATTTGAAGGGCTTTTTCCATACATTTTTAAGAACTTCAATGCTTGCTGACGCTAGTCCTTTATTATGATTATTTTAATTGTTAACTTTTTGGCTTTCTTTTTCCTTGATACAGATGAATACTGGGTTAATGCTAATCAGGCTTCATTGGTTTAATTTTTATATATATTTACTTTTCTTTTTTTCTCCCTCAGAGGAAAGAAAAGGGGACATAGGTATAAATGGGCAAGATCTGGAAGAAAATAGAGAAGAAATGAGATTTGGCAGTGCAGTAACGAGAACGAAATTGCCTAGGGTGGAATGAAGCATGCCATGAGGAATGAAAGAAAGTCGAAAGAACCGGCTGATCTCATTGGTCTGCTGCACCCTCTGGGCAGCGAGTTAGGAAGCAAGAGTGGGTCAAATAGAAAGCCTTGATAATTATCCTAGTGCACTTAGGGCTCAGGAGCTCTTCACAGTGATCAAAGGTGGGATAAAGAGGGGAGGTGAGGGGAGGCCCTGAATAGGGACAAGGAGTCAAAACCAAAAACCAGTTGCTGTTAAGTCGATTCCAACTCTTGGTGACCCCATGTGTTGGGCCCCATAGAGTTTTCAAGGCTGTGATCTTTCAGAAGCATATTGCCAGGCCTTTCCTCTCGGGATTCCCTGGGTGGATTGGGACCTCCAGCCTTTCAGTTAGCAGTCAAGTGCTTAAACATTTGCGGCACCCAGGGCTAAGATCATAGCCTACATAGCTTGTGTAGGTGAGAGCTTGGTTTGCAACTATCTCCTCTTCCATTTGCTTAGAATCCTGGATGGTGAGATGCGTTTCTTTAGGGTTATAGTTAGATCTAGAATTTTGGCAGGAGCCCTGGTGGCATAGTGGCTAAGGGCTCGGCTGCTAACTAAAAAGTTGGTGGTTCAAACCCACTATCCATTCTGTGGGAGAAAGATGTGGCAATCTGCTTCTGTAAAGATTACAGGCTTGAAAACCCTATGGGGCAGTTCTACTCTGCCCTACAAGGTCTCTACGAGTCAGAATCGACTCAAAGGCATACAACAACAAAACAAAAAGCAATGCTTTGAGGAGAAAACTGGGTACCAGCAGATTCAAACAGTTACTTTCCTATAAGGCTAGAACTTAGTTCTTTGAATCCTAGAACTAAGCTCTTTTCATAAGAACAAAGATGTTCAAAGCAAGATTTTTGCATACTCAGTTTTGTTGTTTTTGCCTTGTCACCATACACATTTCAGACTGAAGGAGATGACTCAATAATTATGCAATTAATTTGATGATGTTAGCTAAGACATTGCTTAGCTCATTTGGAATATTTAGTCTATCCTTATTGATCAATTAACCAGATGATCCTCACTGTATTCAGAAGCATATAGCCACAGCCTTAGTTACAGTCCAGTCTTCAATATCATGCCCTCTTTAAGCATGAAAACAGAAAGCCAATAAAATGGAATTACATAAAATTAAACAACTCTGAAGCTTGATATCAGAAATGTGTTAATTTGCTTTTTTAAAATTCAATTTAGATATCTTATATTAGCCTGGAACGCTGGTGGCGTAGTGGTCAAGAGTTATGGCTGCTAACTCAAAGGTCGGCAGTTCGAATCCACCAAACGCTCCTTGGAAACGCTGCGAGGCAGTTCTACCCTGCCCTATAGGGTTGCTATGAGTCGGAATCAACTCAATGGCAATGGGTATATGTGTATATATATATATTAGCCTGAGCTAATGTTATCCTCCTGGGTAAGAATATTTACTTTAAAGAACTATGTAATCACAAATATGCTGTTTGGTTGACCTGTTTTATTTAGAAAGTATATTAAAAGCATGGGCCTTGGAGCCAACAGCTTGGGTTCAAATTTTGACTCCACCATGTACTAGCTGTATGACCTTGAGCGAATTACTCAACCTCTATGGGGCTCACTTTCCTCATTTTTAAAACTGGGTAATGATAATACCTGTCTAAAGGGTGGTTATGAGGATTAAAGTACTGGTTTATGTATTTAAAAGTGCCCATCACATAGTAACTGTTACTACTATTTTTTTAATTACAAAAGTAATAAGTGCATGTCAAATTTATTTTAAATGCAAAAATGTATTTTAAAAGGAAAAAAAAATGGTATCTTAATCCTGATAGCTAGGAATAGTCATAGTCTTTCCTTAGTTCTTACTGTATCTCTGTGTTTGGTTTCACAAAATTGGAATTACAGTGTATGTATTAGTATTATTTTGTTTATTCTCTTTCTCACTAAATAGCTTTGAGTAAATATTTAAAGACCTAATATTCTGTTATATGATGTAACAAAGATTAATTCTTCAAGTCCTTTGGATACTTTACAAAACTATGCCATTATAAATAATGCTGTAACAAACATCTTTCATATAACTTCATTCCTGTTATTCCTAAATTTTTTGGTAATTGAAAAGAAATATTGTACTACTATGTGGGGAAGGTCAAAATAAAAGAAAATGATAATAAAATATTTTCAAATTTAAGGACAGGAACACAGCAGAAGTTAAACCCCTTGAGAGTTCCATCTACATTTAGGAGGACCAGACATCTATCTCTCCTTCCTCAAAACTCAATCCTCTAAATTTCCTGAAATTAATCAAATCAGTGATTGAAAACCTAGGTTAGAAAGAGTTGTACACATTAACAGATATGAGAATTTAATTAAAAACAAATATGAGTGGTTTGATTTGATGATAAGAAGCATACATCTCTAGTGAATAAGCAAGATTTGGGTTCCTTTGGAAGCACTAATTAATACCATCAAAAAGCCTTCCCTAAAATAAATAAAGTCTATCCCTCAAATACCCTAGTTTGCTGTTATTACAATGATATTTTCTATCATGTTGTACAATGACTTCTGCCCTAAGATGTGTTCCTTGTATTCAGGGTCATCAAATACCATGAATCATAAATAATTTTACCATCTCCATTTGAGATTAGGAATACTTACGACATTTAATTTCAGTTTGAAGACTTCAAACATTTTATTCTAAGATTTCTTACTAATTTTCAGGATGCAACTTTATTTCCCAAGTTAGGTAGCTCTCATTGTTATTTCAAGGAGGCTGAACACTAAGCATTTTAGACCAATGTAAGATAGTGCCAATTTAAAAAAAAAATCTGCAAAATATTCATGAATGGACTCTTAATATTTATTTTATGTACCAGTCCCTTACTGTTAAGTATATTTAATATTTTAAATGCAATTTGAGTTTTTCTCAACTTCAAGTGGTATGACTTTTTCTACAACATAATAAAATTGAAAAAAATGTAGGTTAAGAAAAATATCTCAAATATTTTTATAGGCACAAAGTAAAAAGATAAAATGCAGTAGCAGATATAAAATGTAAACAATAGAAAGCCTGATTGATCTTCTAATTACTTAAGTTTAGACCAAATATATGTTGTAACCACAAGGTACTTTTATTGTCATTTTAATATTTAAACAGATATCTTTATTACTTGATAATCTTTAAATATCAAGAAATGGCCTGGAAGGGGAATTTACCAAATGGGTCCAAAAAAGGGAGCACTCTTCAAAACCTGTTCAAAAGCTTATGTACTCATTGTTCATCTTTTTAGAGAAATAAGAGATAAGATGCTGATACTCTTCTATTTCAATAATAATGATTGTTTATTAGGGCATGAAAAATTATAGAAAAAAATTAAAAATCTCTGCATATTCCAACTTCTAATATTGCATCTCTTACAGGTGACCACAGCTAAACCTTTGGGCATTCATTTCTTTACACTGTGCTAGTGGGTTCGAACTGCCGACCTTTCGGTTAGCAGCCGAGTGCTTAACCACTGCGCCACCAGGGCTCCTTTTAATAAGCATAAGTAAACAAATATACGTGAACAAAATTTATGTATATACAAATTATAATTTTAAATATAATTTTATATAAGTTTAATATACAAGTATCAATATTTATATGCATATACATATTTATATGTAATATATACACATCTACATAAATTTATATATAAATTGCTTATCTATAATTAGACACAAACATGCAAACATAAACAAATAGCATTATTCTTGTTATTTTATAATTTGTTTTTTAAAATACCTTAAATTTTATATTATAAATACAATTTAGTTACATTTTATATAGATAAAATTAGTGTGTACATCTTTATATATAAATCAATTATAATTAAATTATTGAAAAACATGTGTTCTTTGTCAACACCTACAGATTTAATTCACTTTCGTTAGTATTTTTTAATAGGTGAATGGAGACTTTGCCAGTTTTATATCTTGCTATGATGACTAGTTAAAAGTAAAAGTTGCAATATGATAATTTGGAGTGTTTTTTGGTGGACGTTTAATTTCAAAGGGACGTTAGATAACTGTTTGTGTTGGATTCATGTCACTATCTTCCTTGTGTTTTTTTGTAGCTAAGCAAACGGTTGCCCAAAGATTTGCAATCAAAGATTACCTGCCAGAGCAGCCTAACTCCACAATTGTCTATTTTATTTTGACAAAAAACAAATAGAATAGATTGCATAGGTCATGAAGAGTTCTAGAAGCAACTAGCTAAGGTGATGCAAGACAAATTCTCGGGAAATCAATTTGTACACAATTTGGACAGAATCTGAGAGAAAGACGGGTAGCTTCGGCTACGTAAGCAGCTTCAGCTGCGTACGCCACTGCCGCACAGAGCAGCCGGAACACATTTCTCAATCCGCTGTCCAAACGATACGTGGCCTGTGGAGTGGAATAAATGGCTTGGAGGTAATCGTCCTTACTCAAGTGAAAGCTGAAGCCCCTTACCACCTTTGCCTAAATCTCCTTAATTCTTCCTCTCATCATACCCCCAAGGACATGAGCTTCTCTCATTGTATCACGATCCTATGGTCCAACCTCGTTTTGCATTTAGAGCAAGCCTCACGGGGCAAAACATCACATCACATAACTTGTTGCCATTTTTTTCCCCTTCAAAAGTGCTGTCTGTGGATAAACAATCAAAATTCCTCTTCTTTCCTTTTCTTCCCAGAGAGTTTCAAGTCACTACTCTTTCAAAAACTGAGAGATGTATTTGCTTTTCTTGAACACCAGTCAGAAGACATAGGCCTTGATGTACATATATGGAAGAAATAAAACTCTTTTGCCTAAAGACAAACGGAAGGAAGGGAGGGGGAAAGCCACATGAATTAAAAATCAATGTACAGATGGAATATACTTTTATTCCCATAAATAATCAGATTGACCCATAAGACATCTGATGCGAAAGGCATTTGCCCAAATCCCCATGCTCTGTATGAAGACTTTGCATCCGATCCCTTTGGAAAAGAAATTTGCATCCATGCCCTCCTTTCCTCCAATGGCACACTTACAGTTCTATAAACCAATGCATGCCTTTGCCTCTTGCTCCCCTCTGCCAGCCCCTGAATGTGTATTCTTAGCCGAGGAAGAAGCCAGAGCCAGTTATTGTGCACAAATCATCTCCTGGCTGAAGTTTTTGGTGGCAGCCGAGAGAGGAGAAGGGAAAAAAAATTAGAAAAATTTCAATTTCAGGACCATTATTATTTTCATTAATCATAAGAGGCGCTGTCACCCCTGTCCTTATTCTTTAGAAGGAGATCTATTATACGGTCCATTTAGTCCAAGCCATATTACCTCATATGTTTTCCTGGCTGACCAAATAAGACTTAAGAGATAAAACAATTTACTGTTCATTATGATCCGTGTCACTGGAATCAATCTATTAACCTACATTAACTGGATATGTGACGATATCTCACATACACGCTTTCTCAGTTGAAAGAAAAGGCAGGGGATTGGGGAGGGGGCTGAGAGAGTGAGGGAGAAGGAGAGGGAAGGAAATCAGGGCCCATAAAGTGCAGCAGACGTATAATTTGCCAAGCGAATACAACTTCATTTTCCAGTGCCCACTGCTGCGCCCTCCACATCTTCTCGCAGCCCCTGACCTGTAAAGAAGTCTAACAAATTGGCTTCTATTGTGGAGCCAAAAGGTGCCATCAAAGAAGGGACGGTTCGCTGGTCCTAAAGTATGATGGGAAATTTCAGGCTGGAATAAAGAGCTGCGCTTTTATGAAGTCAATCCATTAAGGTGAAAAGCAAGGAGGAAGCTCCAGCTGGTGGGGCTGGAGGAACTCCTGGAGGAGAGAATCCCTCCAGCTATCTCATTCAAACACAGGGAAGCCAGCTCCAGGTGAAGCAAGAACCACACAAAGTAAAATAAAAATAATCATCACCTTCCTATCGTAAGCAGTAAAACTCCCCCTGCTGTGTTGCTGGACAGCCCCTCTGTGTCCGTCCCTCTCTCTCCATGCATGATGAATCATAAGCATCTCGAGAAAAGAAAATGAATCAATGGGTGGTCTTCTTGATGCACCCCTGCATGGAAAAATAACTTTAAATAGTAGAGAGGTTAAGCTTGCGTGTCACCAGAATGTATCTCCAGCATCCCACGTATCCTGCATTTGCCACTGTTTAAGAGCTCTTCTGGGCATTGACTTGTGTGTTTTAAATTTCCTCTTGAGACTTCTGAGCTCAAACCATGGCTGCTCCCAGCCTGAAGTCAGGTCTCCCCTTCCATGCTGTGTTAATCCAGACCCTCCAAGCTACCAAAGAGTTGAGTGTTGTGAACTCACAACCAGAGCAGGTTGTGCCCAGCGTGAGTTAGCCAACACCTGTTTCCCTTCCAGGATGGAGGGGAAAAAGACTGTATTCAATCCCATTTCATGGGTGATTTGGTCCCCTAATAGCCAGAGGAACCTGAGGGATAGAAATACAAAACTTTGTTCTTCATTCAACCTTCTCAGTCCCAGGAAAGGTAAAAACATCTGTTCCATCACTGGCTGTTCTCTAGCGTAGGGTATAAGTGATGTGGGGAATGTCCATGGGTGCGGATCTTTGGGTGAGGGTTGGAGAGCAGGGATGCATTTCTCCTCAGCTGTGCATGTGGTATTGCTTACTGATACATCCTGTTCTGGAGAACAGGAAATAAAAACCAGTTGGCATTATTAGTGAGCCATGTCATTCCTAACTAGTGAAAGGCTAGGATCACATAGACATGTCTTATAAACATGAAGAATGCTAAAGAGATGCAGAGCTATTCTGTGTGCTGGTGATATCATCATATCTCCTCATGGGCTTACATGGGTGTATCCCTGGGCCAAACAGGTGAAGTCATATTCCTTTTGGCCCATAACCACAGAACTGCTTTAAAAAGACCATGCGGTGTCATCTCTGCTTGAGGATGCACATGTGGTCCCTTCCTCCTTTCTCCAGAAGTATTAAAAAAAAAAAAAAAAGGTAAATAAAGCAGACACCATAAACATCTTTATACACTTAATTTCTCCACAAAATTTTTGAGATGAAAAAATATTTGAGCTATATTTCAACACTAACCAAATTGCTTGTTTTGAATGTTTAAATCACTTTAAACATCCTATATCAAAGTTTGTTTTCAAATAAAGTCCTTTCCATTCTCACTAATTCTGTGAAAGTAGGGAAATAGGACAAAAAGTAGAGGAAGTGCAGAGACAATTAGACTCTGTACTCATGGTGCATAACAGAGAGCAGTACTGCACAAGTGTTTGTGGAATAAGGAGGAATTATCAAGTCTTCCTAGAAATGAGGAGAAGGAGAGGGGACTCTGAAGGTCTGCAGAGAATAACTCCTCATCAGAGTTTGACTTGATTCTGATAGCTATCTCTATTTGGGTAATGTTTGGAAACTACTCTTATGGAATTTGCCTGCCTCTTCTGTTTTCCTTATAGTACCTTCCCCTCAGGGTCAGCATGTATTAATGGAGAAGAAATATACTTCTTTCCCTTTGGAAGATGTGCTTCAATGGGAAGGTGAAAACTAAAGCATTTTGGGCCACTCCAGATGTTGTGTTCTTAAGAAGGGAGACCAAAGGCATGAAGAGTATTTTAAATTTCAATCCTTCCTTTTTACCGACTTTTTATGTTAAACAAACTTAAAAAAATTGAGTTACATGTATTAATTCATTCAACAAATATTTTTTTGAATATCAGACACTTTTCTAGGCATTAGGGATATAGCAGTGAATAAGACTAAGTCCCTGACTTCCCAGAGTTTATATTGCAGTCAAGATGGAAAGATAATAATAAATACTTTCCAGTGTAAGTAAATACGAGGTAAGTCAAATGGTAATAAGAGAGCTATGGAGAAAAGTAAATCAGGGTACGTAAGGAGGGTATGGAGTGTCATTATGCATTGGGGCGGGGGTGTTCAATTTGTATTTATTTCTATTTTGGGTATCTATTGGACAATGAAGCACCCTAAAAAACAAAACAAAACACAAAATTTTTAAAAAGCCCAAACCGATTGCCACCAAGTCAGTTCTGACTCATGGCAACCAAACCTATTGGCTTAAGACAGAATATATTATTTCTCATGATTCTACAGCTTAACTGGGCTCAGTTGGGTGGTTCTCACTTGGGGTCTTTATGCAATTGCAGTCATATTGCAAGCAGAGCTAAAGTCATTTGAAGACTTGAGTGGGCTGGATGCTCAAGATGGCTTTTTTATTCACATTGTTGACCCCTCAGCTAGATGATGGGAACAGCTGGAGTCTGGCCAGGAATCACTCTGTCTCCACATGATCTCTCCATGTGGCTACCCTGGGCTTCCTTCCCAGCATGTAGGCTCAGAGAATCAGGCTTCTTATATGGTACCTCGAGCTATTGTTCCAAGAAATTCAGATGAAAGCTGTCGTGCTTCTTATGACCTAGCCTAAGAAGTCATGATGTGTCACTTCTGCCACATTCATGAGTCAAAAGCCACAGGGCCCTGCTAGATTAACGGGGAGAGAAATATAAAGCATGAATAGCAGAAAATGTGGTTCATTGGGGGCCATCTTTGCAGACTAGCTGCCAGAGTTGTGAAATGGTCTCATTGATAAAGTGTTATCTGAGCAGAGCTCTAACGGAAGTGAGGGAGAAAGCCATGTAGACATATGGAGGAAGAGATTTCCTAGCAGAGTGAACAGAAAGTAGTAATTTCTGAGGCAGGAGTATTCACAATATGTTTGAGGGAAACAAAATGGTCAGTATGGCAGGAGTAAAATGAGATGAGTGGAGACAATTAGGAAAGAAGTCAGAAAGGGTGAGGGGCCAGATAATGTATAGTCTTAAAGGCCATTTTAAGAACTTTGAATTTTATTTTGAGTTATATGAGAAGCCTATCAGTGATTTCAGCAGGAGAATATGATCTTCCTTCTGTTCTAAAGACTCATTCTAGATTGTTACATTGAGTAAAGATTGTACACAGACAGAGATAGACTGTAAGTTATCAAACTCATTCAGGCAACAAACAGTGGACATTGGGATCCTGGGTGGTAATCGGTAATAACGAATCAACAGATTTCAATTATATCATGAAGGTAGAGCCTTGAGGGTTTCTTGATGGGTTGGCTGTGGTCTATGGCAGAATGAGAGCAATTAAATATAGTGCCAAGTTTGTTTTTTCATGCAAATGGAAAATGGAGTTACCATGTATTATGATGGGGGATTCTACATGAGCTGTAATTTGGATGGGGATGGAGTGGTCATCAGGAGTTTGGTTTTGGATATGTTAATATACAGTGATATGAGATGCCTATTCAATATCCAAGTGATAATGAACAGTAGATACTTGAGTATAAAAGTTTATAGTTCAGAGGAAATTCCCATTTACAGAGATACACATGGGAGTTAACAGAATATTGATGGATTTGCTGAGATCATCTAGAGCTAGCATAGAGAAGAGAAGAGAAGAGGTTTGAGGACTGAGTCCTAGGACATGTCAAGTTTTAGAGGTTGAAGACATGAGAAGGAACCAGTAGAGAAGCATATGACAGAGTGGCCAGTGAGGAAGGAGGAAAACCAGGAGAAAATGAGTTCCAGGAAGTCAAATGAAAAGAGAGTTTTAAGGACGGAATGACCATTTTGACCTTTCTGGGTATTTTGTGTGTAAGGAAATAGAGAAACTGTGTTAAAAAGTCAAGGGGAGGTGGGATCAAGAAAAGGACAATTTCTACTCATGTATCAAAATAAGGAGTCCTCAGAGTTCTAAAAGAATTCTCAAGTTATTGGGATTCTTCCTTACCTGTTGCCATGTTACTAGTCTAACACCTGCCTATATGCTTTGTTATAACCAGTGGTGTTTTACAGTTCCCTATCCCCGTCTTGAAGGAACCCTGGTGTCACAGTCGTTAAACACTCAGCTGTGAGATGAAAGGTCGGTGGTTCAAACCCACCAGCCGCTCTACAGGAGAAAGATGTGGCAGTTTGCTCCTGTAAAGACTGACAGCCTTGGGAGTCCTATTGTGCAGTTCTACTACCTGTCCTATAGGGTAGCTATGAGTCGGAATTGACTTGAGGGCAATGGGTTTACTTTGTTGTTGTTGTTGTCGTTGGTATCCGTGTCTCCCATGTCTTTACATAGTTCTCTATTCATGTCTTAAGGGCTTCTTCTCCCACAGGTGTTAGAGAACCAGTGATGAGGATAGAAATGTGATCCTCCATGTCAAGGAGGCTCGGTGTGGTGTAAAATGAGAGGAAAGCTTATTCTCACCCACCCCTCATTCCAACCCAACACTGTAAGTTCAGGCCATAGACGGTGAGATGAGACAGGTTGCCGTCCTGTGAAGCAGAGTAGATTGTAAGTCTAAAGGTATCAGCTTGTAGATTCTGCAGAATTGCTAGCATGAGTGAAGACTGGTGAAATAAGAAGCCTCCTCTTTGGCTTTGTCTGCCTCCGGTTGAATGATGACCCTATAAATGGCATCTCAGGAGTTTTGTGCTGAAATTATTCAGCATAATAAAGTTATCAAGAGCCCAGGCTCTGGAATCAGACTAACCAGTTGCTGTTGAGTCAATGCATGTCTGAGTATAACTGTACACCATAGGGTTTTCAATGGCTGATTTTTTGAAAGATCACCAGGTCTTTCTTCTGAGGGACCTCTGGATGGACTAGAATTTCCAAAATTTTCGTTAGCACCTGGGGGTGTTAACCATTTGTACCACCCAGAGACTCTGGAATGAGATCAGCTAGGATCAAATACTGTCCATCTCACTTACTGGTCCCATGCCCTTTGATCATGGGTCACCCTGCGAACCCTGTTGCTTTATTTATAAGATGGAAACAGTAATACCAACTTCTAAGATTGCTGTCATGAGGAAAAAATACGATACTATATATACAAATCACTTAGCATAGTTAATGGCAAATAAAATGTTTTCTACATTATAAGATTTAACCTATTTAATGAAATAAGAATTGATACCTTTGAATTATGGTGTTAGTGAAGAATATTGAATATACTATGGACTGCCAGAAAAAAACGAACAAATCTGTCTTGGAAGAAGTACAGCCAGAATGCTCCTTAGAAGTAAGGATGGCATACTTTGAACATGTTATCAGGAGGGACCAGTCCCTGAAGAAGGACATCATGCTTGGTAAAACAGAGGGTCAGTGAAAAAGAGGAAGACCCTCAACGAGACGGATTGACACAGTGGCTGCAACAGTGGACTTAAACATAGCAACGATCGTAAGCATGGCCCAGGCCTGGGCTGTGTTTCGTTCTGCTGTGCATAGGGTCACTACCAGTTGTAATTGATTAGATAGCACCTAACAACAAGAACAACAACAAGGGAATAATATTAACATTTTATTAATAGCTGAAAATGTCTAGTGAGACTTTAAAGGGTTCCCAAAATCTGGTTGTTTATCTCAAGGCAAAATTGTCAATCAAAAAATTTGATCTTTATACAAAGCTACAAACAAGATCATCTGCATATTCCCTCCAACCCTAAAGCTTAATGATTCTATTGCTTCTATCATATCACTTCTGCGATTTTATGGAGTGGTGAAAAGAAAAGCAATTCACAACTACAGAGACTAGATTTTGTCAGAGATTTTTCAGTTCCATAGCTAAGGAATTGTTTATTCATGAAGCTTCTAACTGAGACGTGAACAATCATTTTATTAAAGGCCTGATGGGATAATAAAAGCAGATGGGCATACACAAAGCCCAGGTCTCAACTTTGGGCTCACCAAAAATGTTAATACCTTCTGAATGTTATTTAACGTTCCTTGGCCTTAGATTCCACATCTATAAAATGAGCAATACCTTAAGTGGGGGTGGGAGGGTCCCTTTGACCCACCTTGTTTCAACCAGAGACCAATTGCCTTGGAGTCGACTCCAACTCATGGTGACCTCATCTTGTGACAGATTAGAACAGTGCTCCATAGGGTTTTCAGTGGCTGATTTTCTGGAAATAGATCTCTAGGCCTTTCTTCTGAGGTGCCTCTGGGTGTACTCAAACCTTCAAACTCTTAGCAGCCAGGCACATTAACCATTTGCCCTGCTTAGGGACTCCTTCAACCAGAGAAGCATTGTTCTCTATTGGGCTTTATATATTGGTCTTCTGTAAGATTTTGAGGAGAGTTTTGTCATTAAAATAAAGTTGAAAACACGCTGGGCTCAATGAACTCTAAGTGCTTGACAGCTGGAAACTTCTGAGTTGATCACGTAAGCAACCAGAACATGAGCAAACTGAACGGAAGAGAAAAATGTGTATAAAAAAGTATGTGAGAGCTTGACTCATATTCATGAGTAGGAGCAATATTTAAAATTTCTACTGGGAGCTCAGAGGCTCCCTCACTGTGGAGGCCAGGGGAGAAAAATGTAACGGGAAAACTTGGCAAGTAGGAGAGAAGAAAAGATACTATGCTAGAGCAATCAAGACCAACCTTAATTTGGAAGGTTGGAAGGCTGAGAAAACTACCCTGGGGGCTTTCCAGTAGTTCTTCCACCTAGGTGGAGACTGGAATTTGCCTTAGAGACAGGCCTTCTGTTTATAATGGGAAGGGCTGTATTGGTGAGACCTTTTAATTAACGTTTTATTCTTTGGGGGAGTTTCAGTGCTTAAACAGGGCTTCCAACTGTTGGGTCTGGTTCCAATCACTGATGAGAATTTGCATTTCTAACAAGTTCCCTGCTGAGAATTTGCATTTCCACCCCAGATACACTGAAACAGAACCTACATTTTAAAAAGATCCTCAGGTGATTCTTACGTATAATTTCCCTTGGAACTAGCTAGAAATGCAAATTCTTAGCAGGGGCTCAAAACAGAATGAAGAGTTCGAAGCCCTGCTTCAAAGTGAGATGTTAAACATGTGGATTAAACCAAACCAAAGCTGTTGCCATCAAGCCAATTCCTACTCATAGTGACTCTATAGAAACCCTATAGGACAGAGTACAACTGCCCTATAGGGTTTCCAAGGAGCAGCTGACCTTTTGGTTAGCAGCTGAGCTCTTAAGTACTTTGCCACGAGGGCTCCAGCATATGGGTTAGAAACGGTAGTTGGAGGGTTTGGTAAAACTGTGTCCCAGCAGAAGCCCCATGGATCAGCAGCTCTAGTAATATTTGTGATTCCTAGAGAGTGGTGTGGCACTTCCTATAACCCCAGGGTTTTAGGCAAGTGTTTGAATATGTCCCTTCAAATCTCAAAGGTGCTGTGGGAAATGGAAGCAAGCAACATGTTTGCCTATTCAGAGCCAGCTGCACCCCAGAAAATTCTGATGGCAAAAGTATCAGAAGCAGAAAGTGAACGCTAAGAGAAAAGAGGCTTTCATGTTCAGTTGTATACAGTACTTAGACCCAGAACTTGCTCAGAGAACACAGACTAAGGGCCTACAGAACAGAAGCAGGAAGAGAGGTGGCAAGATGAGAAGGACCCAGTGGACTTGCTGTGGGGCTTGGTGGGTGAGGCAGTTATGTGGAGTCTGCAAAAGGAGCGAGGGACCAGTGGAGAGGGGTTAATTTCCAGAAAGTATGCAAGTGGGGCTCATGCAATAAAAGATTGGGCATAAAAGGAAGTGGAATCTCAGGGAAGAAGGTCAGGAAGAAGAAGACCAAGAGGAAGAGTGGTTTTCTCTATTAATTAAAGACTTCATTTGAGAAACTGAGTTGACCTTAAAGCAAGAGAAACACTGATGGAATACAAAGAAAAATGTCAGACCATGAGGGAGGTAAACCAGTAAAAGACACTTCAAGGGCATTTTTCTTCTCTCCAAGACCAGAGTAGCTACTTGTCTACCTTGACCAACCTGTAGTCACAGACTGGTAGGGCCTGTGATACATCTGTTACAAGAGATTAACTAAGGTAAAGATTCAACCCTGATGCAAAGCTTTAAAAAGGCTCAAGCAACAGAACTCCAAATGGAGAATTTAATTGCTCTTGGATTCTAGCTCTACATATCACATTCTCAACACATAACCCTGGTCAAAAGGGAAAAAAAGAAAAACAAAAGAAAGAAAAAAAATTAAAAAGAGATGAAAGTCCCTTATTATGGGATGTGGCAATGAGAGTAACATGATAACTTTAAAAATAATGATTGTAGAAAGAAAGAAACGAAAAAAAAACCTTCTGGCTCCTCTACTGGTTAAAGATTAACAGATTAGTATGATGGCACAGTGGTTAAGATCTCAGCTGCTAACCAAAACGCCAGCAGTTTGAATCCACCAGCCACTCCTTGGAAACCCTGTGGGGCAGTACTACGCTGTCCTATAGGGTCGCTATGAGTCAGAATTGACTGGATGGCAATGGCTTTTTTATTTTGTTATTTTTTGGTTTTGGATCATCAAATTACCAGCATGTGTTTTTCTGCAGGTGTGGAGCAGGCTGCTTTAATAAATGCAGATTTTGCCCGACTTAGCTGTTACCAAACACATAACATTGAGTAAATGGGAGAGACTGTGAAGAGAACCTCAGGAGATGATCTAGTGTGGGTCTCTGAAAAGTAAAAATGGTCAAGGCAGAATTACTTTCTATTCTAGCATTGGAAGAAGGAAAAAAGGTCTAGAAGAGGTATTTTACTGCTTTATCTCCTTCGTGGTGTGATGTTTTCTTTGTGTTCCATCAATGTGTCTCTTGCTTTAAAATCAATCCAATTCCTCAAACGAAGTTTGTTTTTTTTGTTTTAATTTTATTGTGCTTTGGGTGAAAGTTTACATCTCAAGTTAGTTTTTCATTAAAAAATTTATGCACATATTGTTTTGTGACATCGTTTGCAATCCCCACAATGTGACAGCACTCTCCTCTTTCTGCCCTGGGATACCCATGTCCATTAGTCCACCTTTCCTGTCCCTTTCTGCCTTCTCATTGTGCTTTTGGGCAGAAGTTGCCCATTTGGTCTCCTGTATTTGATTGAACTAAGAAGCACATCCCTCCCATGTGTTATTGTTTGTTTTCTAGGCCTGGCATTATAGTACTATTCACAATAGCAAAAAGATAGAAACAACCTGAGTGCCCATCAACAGATGAATGGATAAACAAATTATGGTACATACACACAATAGAATACTACACAACAATAAAGAACAATGATGAATCCTCGAAACATCTCACAACATGGATGAATCTAGAGGGCATTATGCTGAATGAAATAAGGCAATCACAAAAGGATAAATATTGTATAAGACCACTATTATTAAAACTCAAGAAAGGTTTAAACACAAGAAAAAAAATTCTCTGGTGGTTAGGATGGTGGGGAGGGATGGGAAGGGCATATCACTAACTAGATAGTAGACGCGTGTCAACTTTGGTGAAGGGAAAGACTCGACCAAAGCAAAGTCATAGAAATTTCCTAGACACATCCAAACATCTTGAGGGACCAGATTGCTGGGGCTGAGGGCTGGGAACCATAGTTTCAGGGGACAACTAGGTCAACTGGCATAATGTAATTCATAAAGAAAATGTTCTACTTCCTACTTTGGTGAGTAGCATGTGGGGTCTTAAAAGCTTGTGAGTCGCCATCTAAGATACATCTATTGGTCCATCCTGTCTGGAGCAAAAGAGAATGAAGAAAACCAAAGATACAAGGAAAATATTAGCCCAAAGGGCTAAAGGACCACATGACTCACAGCCTCCGCCAGCTTGAGCCCAGAAGATCTAGATGGTGCCCAGCTACCACTACCGACCACTCTGACAGAGTCCCAAATAGAGCCGGAGAAAATGTAGAACAAAATTCAAATCCACAAAAGAAGACCAGACTTAGTGGCCTGACAAAGACTGGAGGGACCCCCCCGAGACTATAGCTCCAGGACTCCCTGCTAACTCAGAACTGAAGCAATTCCCAAAGCCCACTTTTTAGTCAAATGAAGTATTTTATTGATGGAAAAAAACAGTTCTCTTCTCCCTGCTCTTCTTTGTTGCTCTTTTATCTCATTACAGTCTTTCATATACTCAAAGACAATAAGTAAATAATAATTTCCCAGTCTGTTTGTGAAGAAGAAGGAGACCTGGTGGTACAGTGGTTAAAGAGCCTGGCTGCTAACCAAAAGATGGGCATTTCGAATCTACCAACCACTCCACAGGAGAAAAAAATGACAATCTACTTCCATAGAGATTATAGGTTTGGAAACCCTATGAAGCAGTTCTACTCTGTCCTGCAGAGTCACTATGAGTTAATGGCAATGAGTTGTTGTTGTTTTTTTTAATGGAAGGAAAGGAGTTTACCTGATGTCCTTAGTTCAATGCTTGGCACAGTGATCGCTGACTATAAAGAAATTGTAATTTTTGCCAGTGTTGTTGTTACTGTTCTTATTGTTGCTGCTGCTACTGTTGTGGTTTTTATTATTAATATTGTTATTGTTATTAATGTGTGTCTCCCTCTAGTCCACAGTCTAGATCAGCACTGTGGAGCAGAAATTTCTGTAGTGATGAAAATGCTCTATATCTGAGCTGTCCTGTATGGTAGCCTTACTAGCCACATGTGGTTTTCGAATACTTGGAATGTGCTTAGTGTAACTGAGGGGCAGAACTTTTAATTTTATTATTTTAAATGAATTTAAATAGCCACAGGACAGAGTAGGTCTAAATGCACTGACCTACAGTGGGGGCTTGTTGTTGTCCTTGTTGTTAGCTGCTGTCGAGTTGGTTCCGACTCATAGAAACCCAGTGTACAATAAAATGAAACGCTGCCCAGTCCAGCGCCATCCTCACAAGCTTTGCTATGTTTGAGCCCATTGTTGCAGCCACTGTGTCAATCCGTCTCATTGAAGACCTTCCTCTTTTTTGCTGGCCCTCTACTTTACCAAGCATGGTGTCCTTCTCCAGGGAATGGTCCCTCCTGATAATATGTCTAAAGTATGTAAGACAAAGCCTTGCCATCCTCACTTCTAAGAAGCATTCTAGCTGTACTTCTTCCAAGACAGAGTTCGCCGTTCTTCTCACAGTCCATGGTATATTCAATATTCTTCACCAACACCATAATTCAAAGACATCAATTCTTCAGTCTTCTTAATTCATTGTCCAGCTTTGGCATGCATATGAGGCAACTGAAAATACCATGACTTGGGTCAGATGCACCTTTTCCTCGAAGTAACATCTTTGCTTTTTAACACTTTACAGAGGTCTTTTGCAGCAGATTTGCCCGGTGCAATACATCGTTTGATTTCTTGGCTGCTGCTTCCATGGGTGTTGATTGTGGATCCAAGTAAATTGAAATCATCGACAACTTCAATCTTTTCTCTGTTTAACATGCTGTTGCTTATCGGTCCAGTTGTAAGGATTTTTCTTTCCTTTATGTTGAAGTGTAATCCACAGTGAAGGTAGTACTCTTTCGTCTTCATCAGTGAGTGCTTCAAGTCCTCTTCACTTTCAGCAAGCAAGGTTGTTGTGTCATCTGCATATGGAAGTTTGTTAATGAGTCTTCTTCTAATCCTGATGCCAAGTTCTTCCTCATATAGTCTAGCTTCTCGGATTATTTGCTCAGCATACAGTTTAAATAAACATGGTGAAAGGATACAATCCTGACACACGCCTTTCCTGGTTTTAAACCATGCAGTATCTCTTCATTCTGTTCAAAGGACTGCCTCTTGGTCTATGTATAAGTTCTGCATGAGCACAAATTAAGTGTTCTGGAATTCCTATTCTCAATGTTATCCATAATTTGTTATGATCCACACAGTTGAATGTCTTTGCCTAGTCAATAAAAGACAGGTAAGCATCTTTCTGATATTCTCTGCTTTCAGCAAAGATCCATCTGACATTAGCAATGACATCCCTCATTCCACATCCTCTTCTGAATCTGGCTTGAATTTCTGGCAGTTCCCTGCCAATGGACAGCTGCAAACTTTTTTGAATTATCTTCAGCAAAATTTACTTGTGTGTGATATTAATGACATTATTCCATAATATTCATATTCTGTTGGATCACCTTTCTTTGGAATGGGCTCAAATATGGATCTCTTCCAGTCAATTGGCCAGGTAGCTATCTTCCAAACTTCTTGATATAGATGAGTGATTTCTTCTAGCATTACATCTGTTTGTTGAAATATCTCCGTTGGTATTCTGTCAATTCCTGGATCCTTGTTTTTCACCAACGACTTCAGTCCAGCTTGGACTTCTTCCTTCAGTACTATCGGTTCTTGATCATATAGTACCTCCTGGAATGGTTGAATGCCAATCAGTTCTTCTTGGTATAGTGATTCTGTGTAGTCCTTCCATCTTCTTTGGATGCTTCCTGTGTTGTTCAATAGTTTGCCCGTGGAATCCTTCAATATTGCAACTTGAAGCTTGTGTTTTTTCTTCAGTTCTTTCAGCTTGAGAAATGCTGAACATGTTCTTCCCTTTTGGTTTTCTAACTCCTGGTCTTTTTGTATTCCATTATATACTGTACTTTGTCTTCTCAAGCCGCCCTTTGAAATCTTCTGTTCAGTAATTTTGCTTCGACATTTCTTCCATTTGCTTTGGCTACTCTGTGTTCAAGGGCACGTTTCAGAGTCTCTTCTGACATCCATTTTGGTTTTTTCTTTCTTGTCTTTTTAATGACCTTTTGCTTTCTTCATGTATGATGGCCTTGATTTCATCCCACAACTTGTCTGGTATTTGAAATACAAGTGGTATAGCTTCCAACATCAGAGCAACATGCAAGCCACCACAGTATGAGAAACTGACAGATGAGTGGTGGAGGGTGGAGGCTTGGGCATCCTTATTCTTTAAACCTGTGGTTCTAAAAATGTCATCAGAACAACCTATAGGACTTATTAAAACACAGATTGCTGGGCCCTGCCCAAGGAGTTTCTAACTCTGTAGGTCTGGCTGGGGTCTGAGAATTTGCATTTCTATCAAGTTCCCTAGTAATGCTGATGTTGCTAATCCTGGGACCACACTTGATAATCACCGCTTTAGAAACATAGCTCTCAATTCTGAAGGCATACGGCAATCACATGGGGAGTTTTATAAAAACACTGCTGCCCAGGCAGTGCCCTAGATCGATTAAACAAGAAGTTTTAAAGTTCCAGATGATGCCTTTATACAGGCCAGAATTCTATGAAATCCCTGAATCAGGGTGCGTGTTGGATTAGATCAGTGCTTCTCAAACCGTAATGTGCATATGAATCACCTGGAGATCCTCAGAAAAAGCAGGTACTAATTCAGTAGATCTGGGTAGGGCCCAAGATTCATTATTTTGCACCAACTGCTAGCTTATGCTGATGCTGCTGGTCCAGGCCCACACTTTGAGTAGCAAGGGATTAGATAACCTCCGCTGGTGGTGAAGTGGTTAAGGGCTATGGCTGCTAACCAAAAGGTCAGCAGTTCAAATCCACCAGGTGCTTCTTGGAAACTCTGTGGGGCAGTTCTACTCTGTCCTATAGGATCGTTAATGAGTTGGAATCGACTCAATGTCAATGGGTTTGGTTTTGGTTTGCTGTTGACTCTAATTCTTTAGATTCTGTGGTTCTAGAACTAGGCAGGATACCTGAGGCCTGGCATGCCCACAAGAGTCTTGAGCTGCTGGGGGGAAAATGAGAGTGCAGCAAACAGAGTGGTAACAAGACCATCATGTCTGCAAAGGAGGAAAGAAAAGGAACTCAGGCAAGGCAGCGGGGTCCTCGCTATGAGGCTGCCCTCGCTGTGAAGCTGCCAACTGTGATTTATTCAGGGGAACTCCTTCTCAGAGCAGAAGGGCTGCAGGTGGAATCAGACTCAGTGCTATCGAAATCCTATAAGGCCCCATGTAGAGTTCAAAGCCCGTAAACCAGCTCCACTGGTTCCCACTCACAGGAGAAGAGGACTGGGGCTATGGCAACTGGAGACCAGCTGCCCTGTGGTGAAACAAGGCAGCTCCATGCTCAGAACTGTCAAGCTGTCCAGTGTAAAGATCCTTTAAATTAAGAAAGAAAATCAAACATTGAAGGCTCTATTACATGATTGGATAATAACCAAGGGGCAGTACAGTACTTGTAATGTCAAATAAAAAGGATGCTTAATGTTTCTTTTTCTCATTGCAGGTCAAAGGTGAGTTACAATTGAGGCTTCAGAGTTAAGCAGTTAGAGTAATGATGTGAATGGAAAGAGGACACAGTGCTCTACCAAGGTGTATCCCAGGCAGCCCCTGGAAAGCCTTCTCAGTGGAACTTTGGCTGTTTTTTTTCAGGGGAAAGGCTAAGTATGAGAATAACTAGAGTTAAAATCCTGTCAAAACTATTTATTTGCAAAACTGCATTTTCTTTCCAAATTAAAACATGGACTGTCACTGGTGCCCTATGATCATCTAATCAAATAGAAAGAAAAAATAATGTTTATTTCAATACAATCGTTGTCCATTACCATGAATAAAAATACCTTTACTACCAGTGATTTACCGGTGGTCCATACAACTATTTTTCTTCTACCAAAAGAAGAAGAAGAAAAGGTCAAAACATCCAAAACAAAACACCTCTTCAGAATTTCAAGTAGACACCGAGTCGGCCCCCCAGGAGCTGACATAAAGAGGCAGTGATTCCAATAAAACAAGATGAATTTCTCCAAGCATGTTTGCTTACAAAATCTTTTAATTCTCATTCTCTCTCTCTCCCCCTCCTCTCTCTTTCTCTGCCTCTCTCTGTCACCTACAGAGATGATATTTTAACAATTCAGTATATAAGTATAAGTACCAAGGAGAAGGGGAAAAAAAGCACAGTAATGCAGAGAGTTTTAAACATAGACCTTGACTAGTTTCTTCTGCAACCTTATTTTCCGCTGAATGTGGAATTTCAGATGAGACCATTTCTCTCTTGTCTCAAGTAAAAATGACTCTATTTGTTCTTTTTCAGGGACCCCCAAGGGTCCTGTCCCAGAACAAAGTGAATAATGATGCTTTATTTTTCATAGTACCTTTCCCCAAGAAGTTTCCAATGCTTTAGAAAACTGATCTCATAAACCTTCAGAACACCTTTGAGAGGTAGAAAACAATAGTGTCACCCCCATGATACAGGTGAGGAGACCGAGGTGCATCTAGTGGGATGGAATGATTTGCTAGAGTCCTTAATCATGGAGCTTGAAAAAAATGGATCTTGTCTTTCCTAGCTTAGTCCCCTGAGCGCATGCGTGCCTTCTTCTTTAATGGGTCATGTGTGCCAATATCCACAGGCATAAGGTGCTAATTTCGAGAGTTCCAGAAAATGTCTCCACTTTTTTTTAATGCATTATGCTAGCTATAACTAAGTTATCTAAATGGTGTGCCAGTAATATGAATTGCATTGAACAAATGCCTATGAATGTGTATGTATGCACGCTGGCTGCACATGTATAACTAACAGTGGTCTTGAGCTGTGAAATTTACTTGAGCACATCTTTTAATGTGTTTTGGAAAGACAAGAACCTGCTCAAGCCTGTTGGCCTTGAGACCTCATAACATTCCCTCATTGCCAACGCTGCTCTTTTGATACCGTGACGCAACGTGCTGCAGATATTAGCATATCCTGAGCTGCACAGGGATGGAGTTGAGACCTTAGTGACTCATCAGCGGCTCACTGTCTTTGTTTTGCACACCTTTTCCTTCAACTAACTCCTGCAGCATTTAAGTGCACGCTGAAAAGGTGCAAGACTCACCCAGAAGCAGGAGCTATTAGCAGAAACATCATGGGCATGTTCGCCTTTGATGCCAGCCTTTTAAATAGTAGAGAATTTAACACTTGGACTTGTTCTCATAGTTAGCACCAAAACATAGTGACTGTCTTGAACATCAACAAGTTATGTGATATCCTTATGATGCTCCATGACCCAACATGTTCAGTAACTTAAAACAATGTAATCAATGACTCTCTTCTTACTGTTGAGAGAAAGAAGAATTAAGCTCCTGGTGGCTTCCTTGTCAAGAGGTAGGTAGCTTATGATGCCTTAGGCTAGTGAAGCCACAGATCATTAAGAACAATTTGAACAACGAAGATGGATGAATAGAGGTGAATTCAACAGGTATAGATTTCTCTGACAGTTCAGCATTTAAAACTTCATCTTTTCTACCATATCCACTATTAAAACAATCAGTCAGAAGATGCTCAATCAGCCTGTAAAATATGATTTATTCCTTTGTGCTTTGCTTTCCTCTTTGACCACTTGATATTATCTAATCAATATCAACTTTACTTTTATAAAGCTCATTTGGATAAATCTCTGCCCAATACAAAGAAGAAAGCCTGGCGGACCCCTTCCTTCTGGAGGTCCCTAACACTGGGGTCGAGTCCTTGGATGGTGCCAATTGTTAACATGCTTAGCTGTTAACTCAAAGGTTGAAGGTTCAAGTCCATCCAGAGGTATCTAGGAAGAAAGGCCTAGCGATCTACTTTAGAAAAATCAACCGTTGAAAACCCTGTGGAGCACAGTTCTCCTCTGACACACATGGGGTCACCATGAGTCAGAATTGACTCGATGGTAGCTAGTTAACCATAGGGTGGACCTTTCCAGTGTTGGAGCTCACTATTTTATAAGGAAACCCATTTCAGCTTCAACTGCTAGAAAATCCTTTGAGCCCAAATCTCCTTTCCTATCAATTCCATTCATTTGTTCCAGTTAAGTCCTCCAGAGCAATATAAGTCTCTTTTCTCTTTCAAGTATTTGAAAGCAGCAATAATGAACCCTCCCCCCATCCCACGATATCTCTCTTCAAATGTTTCAACTGCCATTCTTTCACTACTTTTTCTTAAGTCAGTTCTGTGGTATGTTAAGCATTAATATAAGGAAGATAAAGGCAGCCCTTTTTAATTAAATATAGAGTTAACCCAGCAACTAAGACTCACACAGTACTCTTCAGGAAGATCACAGAGGAATAACATGGCTATTGGAAAAGGACATCTAGCCTCTATAGCTGAGGAAGACGAAAGAAATATTTCCAGTAGGGTAGGGGCTAGAGATGGCTCAGGCTTGAAAGAACATGTGGTAACTGAGACTGAATTTAAACAACACTGGAGAATAAAATAATTGGAAATGAAAAAAGATAATTATGTCTTTCAACAATTACCCTGGCTATGAAGCAAAATGAGCATAGTCCTTTCTAATTTAAATGCGCTGAAAGTAGCTGAGCATGACAGCAGAAAATTACAAGGTTTACGACACAGGCTTTGGTTAAAGTGATGGCAATCGGATTATTGTAGCTTTTTTCTGCTGATAGCAACGATTACAAAGTTACTTATAAATATTAACTGCTTAATGCTAGCTGAGATTTTTACTTTGCTGACAAGAGTCATTGCATTCTTGAGGCGAGTTTTTTGTCTTGTTTTGTTCTTATTGAGTTTAGTTTTGGTTTGTTTTAATTTATCACTTACAGATTCAATCACTTGTTCATGCCTGATACTTGTTTCCCTCCTTCATCCCTTCTCTTCTTCCATCTTTGGGTCTAACCAAGAGAAAATCTGAGGAGGTCTTAGAGACGGGACTCCCTAAAACCCAAAAACCAGACCAGTTGTTGTTGAGCTGATTCTGACTCATGGCAACTCCATGTGTGCAGAGTAGAACTGTGCCCCGTAGAGCTTTCAGTGGCTGTGATCTTTTGGAAGTAGATTACCAGGACTTTCTTCTGAGGCACCTCTAGATGCATTCGAACTTCTAAGCTTTCAATTAGTTGCCAAGCACTTGACCGTTTGCTCTACCCAGGGACTCCTTGGGACTCCCCAGAAGGACTCTTTTCAATTTTGTCCACTGTCTCACAGTAGAGATCTTATTTCAATGTCTAAATTTCCAATCAACTATAGCTGCATTCGCATGTAAAAGTTTATTAAGCTGCATAACTTTCTTAAGGCCATTTTGAGAAGCTCTGCAACATGGTTTCCTCAACTGTTGTATCAGCGTAATTTAAACCCATTTGATTACTTGGCACTTTCTCATGTTTCTTCACATTATTTTCATGTAGGAGAATTTATCTGGCCAATACTCTGTACCTTAATCTCCACACCCACCCCACTACCCATCTTAGCAAAGAAAGTAAAACATACCTGTATTTACTAAACTTTATTTCATCATCTGAGGAAAAAGGACTATTTTCTGCATAGGCCAAATGAACAAATAGGTTCACATTCAACAACAAACATTAATCAATAGTTAATGGCTAGATGGGTTGTGTAGTCAATTTAATTAATAAAACTTTTAACCCAAGTTTTCTCAACCTTGGCACTGTTAACATTTCAGGCCAGATAATTCTGTGTTGTGGGGGACTGCCCTACACATTGTAACACATTAGCAGCATGCTTGGCTTCCACCCACTAGATGCGAATAGTACTCTCCCCACACCCAGTTATAACAACAAAATGTTTACAGATACTGCTAAGTGTCCGTGGGGTGGAGGTAGGGGTCTCGGGAGCAGGGGTGGTGGTGTACAAAATCCCACCAGTTGAGAACCACTAGTTTGTCCCAATCAAAAAAGATCTTGAACTGTGGGGAAAAGAAAGAGCATGCCAGTCTTAATAGGATTAGTTCATCTGCTGCACATGTCTAATTATTGGAATAGGAATTTAGAACTGTCTAAATCAGATAAATTGCATTGAGCTACTAGTAACAGGCAGGAAATATCAGCAGTTTAAATAAGATAGAAGCTTATTTTTCTATTATGCTAAAGAACTCTGGAAATAGGCACTTCACTGCTGGTCTGGGGGCTCCAAGGTACTGTCAGGGGCCCAGGGTCCATCTGTCTTTCTGCCTTGTCATCCATAAAATTTGACTTTCATGACCAAGATCCCAGATATCTCATGGAGTGAGAGCCATTTTGATCAAGTTCTGAACTGGAGGCAAGAACAAGGTTGGGTAGGGCAAAAAGAAGCAAAGGGAACTTTTCAAGAAGCCCTGCAACTAACTGGAAGGAAGTCTAGGATATATGCTTTTCGGGACCAGGCAGTGTTTCATTCCATTGTACATAGGGTCCCTATGAGTCAGAAGTGACTCAATGGCACCTAACAACAACAGCAACAATGCTCTGTATTTTGATATGAAAGAAAAAAAATGGAGAATGTATATTGTGTTTGCAATGAGTAGAATCTCTCATTCATTTATCTTTTTATGCCGGCAAGTACTTCTTAAATATTTACTATGTACTCGATATTCTTCTAGGCGCTGGATATAACATGCAAAAGAATGAACTTTGCCATCTGGGAGCATACAGTCTATAGGGATAAACAGGTATTGTATGATTAATTGATTAATGAATAAATTGCTACTGTTATAAATGCTATATAAATAGGATGGTCTTGAAGGCAAGATGGATTTTTCTGTTTCATCAGTACCTATCAGTGGTTTGGTATATAGTATATGTTCAATAAACCTTTGGGGACAAATGGAATGACTGGTCTGGGACACATCAGGCTGGTATGATTTATGTAAATTAGTTCTCATATGAAATTCTAAAAGCAAAATAATACATAGATAAATAAGTCAGAATGAGTCAATTTCCATTGCATTTTAATTTCACAGATTGTCACTCTAAGCCTCAGGTTTCACCAAAATACACTACCTTAAGTGCTGTGGAAGTTCTATTCCCATTAGGTATAAACCAACCAAAACAGCAAACCCATTGCCGTTGAGTAGATTCTGACTTATAGTGACCCAATAGGACAGAGTGGCTGATGGATTTGAACAGTTGACCTTTTGGTTTGCAGCCGAGCTCTTAACCGTTGCGCCACCAGGGTCCCCATTAGATATAACTCCCGTTATATATATTTGCACCAGAAAAGTCAACTGCTCAAAGACTATTATTTATTAAATAAATTCTGCAGTAAATTAATATGGATTTTACCCAACAACTTTATAATTTGAGAGGTTAAAAAAAAACAGAACTGAGCTCAACCATGTCTCCAGGATCTTATTTTTATAATCCCTTTCTGCATTTATATCCAGCTACCTATGTAAAAAAAAACTCCCTGGTTCCATGTATGTGTGGTGGGTGAACAATCTGAAGTTGTTTTAGAGGAACCTGGAAATCGATGCAATTGGAGAGTCAACAAATGCATTTCAACCATATTAACCTCAAATGTTATTCTCATTTGTGCAAGCACCTAAGCTTATCCACCCTCATACACAAACTCTCCAGAGACACATAAATAAGAGACTGTCAAAAATATCCTCATTATTATCCAGAATCATCTAGTCCACTCAGACAACAATAACAATTGCAATATATTTGTATAGAAAACCACTTCCTCTTATTTGCCTTAAAAGATATTTCTCTGTGGTTTTATTTTGCTATGAGAGCAACGGGCAAAATAAAAAAATGTCCTACTTCCTGCATGAACCTAAACTAGTCAACTCTCTCATAGTGGAGTGTTGGGATAGACACTGTATAAGTAAACCTCTACTCTGACGTTTGGTTTTTCCACTGTGATTCAATGGCCATTACAAGAAAGTCTTAAAGACTACAAGTTTCTGAACATTAAAGTCATTGTGTGGTTTAATGTTCAGATGTTAAATTGGTAACAAATCTCATCTAAAACAAAAAAGAAAGAAGTCAAATATATTCTAGCTCACAAAGCAACGTAAGCTAAAGAACCAATAAGTCTGCTACTATTTAGAGTTGGACATGAATTTGTTTTATGTATTCACCTTAGACCATTCTGGAGAAATCAACAAGCCAAGATGAAGATATTTAGAAAACTACATGTCCAGTCCATCAAAAATATCTACTTAGTAATTAAGCAAGTGTAGCAATTGGAAGCACGACTATCATTAATGAAATGAGAAATAATTGGTTCAAATTTCCTAAAGTTATGTATCAAATTTTTATGCAGATAGTGCACGCCTTCTACATTTGTTAGCCAACCTTGACCTCCTCACGTGGTATTTTCGTAAGGGTGCTATCCTAATTTTTGTTCACAGCAACATGTAAAAAAAATTGGCATAGCGGTGCTTATGAAAATATCTTGCAGGAGGAGAGTGCAGTTGGTAAAAAAAACATAGAAGGAGCATGTTATTTGTGTAAAAATATGGTATATACCTATGAATGGATAACACATTGAGATAGTCACATCAACTAAATCTAATATGCTTATACCAGCACTATTTAGATAATTGAAGCAAAATTCAGTTGAATGTTCTATTGGCATGTTATTTACATTACTTGAATAGTATCCTGGCATTATTTAGTCTGTACTATTGATGCCATTTTTGAATTATCTTCAGCAAAATTTCATTTGGGTGTGATATTAAGGATATCATTTGATGATTTCTGTGTTTCATTGGATCACCTTTCTTTGGATGGGCACTTATAAAGATCTCTTCCAGTGGGTTGGCCAGGTGGCATCTTCCAAATTTCTTGGGATAGACGAGTGAGCGCTTCCAGTGCTGCATCCTTTGTTGAAACATCTCAATTGGTATTCCATCAATTCCTGGAACTTTGTTTTTTGCCAATGACTTCAGTGCTGCTTGGACTTCTTCCATCAGTATCATTGGTTCTTGATCATATGCTACCTCCTGAAATGGTTAAACTTCAACCAATTCTTTTTGGTACGATGACTCTGTGTATTCCTCCCATCTTCTTTTGTTGCTTCCTGCATCATTCAATACTTTGCCCATAGAATCCTTCAATATTGCAAATCTGGGCTTGAATTATTTCTTCAGTTCTTTCAGCATGAGAAATGTCAAGCATGTTCTTCCCTTTTGGTTTTCTAAACTGCAGGTCTTTGCACATTTTGTTACAATACTTTATCTTCTCAAACCACACTTTGAAATCTTCTGTTCAGCTCTTTGGTTACAGCATCACATCAAAAGGAACTGCCAAAATTCAAGCCAGATTCAGAAGAGGACATGGAATGAGGAATGTCACTGCTGATATCAGATGTATCTTGACTGAAAGCAGAGAATACCAGAAAGATGTTTACCTGTGTTTTATTGACTATGCAAAGGCATTCAACTGTGGGGATCATATCAAATTATGGATAACATTGAGAAGAATGGTAATTCCAGGACACTTAATTGTGCTCATGTGGAACCTATACATAGACCAAGAGGCAGTCGTTCAAACAGAACAAGGGGTTATTTTGTCGTTTAAAATGATGATAAGTGTGTGTTAGGGTTATATCTTTTCACCATGTTTATTCAATCTGCATGCTGAGCACATAATCCGAGAAGGTGGACTATATGAAGAAGAATGCAGCATTAGGTTTGGAGGAAGACTCATTAACAACCTGGGTTATGCAGATGACATAATGTTGCTTGCTGAAAGCGAAGAGGACTTGAAGCACTTACTGGTGAAGATCAAAGACTATAGACTTTCCGTATGGATTATGCCTCAACATAAAGAAAATACAAATCCTCACAACTGGACCAATAAGCAATATCATGATAAACAGAGAAAAGATTGAAGTTGTCAAGGATTTCATTTTACTTGGATCCACAATCAAAGCCCATAGAAGCAGCAGTCAAGAAGTCAAATGATGCATTGCTTTGGGCAAATCTGCTGCAAAAGACCTCTTAAAAATGTTAAAAAGCAACGGTGTTACCTTGAGGACTAAGGTGCACCTGACACAAGCCATGGTATTTTCAATCACCTCATATACATATGAAAGTTGGACAATGAATAAGGAAGAGCGAAGAAGAATTAGTGTCTTTGTATTATGGTGTTGATGAGGAATATCGAATATACCATGGACTTCCAGAAGAATGAACAAATCTGTTTTGGAAGAAGTACAGCTAGAATGCTCATTAAAAGCGAGGATGGCAAGACTGTGTCTCATGTACTTTGGATATGTCATCAGGAGGTGTCATTCCCTGGAGATCATGCTTGGTAAAATAGAGGGTCAGTGAAAAAAAGCAAGACCTCAGCCAGCTGGATTGACACAGTGGCTGTAAAGATGGGCTCTAACATAGCAACAATTGTGAGGATAGTGCAGGATTGAGAAGTGTTTCATTCTGTTGTACATAGGGTTGCTATGAGTTGGAACTGACTCGATGGTACCTAACAACAGGACATTGATGCCAAACTGTTCAAGGACAATCAACCAGCATTTAACACAGCATTTAACAGGTAAGGCTGTTGTTTATATTAACTCTTTTTACATTTCTTAGGATCTGCTTTTTAGATTAAAGCCCCGTAGGGGTCAAATTCCAAGTCTAAATCCAGAGCGGAGACAAGAGATGAAACCAAGATCATGGGAATGGAAGGAGAGTGAATTCTATTAGCTGAAATGATCGTTTTTGGAGAAACCCTTTATTTGGTGTTTGAGTGAGTTTGGCTAATAAGCTATTTAAGATTCTGAGTTGATTTTTAAAAAGCTTAATCCTATTTCCTTCTTTGAATTCTCAAGATTATTCTTCAATTCTTCTTTTTTTTTTTTAATTTTAAGAACCCTAATAAACTTTTATCTCAATGAAATTTTTCTGTTTGAGTATTTAGAAAATATTGAAAGATTTAGATATTTGACATAGCTTGAGCATATTTTTCAGTATATAAATCTATTATTTTAATAAGCCTTATTTTAGAACAATTTTAGATTTACAGAATTATTATGAGGTTAGTACAGAGACTGCCTGTATACCCCATGCTGTTTTTTCTCTATCGTTCACATCTTATGTTAGTATGGTGCATTTGTCACGATTACTGAACCAATACTGATACATTATTATTAACTAAAGTCCATACTTCATTCAGATTTCCTTAGTTTTTCCCTAATGTTCTTTTTCTGTTCCAGGATTCCACCCAGGATACCACATTGCATTTAGTAGTCTTGTCTCATGAGGCACCTCTTGGCTGTGATAGCTTCTTAGACTCCTTGTTTTTGTTGACCTTGACAGTTTTGAGGAGTACTAAGTATTTTGCAGACTGTCCCTTTCTTGGGATTCGTCTGATTTTTTTTTTTGGGGGGGGTCATGATTAGTCAGGGGTATGTGTTTTGGGGAAGAAGTCCACAGCAGTAAAGTGCCATTCTGATCACATTATATCAAGGATTGCTATTGTTGTTAGCTGACCTCTAGCTGGCATCTACTTACGGCGAGCTTAGGTAGAGCAAAACACTGCCTGGTCCTGCTCCAACTTCATGATCGTTGACCTGTTTGAGTCCATTGTTGTGGCTATTGTGTCAATCCAACTCATTGAGGGTTTTCTTTGTTTTCACTGTCCCTTCACTTCACCAAACATGATATCCTTCTCATACATACTACATACTATCAACGTAACTTAGCACTGTTGATGTTGACCTTGATTGTTGGCTGAGGTAGTGTTTGTCATGTTTCTCTACTGTAAAGTTACTCAACTTTTACCCTGTTGATACTGCACTTTTAATAAGAAAGTCACTATGCATAGCCCACACTTAAGGATAGGGAGTTATGCCCCACCCTCGTTGCGGGAGAAATATCTACATAAATTACTGGGAATTATTTTGCACAGGAGATTTGTCTATTTTCCCCCATTTATTCATTCATTCATTTATTTATATCAGTATGGGCTCATGGATATTCATTTTATACTTTGGATGATGATCTAATACTACTAAATTCTGTTGCTCAAATTATTCCAGCTTTGGCCATTTGGAGATTTTATCAGTTGGCTTCTGGGTCCCTTTGACATTCCCCCATCATTTTTTTTTTTTTTTGGAGTACTTCATTACTTTTGGACATTAACAGATGTCCCAAATCTATCTTGTACCTGCTCCTGTCCTAGCATCTGCCTTATTCTTAGTATCAGCCATTTCTTCAAGGAGCTCTGTTTTCTTATTTGGAGAATGGTACTCGAAACCCAGATCTGGGCACTAGGCCCTTGGTTCTCTTTATACTACCTTGTATAGCACCATAGAATAAAAGCTTAATGCAGTTTAAGCATAGTAGATAATCTTAAAATGAATTAATCAGTACTAATGTTTTCCCTCTGTGTTTTATCCTAATGTATGTTTCAAGTCTCTATATTATATAAAATTGTAGTGAATTCTCAATCTTTGTTATAACTATCATCTGTAGCTTATCCTTAAAAGTATCCTTACTTTCATAAAACAATGGGATGAGTTGGGGCAGGGGAGAGTTAATGCAACAGTGTATGGAAGCAGCTTAAAGAAAATAGGTCCATCTAAGTAGTCAGGCAAGGGTTCCTCATAATATCCTAATTCCGCCTTTAAAAATAATTTCTCGTAAGATGAGTGTTCTAGTGTCTCACATTGATTGCATTCTAAAATGTAAAAATAACTACATTTTAAGAGGTATATAAGAAGTGGCACCACATACTCTTTCTAACAATATACACATTGCACATTCATAAATGAATACAGTAAATAACGTATTCAACAAATATTATGTCGCCTATGGATAATTTACACTGGGTGTGTGTGTGCACGTGTATGTTTGTGCATACATATATGAACACACACACACAGTTTGAAGAATAACAAGTCCACAATCTTTGTTTCCCTTACTGTTCATTTTGTCACGATTTTTATGCACGTGCTCATTTATACTGCTTAGGGGGAGAAAAAGCTGTACATAAAAACAGAGTATCTTTTAGAGCACTCTGTGGTTAGCTTCATCACCCCCGCCCGCCCTCCTTCTTTTTGTGAAGAAAATGATAGGAAACATAAACCGGTGCCCTTAAAAAAAGAAAATGCATGAAATGAAACAAGTAAGCTTTCAAAAATACGCAAAACACGACAGGCAGACCTCCAGCTTAGCAGGAGGGCTAGGGGTAAGATATGTGCTGTGTACATGTGCTCAGTATATCTTCAGCACTTAAAAAAAGATAAAAGTGGTCTTGAAAGTGAATGAAGTTGACTCTCAAAAAGTGGGTTTTAGATGTTGAATATTTAATTCACTGATAAAAGGGACCTGATTTCCTGCACACGGCTGCCATAAATAAAAAAAAGCACATCTTAAAAGAGAAGCAATGAGCAGAAACTGACCTTTCTGTGAGCAAGCAGATGAGAGAAGGTATTTGGCTAATCCCAGCTGTCTCTGATTGGCCAGACAGCACCGTGTTGAAAATGTCTCCATCTGGGCTAATCTGCTCTCAGTTGGATGAGCTGAGGCCTTCAGAGTTAACCTGACATTTAACAATAATTACCCTTTCGAATGACCCCGGCCCAATTGCCTGCTCTCTTAGAAATCTCTTTTTTTGTGCGTGCTCCCAAACCCCTTGACTTTTGTGTTAAAGATAGGGGGAAAAAAAAAGAAAGATGAGACGGTATCGCTTGTATGTGTAAACACACAGAAGTGAGTGGTTGTGTGTGAATATATAGTATAAATACTTATATAATATAGATGGTAACTGAGGATCACCGACTGGTAACGGGACTCGATTTAATGGCTCTGTTTTACTGTCCTGAATTTTGCAATATATCAACCTCCTGTAATATTGGGGGGAAAAAATAGCGAGGAATAATATCACCAATTAAAGTGGGCCAGAATTTGTTTACTGGCTCTTTTATGAAAGTCAAATTTCCATTCTGGCCTTGCTCAGGCACTTAAGTGTCCCTTATCAGACACCAGAAGAAATGGTGCATGAAAAGAGGTTCAGACAGAAAAACCAAGTTCAGGGGTCAGTAAGGCTAACTATAGATGAAATGTGGCCATTTCTTTTTACCTCAGGCTGGCTTCATCTTTTCTTAGAAAGGTCATTGTGATAAAAACAAAAACACATCTTGGAAAGAAAATCCATTCTGGGGTTTTATTTACTTAAAAAAAAAATAATAAATAAAAAAGCCCTATCCAGTTTAGACTAGCATTTTTCCAGAACTTCTCTATCAGGGGACATCATGAGACAAAGCAGTATCTAAAACTAATATTTAGTACAAAGCTTCCATAGGGCTGAAGGTTTGGGTTGGATAATTCAGGTGCTTGTCCTAACCTTGACCAAAATATCAGGCCGGGTTAGCTTGGGAAAAGTGGTCTTGGACTCTCACAAACACAATTTCTTTTGAACTTTGTAATACTTGCTGCTCTTTGTCTATTTTAAAATAGCAAGAGAATAGATCTTTTGGACTATTTCTTCCCACCTCCTCTATAACTAATACAGAAAAAGCTACTATAGAAATACACATAAGCATAATACAGTAGTGTAAAGGCAATACTTTAACAGTGATAATCTTGGAAATGACTGTAGAAATATTTTATATTTCTCTATTTTCTTATATATCTTAAGTGTAAGTCTGCCTGGAACATTGCTACCATATTTTGAATCAACTTTTACTTCCCTTTATGCCCTGCATCAATGTGATATTTTTTCATGATTCATGGTCCTTGTTGGTTACTGAAAAAAAGAGATAATGAGAAGGGATGAAACATTACAATAATACTTCAGTGCAAACTTTACTTTGTTTTTCTAAAACTGCAAAGCTGTATTTGTTGAATAAGAATGAGAAAATTAAAGCATTTACCTCTATTATCTTTGCATGGACCCATTTGTTGTAGGAGTATGGGTGCTTATAAGTGTGTCTATTTTTAATTCTTAATGCCAGGTGGTGTTGGTTTGTTCTGCCCTTCTTTGATGCCTCTAACTGATTCATTTAACATTCAGCTAGTAAAAGCACCTACTATGTACCAAGCACTATAATATTTTCTAGGGATTCAGTGGTGAATAAGATAGACACAGTCCTTGACTTCATGGAACTTTCATTTTAGTGAGAATGAGAGTAGATGTCTAAAGTTATGCTTTTGTTCATTATCTTCAAAATGAAGTCTTCTTTTAAAAATAACATTAAATTTTTTTTTGTCCTTTATAAAATTAATCATGCTCATTGGAGAAAAACTGGAAAAAAATTGAGAAGTTGGAAGAAGAAAAAAAATCACTTAGTTACTACCATTCTTTTTCTCTTCCTAAAAATGGTAATGAGTAATAAGTAATCTTAAACAGTATTAATCTTCATTGGGAATTGACTACAAGTCAGACTAAACCAAACAAACAAAAAAAAACAGCCTCACTGCCACTGCCATTGAGTTGATCCCGACTCACAGCTACCCTATAGGACAGAGTAGAACTGCCCCATAGGGTTTCCAAGGAGCAGCTGGTGGATTCACACCGCCGACCTTTTGGTTAGCAGCCGAGTGCTTTCACCACTGCACCACCAGGGCTCCTTAAAGTCAGACTAGGTTTTTTAAGTTGATGATCTCACTAATTCTAAAAATTGCTTTCAGTTTTTAGACAGATAGATGATAGAGAGAGAGATAGATTGATAGAGAAGTCAAAGACTGTGTTTAAGGTAGAGCTTCTCAAACTCAGCACTACTGTATTGACACTTGAGCTAAATAATTTTATATTTTGAGGAGTTGTCCTGTGCATTTCTGGATGTTTAGCAGTATCCTTGTCCTGTTAGATGATGGTAGAACACTTCTCCTCAACTACGACAATCAAAAATGTCACCATTGCCAAATGTCCCCTGAGCAGCAAAGTCATCCCTACCTGAGAACAACTGGTTCAAGGTCCTACTCTAGTAAGCGACAGATGCAAGAGTGAAAACATATTCTATTTCTCATACTTGTGATCTTATTCTGTATATATATATATATATTTTGCATTTTATTTTTCTCATTTAACATGTGCTGTAATTGCTGTAACTGGTTTTAACCAGTTCTCTTCTATTGACCATTTCTTTTTTGGCTAATACAAATAAATTTCTAGTGATTATATATAATCTTTTTCATATATATATATGATTGTCCTTAGGCTATGTTCCCTAAAATGAAATTTCTAAGTCATAATTGAGGAAGTCCCTAGGTGCTGCAAAAAGTTAAGTGCTCTACTACTAGCCGAAAGGTTGGTGGTTTGAATCCACTCAGAGGCAACTCGGAAGAAAGGCCTGGCGATGTGCTTCTCAAAGGTCACAGCCTTGAAAACCATACAGAGCAGTTCTTCTCTGCACACATGGGGTCGCCATGAGTTGGCATAGATTCAACAGCAACCTGTCCACAAACAACTACAATGACTTTGGAAAAAAGAGAATGACTATAAAGTCATAACGTGTAAACATTTTAAGACTGTTGATATGCACTACCATATTGGTTAAGCCAATTGATACTGCAATCAGCCTTGTGTGAGAGTGTCCTCTTCCTACCTTTACCCCACCATGTTTATTTAAGGTTTGTAACTGGTGGTCTTCAAGTTTTTCAGCTCTTAAACATCCAAGATGGATTAAAAATACTGCTTGAGAAATAAAAGCATACATGTCATCATGAATGTCATCAGTTTAACAAATTTTAATCAGAATACTATTAAGGCCAGCTATTATTTAGCCTAGTAATACTTGTTGAGATTTCTTGACCTTCTGAATCCCACTGGCCACTCTCATTTTCCAGCGGAAGCTCTGGCTGAAGGAACACTTTTTGTTACTGGACTATATTTCTAAAATGAGTTATCATCTTCTGTATTGTGAAGGAATCCACTTGCATTGGTTTTTTTCAAGAAACAATGGGTCTTGTTTCATCCCCAGAGCTAGACATCTGCAATTTAGTAGAGGATAGGATAGTCAAGGAAGCATATTTATTATGCATTTATTAGATTAAAGGTACTGCTTTATGTAAGCATTCGATCTGCATGGAAAGTATTATTGTTTGCATTTTGCAGAAAAGGATACTGAGATTTGGAAAGTATAAGTTATTTACCCAAGTTCACAAGCTAGTATGTAGTAAAACTGATATTTGAAATTAAACCCATACTGTATGGACTTCCACCAGATTAATCAACCTCAAAGACCTCTCCTCACACAAAAGCCTGAAAATTTACAGCTACCTCAAAGATATTTCTACAATTCCTTCACACACTGGTTCTCAAAATGTCTTCCCCTACCAGCAGCATTAGAATTTCCAATCAGAATTTCTTGTGGTGGGATCCAGTAATCAGCATTTTAACAAG
This sequence comes from Trichechus manatus latirostris, assembly GCF_000243295.1. Classification (NCBI taxonomy): domain Eukaryota; kingdom Metazoa; phylum Chordata; class Mammalia; order Sirenia; family Trichechidae; genus Trichechus; species Trichechus manatus. The sequence goes on from NW_004443955.1 coordinate 18,942,899, forward strand.
CCCTCCAAGAGATTCCGACGCATACTTACGTTTGAGAACCACTGCTCTTACAAAAGATTTCCCCACTCAGCCCGCTTCCACCTCCATCAGCAATGTTTGTACCTGAGGGAGCCCAGAGTAAGGGAAAGGTGCATTTGTCATTTTTTTGTGTAAAATGTAAGGTTTTACTGCTTCTACTCTGACTCCTTCAAACAGAACAAGGGGATACTGCGCAATTTAAAGTCAGGAAAGGTGTGCATTAGGGCTGTATCCTTTCACCATACTTAATCTGTATGCTAAGCAAATAATCCAGGAATCTAAACTATATGAAGAAGAACAGGGCATCAGGATTGGAGAAAGGCTCATTAACAACCTGCAATATGCAGATGACACAACTTTCCTTGCTGAAAGTGAAGAGGACTTGAAGCACTTACTGATGAAGATCAAAGACCACAGCCATCAGTATGGATTACACCTCAGTATAAAGAAAACAAAAATTCTCACAACTGGACCAATAAGCAACATCATGATAAATGGAGAAAAGATTGAATTTGTCAAGGATTTCATTTTGCTTGGATCCACAATCAATGCCCATGGAAGCAGCAGTCAAGAAATCAAAAGACGCATTGCATTGGGCAAATCTGCTACGAAAGACCTCTTTAAAGTGTTGAAAAGCAAAGATGTCACCTTAAAGACTAAGGTGTGCCTGACCCAAGACATGGCGTTTTCAATCACCTCATATGCATGTGAAAGGTAGATAATGACTAAGGAAGACCAAAAAAGAATCGGTGTCTTTGGATTATGGTGTTGGTGAAGAACATTGAATGTACCATGGACGGCCAAAAGAATGAACAAATCTGTCTTGGAAGATGTACAGACAGAAGGCTCATTAGAAGCAAGGATGGCAAGACTATGTCTCACTTACTTTGGACATATTATCAGGAGGGACCAGTCCCTGGAGAAGGACACTGTGCTTGGTAAAGAAGAGGGTTGATGAAAAATAGAAAGATGCTCAACTAGATGGACTGACACAGTGGCTGCAACAATTGGCTCAAACATAGCAAGGATTGTCAGGATGGCATAGGACTGGGCAATGTTTCATTCTGTTGTACATAGGGTTACTATGAGGCAGAATTGACTTGACAGCACCTAAGAAACAAAACTCTGACTTTGCAAAATATATTTTTTTACTTCTTCAGTTTTCATCTTTGTTCTTTATCCATTCTATTTGGAATTTCTCTACTACTTTCTTATATCTCTTTCTATAGTTTTCTATTATTATCAGGTCAGATTTTTACCAGATTCTTGGCTGGCAGAGGCTATGGGGAATGGTTGAAATGTTAGGGCCAACAATTCTAATTCTGATATATTCACTGATATATTCAATACTTGCTTGAAATTACAGTTTTCAAGTGTGGTGACCAGTTGTTTCCTTTACAAGTTTTTCTGCATTGTTTTAGAACTACCATGTGTCTTGATAATACTGTCGAACTTAAGTTTTGCTTCAGTTGACTACCTTTCTCAAACAGTACTGGAGTTTCCAAAAAGAGATCTCTTCACACCACTGCATTTTTCACTTTCGCAGTCAATTAGTAATGGCTGCCAACGTTGGGGAGAATAGAAGAATTGGAGCAGTGCCCTTGAGAAAATGCCATGATGAGATATTGTCATGGAAGGATACGTCATCAAAGGAAATAAGGTAACAGAAGCATTTTTATTTAGGCAAAAGCATATTCTCAGAGGCATGAGGATTGATTTGGCATACATAAGTTTACCACAGACTTTAGCCTCTGGGCTAATGAAAATGAAACAATAAATAATAAAATGCAGAAATATTTGAGACTAGGAAATTAATTGATTCAGCATAGGCCATGGAGTCAGCATTCATAGGCTAATCCCACACTTGTCATACATTTTAAACAAGGTCATGTAACCAACACAAACCATCTACGAGATTCATTGACAGCTCAGAAGTGTGACTCCTCCTTCAGAATATTTTAAGGTCTTACTTCACTCATGGGGGCTACCTGGAGAATCCCTGTAGGCCAATAAGAGCTTTTTTTTTTCTGCATAATACCCAGTCACAACCTACACCACAAAAACATATGCATTAGTGAGTCATCTCTACCTTGCTATTTTCTCTGCAGCGTAATAAAAGTAGTTAATTAGAACACACTAGAATGGCTATCAGTAAACTGTAGAAGTAAAATGGCCCTTTTAAAGCTATGGAGCAAGGGAACAGCTCCTTGTGAAATTTTTCTGAGATGAACTTGTGTCTATTCAGAAGAAACTTACCTACATTCATTCCTTTTATGTACACACTCCTCCCCTACTTTATTTTTTAAGTCACCCAGACCTTGTCTTTTCAGTAATGTCATAATCAGCAGGCTGAAAGCAAGGTTGCTGATAATTGTTCTTTATGTTGCTCTTTGTTTAGTATCTGATTCAATACATCTGTGTGGACACCATTTCATCACCTTCTTAGTAACAGAGGTGAAAAAAATCAATGGCAATCAGATTACCTTGTTAACAGAAAGGCTAAAGGGCCAGGGTGTTAAGTTCACAGTGCATCACCTTTCATTTAAAACATTTCACTTTTTTTATTATTTATCTTTATTATTATTTATAGCACCAAGCCCAGAGTGTTTCCTAACACAAGAGTGTGGCCTCGCATTTGTCTTCTGCAGAGCCAAGCATTTCTGCTACATCACAGACTAGGTTAGGAACTGCTCTTGCAGGCCTGATTCAAAGTGTGCAAAAAGCCTATTGCTGCCATTTCTCACAATGTGCTTCCTTCACATCAGTCCCAAAGGATTCTGGTTGCAAAGATGATTTTGTGATCTGAGCTGTCATATGTTATCGTATCTATTGTCATGTTTGCTATTTACTGTTGGTCCTTATTAAGATCACCGTTATTAATTCACAACAGCAATGTGCCCTGAGCTATATCAGAGGTATTATAATGTGCCCAAAGAACAAAAGCTCTCAACGGGGAACTTCCAGATGAAAGACATGCTATGGAACCACACAGCCCAAAACAATAGGGACGGATGCAGAGTAGTCCTACACAGAGGGTTAGGTGATTACTGCAACAGGAAGTGCTTTGAAGAACAGGTGGGTATTGAGAAGGTTTTTGAAAGTAGAGAAGGATGTTATGTTATTGCTAACATGTTATTGTTAGAGCTTAATGGATAATTCAGCAACATTTTAGAAAAGCAAGGCACTCTCAGACCTCAAACTCTGAGATGAACTGAATGACACAAAAAGGCATATACGTGAGAAGATGGTTTTCATTCCAGTTGGTTTAAAAAACAAATGTTAAGAGGCATGAGCACTGCTTACCTTGTTTATAATGCAGTTGGTCAAATGTCAGTTTGCCTGTGCTTAATGAGAGGCCTTGCCAGCGTTCACATTTGTGCCCTGAGCTTGAGCTTGCACTTCTGCATCCTTGGGTGTTCTGGGGCTCACAAAAACTCTTGGGAACATGAACTTGGGCTAAGATTCAGGAGGCGAGGCCCTAAAGTAAGCCAAGGGGAGTCAGCCTGGAGGTTCATGTGGATGGGGGACTGATTACATTTCTGGAGTATATTTTTGGAAATAAGGATTGAACTAAATAGATGATCTGAGATCATGCTAAATGTTCAGACTGTGAATCAAATTCAGTAGGTCATACCCACTGTCTTAGTTATCTAGCGCTGCTTTAACAGAAATACCACAAGTGGGCAGCTTTAACAAACAGAAATGTATTTTCTCACAGGTTAGGAGGCAAGAAGTCCAAATTCAGGTCACTGACTCTAGGAGAAGTCTTTCTCTCTCTGTTAGCTCTGGGGAAAGATCCTTGTCTCTTCAGCTTCTGTTCCTTGGTTCCTTGTTGATCGTCATGTGGCCTGGCATCTATATTTTTATGACTGATGTTTGCTTCCTTGCTTAAAACTCAGGACCAGGAGGAAGTGGGGCCAAGATGGCAGAGTAGTCAGATGCTTCTGGTGGTCACTCTTACCACAAAGACCTGAGAAAACAAGTGAATCGATTATATATGACAATTTAGGAGAACTGAGCATCAAAGGCAAGGTTGAGGAATCAGAGTGAGTGGCAGGAGAGGGAGAGATGGTTCAGAAGCAGCGAAGAGTGGGAACTGGTGCCCTGTGGGCCGGATCGGCTGGTGTGCACGGTGAGACAAGCAGTGGAGTTCGGGATGCGTTTTCCACTTCAGGAGAGAACGAGCAGTGGAGAGTCTGCTCAGGCCTCCAGAACCAGTGAAAAGTGGCACTCAATAATCAAAAGATAAGTGCATTTGCTTCACCTACTACGTGGATCAAAAAACACCCCATTTGGGAAGAAACTTTTTCCCATTTACCTGCACCCTCCCTGCTCTGAACTGGGTCCTGGGCAGGCTTCAATGATTACCGTGTCTCCTGGACCAGAAGTAGGACCCATCACGAGCCCTGAGGCATTCTGCCAGCCTTGGAGAAGGAATAAAATAACAAACAAGGGAAAAAAATCGGTCAGCTCACTTAAGCCAGGAACTCAGGGCATGCACAGCTCCTTTGCCTAGGCACAGGAATAAGCAGTCCTTGGACTCTGAATGCCTTTCACCCCTGGATAGACCTGTGTGGGCCCATTTCAACGGTGTAGGCCCTCATTATCACAGTACAACAGGGTATATACCTGAAGCCTAACTTCACTGTATCAGCTGTATGGTGGACTGTCAGTTTCATGACAATTAATGCTGCTCTGCCCATTAAGCAGGGTCCTCACCTACCCACATCAGGGGCCTGAGGACTGGTGGCTCCACCCACACCACTTAGCCACCTGTGACAAGGGCCCAAGAATAAGTGATGCCTCTCAGTCCTTACAGCCAACAGCACTGGATGCCCATAGTCCAGCGGCAAAATCCACCCACCTACACACTCTAGGGAACAGGGATATACTTTCCTTCTAGACACTCAGGGGCAGCCATCAGCCCACTGCCTTGCTTAGCGCATGATTCCCTACTGCAGCCAGATACCTGTGCCTACTCCAATCACCCCTGCCCATCTACAACTATAGGTGAGAGCCTGCACCACACACTTGGTGACCAGCTATCTGGACACCAGATCTGAATCCATACAAGAAAAGTGAATGGACTCCTAGGTGCACATACCTAGTAACAGATCTAACCTCCTCGTGACAGTATGTTAGAGCTTCAAAGGCACCAGTAATCAAACTAGCTCACATGAGCAGCCTATATGGATCAAAACAAAATAAAACAAGAAGCTAGGACACAGTAAGCAAACATAAAATCAATAAATATAATAATTTATTGATGGTGGGGAGACAACAGTCAATATCAAATCACATAAAGAGGCAGACCATGATGGCTTCAGCAAGATCCCAAAACAAAGAATCAAGAAATTTTCCAGAGGGAGAGAACTTCTTGGAATAATGGCAGGTAGAATACAAAAGATTAATGTACAGAACTCTTCAAGATATCAGGAAGGAAATCAGACAACAGGAAGGAAATCAGACAAAATGCAGAAGAAGCCAAGGAACATACAGACAAAGCAATAGAGGAACTTAAGACTATTATAGAAGAGCATAATTACAAACTTAACAGGCTGAAAGAATCCATAGAGAGACAGCAATCAGAAATCCAGAAGATTAACAATAAAATTTCAGAATTAGACAACTCAATAGAAAGTCATAGGTACAGAATTGAGGCAATAGAATTCAGAATTAGTGAGATTGAAGATAAAGCACTTGACACCAACTTATTTGAGGAAAAATCAGATAAAAGGGTTTTAAAAAATGAAGAAACCTAAGAATTATGTGGGATTCTATCTAGAGGAATAATCTACAAGTGATTGGAGTACCAGAACACGGGGGGATAACAGAAAATACAGAGAGAGTTGTTGAAGATTTGTTGGCAGAAAATTTCCCTGATATCGTGGAAGATGAGAAGGTACTATCCAAGATGCTCATCAAACCCCACAGATGGTAGATCCCAAAAGAAAGTCACCAAGACGTATTATAATCAAACTTGCCAAAACCAAAGACAAAGAGAGAATTTTAACAGCAGCTAGGGATAAACAAAGTCATCTACAAAGGAGAGTCAATAAGAATAAAACTCGGACTACTCATCAGAAACCATGCAGGCAAAAAGGCAATGGGATAACTTATATAAAGCCTTGAGGGAAATAAATTGCCAGCCAAGAATTAGATATCCAGCAAAACTCTCTCTCAAATCTGGTAAAATTAGGGCATTTCCAGATAAACTGAAGTTTAGGGAATTTGTAAAAACCAAACCCAAATTACAAGAAATATTACAGGGAGTCCTCTGGTTAGAAAATCAGTAACATCAGATAACAACCCAACAGTAGAACACAGGACAGAGCAACCAGATATCAACCAAGATAGGGAAGTTACAAAAATCAATCAAATCTAAAACACAGAAAATAGGGAAACAGAGATGTCAATCTGTAAAAGATGACAACATTAAAGCAAAAAAGAGGGGCTAAAAAATGTAGACATAGATTTTTCATATGGAGAGGAAGTCAAGGCGATACAAAGAAATAAAAAGCTCGTATAAACTTACAAAAATAGGGGTAAATATTAAGGTAACCACAAAGGAAACTAACAATCCTACACATCAAAATAGAAAAACAAAGACTCAGAAAATACGAAATCAACAACAATGAAAAAGATGAAAAGAAATTACGTACAGAAAAATGACTCAGCACAGAAAATTAAGTGGAACAAAGAAACTGTCAACAACACACACAAAAAGACATCAAAATGACAGCACTAAACTCATACCTATCAATAATTACATAGAATGTAAATGAACTTAATGCACTAATAAAGAGACAGAGAGTGGCAGATTGGATAAAGAAACATGATCCATCCATATGCTGCCTACAAGAGACACATCTTAGACTTAAAGACACAAACAAACTAAAACTCAAAGGATAGAAAAATATATATTAAACAAACAACACTCAAAAAGAGAACAGGAGTGGAAATTTTAATCTCTGACAAAATAGACTTTAAAGTTAAATCCATCATAAAAGATAACAAAGGACACTATATAATGATTAAAGGGTCAATACACCAAGAGGACATAACTATAATAAATATTTACACACACATTGACAGGGCTCCAAAATATATAAAACAAACTCTAACAGCATTAAAAAGAGGGACAGACAGCTCCACAATAGTAGAAGGAGACTTCAACACACCACTTTTGGTGAAGGACAGAACATCCAGAAAGAAGCTTAACAAA
>NW_004443955.1:18950241-18965972 GCF_000243295.1 Trichechus manatus latirostris
TACCAGAACCTTTGGGACACAGCAAAAGCAGTGCTCAGAGGTCAATTTACAGCAATAAATGCACACATCCAAAAAGAAGAAAGGGCCAAAATCAAAACATAAACTCTACAACTTGAACAAATAGAAACAGAGCACAAAAGAAGCCCTTGGGCACCAGAAGAAAACAAATAATAAAAATTAGAGCAGAATTAAATGAAATAGAAAACAATTAAAAGAATTAACAAGACCAAAAGATGGTTCTTTGAAAAGATCAACAAAATTGATAAACCATTGGCCAAACTGACAAAAGAAAAACAGAAGAGGAAACAAATAACCTAAATAAGAAATGAGATGGGTGATATCACAGCAGGCCCAACTGAAATTAAAAGAATTATAACAGAATATTATGAAAAATTGTACTCTAGAAAATTTGAAAACCTAGAGGAAATGGACAAATTTCTAAAAACACACTACCTACTTAACCTAAAACAAACAGAGGTAGAACAACTAAATAAACCCATAACAAAAGAAGAGATTGAAAAAGTAATTGAAAAACTCCCAACAAAAAATAAAGTCCTGGACCTGACAGATTCACTGGAGAATTCTACCAAACTTTCAGAAAACAGTTAACACTACTACCACTAAAGTTATTTCAGAGTGTAGAAAAGGAAGAAATACTGCCACACTCATTCTATAAAGCTAGCATAACCTTTATACCGAAACTAGGTAAAGACGTCACAAAAAAAGAAAATTACAGACCACTAGCCCTCATGAACATAGACACAAAAATTCTCAAAAAAAAAATTCTAGCCAATAGAATTCAACAACATATCAAAAAAAAAAAATTCACCATGACAAAGTGAGATTTATACCACGTATGCAGGGATGGTTCAACATTAGAAAAACAATCAATGTAATCCATCATGTAAATAACACAAAAGACAAGAACCTCAAGATCTTATCAATTGATGCAGAAAAGGCATTTGACAAAGTCTAAAACCCATTCATGATAAAAACTCTTAGCAAAATAGGAATAGAAGGGAAATTCCTCAACATAATTAAGACAATTTATACAAAGCCAACAGCTAACATCATCTTAAATGGAGAGAGTCTGAAAGCATTCCCCTTGAGAACGAGAACTAGATAAGGATGCCTTTTATCACCGCTCTTATTCAACATTGTGCTGGAGATCCTAGCCAGAGAAATTATGCTAGAAAAAGAAATAAAGGCATCCAAATTGATAAGGAAGAAGTAAAAGTATCTCTATTTGCAGATAATATGATCTTATACACAGAAAACTCCAAAGAATCCACAAGAAAACTACTGGAACTAATAGAAGATTTCAGCAAAGTATCAGGATGTAAAATAAACATACAAAAATCGGTTGGATTCCTCTACACCAACAAACAGAACTTCCAAGAGGAAATCACCAAATCAAGACTGTTTACAATAGCCCCCAAGAAGATAATATACTTAGGAATAAATCTAATCAGAAACGTAAAAGACCTATACAAGGAAAACTACAAGACACTACTGCAAGAAACCAAGAGACCTGCAGAAGTGGAAAAACACACATTGCTTATGGATAGGAAGGCTCAGCATTGTGAAAATGTCAATTCTACCTAAAGCGATCTACAGATACAAAGCAATCCTAATCCAAATTCCACTGGCATTTTTTAATGAGATGGAGAAACAAACCACCAACTTTATACGGAAAGAGAGGAGGCCTCGAATAAGTAAAGCATTACTGAAGAAGAAGAACAAAGTGGGAGGCCTCGCACTACCTGATTTTAGAAGCTATTATACTGCCACGGTAGTCAAAACAGCCTGGTACTGGTACAACAACAGATACATAGACCAATGGAACAGAGTTGAGAATCCAGATGTAAATTCATCCACTTATGAGCAGCTGATATTTGACAAAGTCCCAAAGTCCATTAATTGGGGAAAAGACAATCGTTTTAACAAATGATGCTGGCATAACTGAATGTCCATCTGCAAAGAAATAAAACAAGACCCATACGTCACAGCATGCACAAAAACTAACTCAAAGTGGATCAAAGACCTAAATACAAAACCTAAAACAATAAAGATCATGACAGAAAAAAATAAGGACAATGCTAGAAGCCCTAATACATGGCATAAACAGAATACAAAACATTACTAACAATGCACAAACACCAGAAGAGAAACTAGATAACTGGGAGCTCCTAAAAATCAAGCACTTATTCTTATCAAAAGACTTCACCAAAAAAGTAAAAAGACAACCTATAGATTGGGAAGAAATTTTTGGCTATGACAAATCCAATCAGGGTCTAATCTCTAAAATCTACAAGATACTGCAAAACCTCAACAACAAAAAGACTAATAACCCAATTAAAAAAAGGGCAAAGGCATTGGAGAAACGCAAATCAAAACCACAGTGGGACACCATCTCACCCCGGCATTACTGCCATGAATCAAAAAAATAGAAAATAACAAATGTTGGAGAGGTTGTGGCAAGATTGGAACTCTTATACTCTGCAGTGGGAGTGCAAAATGGTACAACCATTTTAGAAAAAGATATGGCACTTCCTTAGAAAGCTAGAAATAGAAATACCATATGATCCAGCAATCCCACTCTTAGGAATATATCCTAGAGAAATAAGAGCTGTCACACGAATTGACATATTCACATCCATATTCATTGCAACATTGTTCACAATAGCAAAAAGATGGAAACCAGCTAGATGTCCATCAGCAGATGAATAGCTAAACTATGGTACATACACACAATGGAATATTACACAACAATAAAGAACAATGATGAATCTGTGAAACATCTGACAACATGGATGAATCTGGAGGGCATTACGCTGAGTGAAATAAGTCTATCACAAAAGGATAAATATTGCACGAGACCACTACTATAAAAACTCATAAAAAGGTTTACATTCAAAAAGAAACAATCTTTGATGGTTATGATTGAGGGGAGTGGTGGGGGTAGAAAAGCACTAAATAGACGTGGTAACTTTGGTGAAGGGTAAGACAGTACACAATATTGGGGAGCACAACTTGTTCAGGTTAAGGTCATGGAAGCTCCATGGACAAATCCAAACTCTCTAAGGGACCGAATTACTGGGCTGAGGGCTGTGGGGACCAAGGTCTCAGGGAACATCTAGCTCAATTGGCATAACATAGTTTATAAAGAAAATATTCTACATTCTACTTTGGGAGGAGCATCTGGGGTCTTAAAAGCCCATGAGCCGCCATCTAAGATACTCCACTGGTCTCACCCCATCAGGAGCAAGAGAAAATGAAGAAAACTAAAGACACAAGGGAAAGATTAGTCCAAAGGATCGCAACTACCATGGTCTTCACCGGACGGAGTCCAGTACAACTAGATGGTGCCTGGCTACCACCACAGAATGCTCTGACAGAGATCACAATAGAGGGCCCTGGGCAGAGCTGGAGAAAAATGTAGAACAAAATAGTAACCCACAAAAAAAAGATCAGACTTACTGGCCTGACAGAGACTGGAGAAACCCCGAGAGCATGGCCCCCGGGCACGCTTTTAGCTCAGTAATGAAGTCACTCCTGAGGTTCACACTTCATCCAAAGATTAGACAGGCCTATAGGACAAAACAAGACCAAAGGGGCACACCAGCCCAGGGGCAAGGACTAGAAGGCAGGAGCGTAAAGGAAAGCTGGTAATAGGAAACCCAAGGTCGAGAAGAGAGAGTACTGACATGTCATTAAGTTGTTAACCAAAGTCATAAAACCACGTATGTACTAAAAGTTTAATGAAACACTAGTTTATCCTGTAAACCTTCATCTAAAGTACAATAAAAACAAAAAATAAAATTAAAAAAAAGAAAAACGGGCAAAGGATATGAACAGCTACTTTACCAAAGAAGACATTCAGGAGCTACCAGATACATGAGGAAATGCTCACGATCATTAGCCATTAGAGAAATGCAAATCAAAACTACAATGAGATACCATCTCCTCCCAATAAGGCTAGCATTAATCCAAAAAACACAAAAATAATAAATGTTGGAGAGGTTGTAGAAAGACTGGAACACTTATACACTGCTGCTGGGAATGTAAAATGGTGCAACCACTTTGGAAATCAATTTGATGCTTCCTTAAAAAGCTAGAAATAGAAGTACCATACAATCCAGCAATCCCACTCCTTAGAATATATCCTAGTGAAATAAGAGCCTTCACACTAATAGATATACCCATGTTCACTGCAGTACTGTTTACAATAGCAAAATGATGTAAACAACCTAGGTGCCCATCAAAGGACAAATGAATAAACAAATTGTGGTATATTCACACCATGGAATACTACCCAACAATAAAGAATAGTGATAAATCTGCAAAACATCTCATAACATGGATGACTCTGGAAGGCATTATGCTGAGTGAAAGTAGTCAGAAACAAAAGGACAAATATTGTATAAGACCATTATTGTAAGAACTCAAGAAAATGGTTTAAACACAAAAGAAAACATTTTTTGATGGTTATGAGTGTGGGGAGGGAGGGAGATGGGTATTCACTAACTAGATCGTAGATAAGAATTATCTTGAGTGAAGGGAAAAACAACATACAGTACAGGGGAAGTCAGCACAACTGGACTAAACCAAAAGCTAAAAGTTTCCTGAATACAACCAAACGCTTCGAGAGACAGAGTAGCAGGTGTGGGGGTCTGGGGATCATAGTTTCAGGGTACATCTAGGTCAATCGGCATAACAAAGTTTATTTAAGAGAATGTTCTGCAACCCACTTTAGTGAGTGGCACCTGCGGTCTTAAAAGCTAGCGAGCGGCCATCTAAGATGCATCAATTGGTCCCAACCCACCTGGAGCAAAGGAGAATGAAGAACACCAAAGACACAAGGAAAGTATTAGCCCAAGAGACAGAAAAGGCCACATAAACCAGAGGCTCCATCAGCCTAAGACCAGAAGAGCTAGACGGTGCCCAGCTACCACCAGCGACCACCCTGACAGGGAACACAACAGAGAGTCCTTGATAGAGCAGGAGAAAAGTGGGGTGCAGAACTCAAATTCTAGTAAAAAGACCAGACTTAACGGTCTGATTAAGATTGCAGGGGCTTCAAAAGACATGGCCCCCGGACTCTGCATTAGCCCAGAACTGAAACCATTCCCGAAGCCAACTCTTCAGACAAAGATTAGACTGGACTACGAGATATAAAATAATAATTGTGAAGAGAGTGCTTCTTAGCTCCAGTAGATACATGAGCCTAAATGGGCAGCTCCTGTCCGGAGGCGAGACGATAAGGCAAAAAGGGGCGGGAGCTGGTTGAATGGACACAGGAAATCCGGGTGGAAAGGAAGAGTGTGCTGTCACTTTATAGGTAGAGCAGCTAGGGTTATATAGCAATGTGTGTATAAATTTTCTGTATAAGAAACTGACTTGAACTGTAAACTTTCACTTAAAGCACACTTGAAAAAAAAAACTTCTTTCAGGACCAGCAGCAGTATATATAGCTACCACTTACTTTTTGTACCTCTGGTGTTCATTGGGAAGCTACAGTTCCATTGACAGTATGTGCTTTGGCATGCAGGGCCATATGTAATAGTTTGAAACATAAAAAACAGGCATGTTTGAAATTACTGTTTTTACAGTATATTGCATTAGGTGGTGCTGAATCATTGAATTTTTGCTAGGGAAAACATGAATTTTGAAACTTTTCATTTGGTACACGTACGTACCTCTGGACTCCAGGGGTAGAATTTGTGTTCACAAGAGTTACACATACATACCTCTAGACACCCAGAGTACAATTTGTGGAATGAGGCATAAAACGAAAACCATATTACATACTCAAAATTCAGACACTCAATGATTCAGCATGCCCTCCATTACTGAAAACACGTATCAACAAAAAATTAAAAGGAAAAAATTGGATCAGGGAAGTGTTACTAATCTGCTTTTTGATATCTCAAAAGAGAATGACTTAAGCCACATCCTACACTAATACAACCTCAGTAACATAGCATAGAAAACTCATTTCAAATGAGATTATAACCACAAGTATTGTTCTTGTGTGCCGTCAAGTTGATTCTGCCTCATAGCAGCCCTGTAGGACAGAGTAGAATGTCCCACAGGGTTTCCAAGGAGCAACAGGTAGATTAGAACTACCTGAGCAGTTAGCAGCCTGAGCTCTTAACCACTTCATCACCAGGGTTCCACAAGTATAGGGGTTAGGATTTACAACACATATTTTGGGGGAATACAATTCAATCCATAACACCCACTATAACCCCAGGCTGGCTGCAAGGTAGACTGTCAGGGAGAAGTACTGATTGCTTTCGGAGAACAATGAGATTTAGACACTTCATCCCACTATCTCTTCATAATACTGTCGGTTATGTCCATACTCCATTACCCATTGCCGTCAAGCTGATTCTGACTTGTAACTACTCATAACATTGTACACAGGGATTGGAGACCCATATCACTTAGATCGCAAGTAGTGAAATCAGGATTTGAACTCATGTTCATTTGATTCAGAGGTTCTCTTTGATCTACGCCATTGTTGGTTCTCGCAGTGTGGTTCCTGCTGTCAGCATTGGCATTCCCTGGAAACTTGTTAGAAATACAAATTCCATCCCCGCCCAACAAGACTGGAAGGCTTTGCACAAGTATGTATGAATGATTAACCTTATCTACAGGGATGTGGAGTCCTTGGGTGTGCAAACAAAGTGCCCAGCTGACAACCGAAAGGTTGGAGGTTGAGTTCACTTGGAGGCACCTCAGAAGAAAGGACTCTCAATCTACTTCTGAAAAATCATCCTTTGAAAACTCTATGAAGAACAGTTCTACTCTGACACCCACAGGCTCACCATGAGTTGGAGTTGACTTGACAGCAACCAGTTTTTGTTTCCAGGGATGTACTCTTTCCCTAACAGGCTTTCTAGATCACCACAGATGTACTGAATCAGAGCCTTAGTTGGTGGGGTCCAATAATCTGATTTATTAAGCCTTCTAGCTGAGTGTAATGCACACTGAAATTCAAGAACCATGTACTGTATCGCACCATCTCTGCAGGTCCTATGGTCCTCCCAGAATCACTCCGGATTCCTGGTGTGTAAGCTAGCAGGACAGCACGTAGCAGAAGTCCTGGCAAGATCTTGACAAGAGAACTACTGTACGTGGCTCTAATACCACTAGGATAAGTTCCAAGTATTTTGAGTTCTTTAGGAGACGATACTTTGATGTCATGTTTTTAATGTAGTTCTTTCTTCTCAGGTACAACATAATGAAGTCATATGCAGATTAGATTATCTGGGAGATGCAGCAACCCATGGTGTTTATCTTAGAAGGATAAAAAGCTGTAGTTTTCTCAAGATAACTATTGCTTAGCCCTTTATTCTCAAATTTCTTAAGTTACCTTTAGTCACTAAATTCTAAATTCTTGAAAGAATTTTCACTCAACTTATTTTTTATTTTAAATATGTCATGCAGTTACTGGTCAGGTCTCCTTAAAAAGATATATGAGAAATGAAATATGTGATCCTGGAATGAATCTTGGTCTGGAAAAAGAACAATAAAATCTATGGCATCCATTGCACGTTTTTCATTGATGCTCGAATTGTTCTAATTTTGGCCTCTTTGGTTTCAATCCCTAGTCCTTTTGATATAACCTTAATAGACCTTGACAGATTCCTTGTTTTCTGCTAAATCAAGATTTTTGTTTTGCTTTGTTACATAATTGTCTTAGTTATCTAGTGCCACTATAACAAAAATACGACAAGTGGATGGTTTCAAAGAACCATAAACAGAAGTTTATTCTTTCACAGTCTAGTAGGCTAGAAGTACAAATTCAGGGTGTCAGCTCCAGGGGAAGGCTTTCTCTCTGCCCACTCTGGAGGGAGGTTCTTGTCATCAATCTTCCCCTGGTCTAGGAACTTCTCCGATGCAGGGACCCCAGGTTCAAAGACAAACTCTGCTCCTGGCGCTGCTTTATTGCTGGTATGAGGTCCACTTGTCTCTCT
Organism: Trichechus manatus latirostris; assembly: GCF_000243295.1. NCBI lineage: Eukaryota > Metazoa > Chordata > Mammalia > Sirenia > Trichechidae > Trichechus > Trichechus manatus. The sequence goes on from NW_004443955.1 coordinate 18,958,227, forward strand.
GCTTGCTTCTCTTTTATATTTCAAAAGAGATTGGCTTAAAACACAATCTAATCTTGTAGAGTGAGTCCTGCCTCATTAACATAATTGCTACTAGTCCCATCTCATCAACATCATAGAGACAGGATTTACAACACATAGTGAAATCACATCAGATGACAAAATGGTGGGCAATCACACGATACTGGGAATCATGGCCCAACCAAGCTGACAGATATTTTTGAGGGACAGAATTCAATCCACGACAATACATAGTTACTTTCTTTTCTACCTTTACTAGTTACTCTCTTTTAGCTTCTAATGATATCAATTTTTTTTTTCTTGGATTTTACTTTAAAACATTTGTGTTGTTATTGTTAGTTGCCGTCAAGTTGGTGCCAACTCACGACCATCTTACGTATAGCAGAACAAAATGTCGTCTGTCTTTCGCCATCTTCATGATCATTGGTATGTTTGAGTTCATTGTTGAAGCTGTTAGGTCAATCCATCTCTTTGAGGATTTTCTTCATTTTTGCTGACTTTTTCAAACATGATGCTCTTTTCTAGCTATTGGTCTTTCCCGATGATGTGTTCAGAGTAAGCAAGATGAAGTCTTGCCACTCATGCTTCTAAGGAGCATTCTGGCTGTACATCTTCAAAGACAGATTTGTTCACTCTTCTAGCAGTTCACAGTATACTCAATATTCTTCACCAACACCATAATTCAAAATCATCAATTCTTCTATTTTCTTTTTTCATTGCCCAGCTTTCACAGGCATATGAGGCAATTGAAAATACCATGGTTTGAGACAGGATAATCTTAGTCATTAAAGTGACGTCTTTGCTTTCTGGAACTTTAAAGAGGTCTTTTCCAGCAAATTTGCCTGGTGCAATATGTCATTTGATTTCTTCACTGCTGCTTCCATGAGCATTGTTTGTTGAGCCAAATAGAATGAAATCATTGACAATTTCAATTTCTTTGCCATTTATCATGAGGTTGTTTACTGGTCAGTGTGAGGATTTTCATTTTCTTTACAAACAAAAGAACAAAACACAACAAACCCATTGCTGTGGAGTTGATTCTGACTCATTCAGCTATAATTCATACTGAAGGCGGTGGTTTTTTACTTTCATCAGTAAGCGCTTCAAATCCTCTTCACTTTGAGCAAGCAAGGTTGTATCATCTGCATATCACAGGTTGTTGTGAGTCAACCTCGAAACACAATGCCACATTCTTCTTCATAGATTTCAGCTTCTCTATTATATATAGATAATCTCTGATTATCTATATCTACAGGTATATCTACAGATTGAACAAATAAGTTAAAAGAATACAACCCAGACAAACACCTTTTCCAATTTTAAACCATGCAATATCCCCTTGCTCTGTTTTAACAACTACCTCTTGATCCGTGTACAGATTCTGCATGAGAAAAATTAAGTGTTCTAGAATTTCCATTATTCATAATATTATCCATAATTTACTATGAACTACACAGTCGAATGTCTTTGTGTAGTCTGTAAAACAGGTAAACATCTCTCTGGTATTCTCTGCTTTTGCCCAAGATCCATCTAACGTCAACCATGGTATCTCCCCTTCCACATCCTCATCTGAATCACGCTTGAACTTCTGGCAGTTCCCTCTCTATGTACAGCTGCAGTCCTTTTTGAATTATCTTAAGTAAAATTTTGCTAGTGTGTGATCTTAATGATATTGTTCAATAATTTCTGCATTCTGTTTGATCACCTTTCTTTGGAATGGGCACAAATATGGATCTCTTCCAGCCTGTTGGTCATGTAGCTGTCTTCCAAATATCTTGACATAGATGAGTGAGCACGTCTAGCATTGCATCCATTTGTTAAAGCATCTCAATTGGTATTCTGTCAATTTCTGGAGTCTTGTTTTTTGCCTTCATTGCATCTTGAAATTTTTCCTTTTGTACCAGTGGTTCTTGATCATATGCTACCTCTTGAAATGGTTGAAAGTTGACTAATTCTTTTTTGTACAGTGACTCTGTGTATTCTTTCCATCTTGTTTCAATGCTTCCTCTAAAACAGCTGTTCTATAAGTAAATACACACAGACATAAATACATTCTAAACCAACAACTCTTTTGAGGCATTACTTTGACAACACATATTAAAAATGGTTGTAAAGTAGTCACAGACTTTGGCATACAGCATATATTTTTGAGAATCTATCCTAAAGAAATACTCATGAATTTGGATAAAATCCTCATGTACTACAATAATACTACAGTATTATTTTCAAAATGAACAAGAAGTAATAAAAACAAAAACTGAAGCCTACAATCCTAAACTCAAGAAAATGGGATGGATAAAGTGACTTTCACGTAGCCATTTAAATACGATAATTATGAAAACAATTTAGCATCTTAAAAAGGTACTTACATAATTAAATGTGAAAGACCACAACATGAAATTGTATACATACTATGATTACCATTAGAAAATACATATGCCTATGATAAAAAAGGTTTCAGATAATAAACACAAACGAATAATAATTTTCTTGGTGGGTTAAATGTACAATAAGATCTTTTTTTTTTTTTTTAATTTATCCAAGTTTCTGTAATGATGTTATGTTACTTTTATAATTTAATAAAATTATTTGAGCCATTCGAAATGACCCCTGTATCAGAATGGCTGAAATGTATTTTCTCCTTCTTATTATATTTGTTCATTTTGTATAATTTATGAACAGTATTTGAATTATAAGGAAATAAAAAGAGCACCGTGAGCTCTTTTAGAAGCATTTTGCTGCCTCTCCAGATACCTCACTGTCAGTCTCCTTCCTCAGTCTCCTTCTTCCAAGCAACTCACCCACTGTGATATGAGCCTTACTGTAAGTCCATTTTTCTGGGATGACTGTTGCTGAAATCAAGTGCTACTATTGGCTTCAGATTCTGTTTTGTTGGCTTAATATAACTACACATTAGGGACTGCATAAAATGGAACACAGTCCCACTTTTCGCTGATGATTGTTAAATATATACAGATAGAGATAGATACAGAGAGAGTGTTTTAATTTGCCAGGACTGCCATAACGAAATACTACAAATTTGGTGGCGTTAAAAAAAAAAAAAAATATTTTCTCACAGTTCTAGAGGCTAGAATTCCAAATTAAGGGCATCAGCTGGGTTAATTTTTTCTGAGGACTTTGGGAGAGAAACTATTCTATGTCTCTGCCTAGTCTCTGGAATGCAATCCTTGGCATCCATTACTTCTGATAAATGCATAGATCTTTGTAGTCACACAGTGTCTATCTTGCCCCTGTGTATGTAACTTTGTTTCTCTGCCTGATCTCTCCTTTTATAAAACAGCATTCAGAAGGGATTAGGATTAGGTCCCACCTACTCTGATATGATCCTATTTAACCTGACTGATAGCAAAGAAAAATTCTGTTTCTACGTAAGGTCACATTTACAGATACAGTGACTAGGATTTCAACATTTATTTTTTGGGGGGCATAATTCTATCCATAACAGATAGATATAAAACCATTGAGACAGTCAATTTTCATATTCAGGTCATCTTTCTAGGCAACTAAATCTGTGCCTTAAATCAGGATCACACTAATTCTATAAATTTAGTCAGTTGTTATATAAAATTTGATACAAATACCACATACTTTCTATTTTGCTTCTCATAGATGGGTTGACCTTAGTGTTAATAAAAGTACGCCCTTTAAATCTTGGAAATCTACAACTGACGTGGTCCAATCAAGATTTCTTCAATCACACTTGTTGATGCAATACAGAAATACTGAGTTCCTAGCAGGAAAATTTGAGTTTGAAGCCTGTTTGGATAAGCATGTATTAAGCTGAGTTGCCTTGACTAAGTCACACATTCTCAATGTCTTCACATATTAGAAAAAAGGGATTATGAAGCCTTTCCTGTTTTACAGGATCATTTGAGATCATAGTAGAGACTGGAAACTCAAGTGTGGGACAGATATAAAGAGTCAGTTTTCCTACTGAACTCAAGAAGATGAAACTTCTGTTTTAATTTTTCTTCTTCACTGCTTTCTTTTTTTCATTGTTTTTTCTCCTCTTTTTTTTTTTTTTTTTTTTTTTTTTTAGTTTTCTTTCTTGTTAATGTTATAGCTATACCACTCTTCTTAGGGTTTCCAGGGATTGGGTGAGGAGGGGAATTCATCAGAATTACATGACCCCACCTTACTCTCCAGATTCAACAAAACACCGACAGTAGAGAGCACAAATAAGTTGCATTTCATGTTTATCAGTTTACAAAGTATGACAGCTCCTAATGCTTGAGTATCATAAAGAATATATCTGCCTTCAAATCAAAAGATTTATACCTATCTTCATGCACTTGTTATAATTTCTTCCATAGAACAAGCAAAATACAAAATTTTGTCTGAGATTTTGATTTGAGCTATCAATGCCAACCTTATTCTGTGCTATTGACAGGCTGCACATTTAGAGTTGATTCTCATTATTCCCAGTAGTTATGTACTATAAAAATGATCACAAACTTTGACTTAGTGAATACCGAACTATTGCTGCTAGGGGAAATACAGAGTTAGGTTCCTGCAAGCCTCTGGTCACGACATTTTGGTCAACTAATCAATACATAACCTTGTTTTATGTGTGTTTCTGTTTAAAAACAACTTATTTAATATGTATTGTTGATTTACTAATGTTGAACTTATGTTCAACAACACTAATTCATGCCTAAATGAAGCTTATCTAACACATGTGTTTTCTTTGTAAGGCACGTCGCAGTCTTCTGGCACTTAAGAATACTGGACAGCCCTCCAGCACTACACTCGGGAAGCATTTAAAACCGCAAAAGCATCAACAAAAAGCACAAAAGTGTGAAAATGTGACACTAAATAGATTGTGAAGTAGATACTTGTTTGCAGTATGAGAGCTGAGACAAGAAGGCAGAAGGTCACTTTGTTAGAACTCAGCTGGGAACATGCACATTTCACGGCTCAAAATTTTCACTGCTCTGTGCATGTCTGTGAATTGCCACAAAAGCATCATGGGTATGGATTGTGGGATTACAAATAAATGTTAATGTCTAGACAAATTTTTAAACTACAGAATCCATGAATATTGAGGATCACCTATACCTTGCTCTTAAAACTTATTGCCCTGCGCTGAAACAATCCACTTATTTACTTTTTATCTCTCACTCTTTTTATTTCAGTTTACTTCAAGGAAGGGACAATGTATTTCTTTTTTTTTTTCAGTTGTCCAGTGCCAGGACCCAACATGATGTCCAGGTGATTTTAAGCATTTAAGGATCATTGACACATTTGAGGAGACAGTTGATCAAATTGATTGAAATAAGAAGTATATGTTGGAATCAGATGAGAAAATGATGTCACTAAGAACATATGCCTTCTATGCCATGAAACCAGAAGAACTGGATGATGCCTGGCTACCCTTACTGAAATTTTTTATCTAATATTCTATAGAAGAATCCTGATCAAAAGCAGAGGTGGGGAGAATCAAACGGAATTTCAAATTCTCAATGGAATCCAGAATTTCTGGAACCATTGAGGCTGGATGAACACCCAAAAATTGCTCTAAGATAATCTTTAAACCTTAAAACTCAAACACACACTTCCTGGAAGCCTGCTTTGAACCAAACAACAGTTTAGCTTAATTACTACAGTACGTTTGCCTTGAGTACTGTGCCCTTTCAAAGATTCACCTATGTGGGATCAAACTGACAACAGCATCTTGAAAGGGTAGATGAGAAAGAAGCTTAGAGGAGCAGTGACTATACATACATGGTGGTGGAATGATTTGAATAGGGATAGCGAGAATGGTTACACAGCTTGAAGAATGTAAACAATGTCACCAAATTACACATGTAGAATTTGTTGAAATGGTATATCTTTTGCTGTATGTATTTTCATACACACAAAAAAATTAAAATTTAAAAAAGTATGTGTTGAGTATAAAGATTATAGGAGGTAGGAGAAGACCTTAGATAGATGGCTAAATTCCTAAACTTTATTCCAAAGCAACACATGCTTACTGAGGGTGGTGTGAGTAGTGTTTTATGAAGACTAATCAGATGAAAAACAGTATAATTCCTGGATGAAGAGAGAAGCCAGGAGACTTTGCATAAATTGAGATCTTAACCACGATTGTGAGTGTGGGGATTAAAATTCAAGGGAAGATGGAAGAGATATTACCAAGGACATATCAAAATACCGCTGACATATTGCTTCCATCTTTAAATGCCAGTCACTGTTTCTCGGGTGTTATGGTAGACTTCAAAGTCCAATTCTACGTTTTGTTTACTTTTGTTGCCCTAGGCTTGTTCTAAGTTCTAAAGGTCTTCATGAACAAGATATAAATATGTGGAAAATAAAATTATTCATTAGTGAAAAGAGTTGTTTAAGCAATAAATTTATGTCAGTGATAGAGCCATATTTATCAGACTAGTTTGGAGTTGATGCAAATAATAGCAATTTGATGAAATAAGTTAGATATGCAACTTAGTATTTTCTTAACTAAAAAATGATTTATTATCTTATAAAAAGATTCATCAGCATTTGATATTTTCCTTCCATCTACTAATGAAATATATTTTGAATATTCATTTAGCAAAAATAAATAAATAAATTTGTTAAATCTCTACGGAAAAACAAGATGCAAGAGAAGAAGAAAAAAAATAAGCAAATGATTGATCAAATTCAACAGGTTTTTCATTTTTTATTCACTAATGTATGTTTAAGTATCTTTTAGTTTTAACTGAATTATGAGTTGAATCATATGTAACTACTAAGAACCTCTTCACCACAGAATCCCAGGCTGGAGTCGTTTGAATTAATTAAGTGTCGCAGAGGTTAGTAACGATTTTAAGCTGCGGAATGAAGTTATTTCATAAAGTGGCAAGTTCCTTGTGTGTTTTCTCTTCCTTCATCTAGGTTATGGCAGGCAGAAATTGAATTTGGTCAATAGATTAAAATGAGTGTTATCCGTAGAATGGCTTCAAACATAAATCCAATGACTTGTGTGAAAAAGGAAGGGAAAATAAATATTTAATCACATGTAAGCAAAAGTAATTCATTCCCATTTGAGATGTTCTTGTAAATTTCTGAAATGGGAGTAAGCAAAAATAGTGGCATCATTAAAAATTTTCACATCTCTCAAAAGTTCATAAAGCACTGAAGAAAATTCATTTCTATTTAAGCTTTCAATACCTAGTATGAAATAATTTAAGGACAGAGTAAGAACACCACAAAGTAATCAATAAACGTGTCGAATTCCTATGCAATGCCCAGCACTACACTAACTGTAGTCAAGAATACTAGGACAATTATGACTTTGCCCTCAGGCAGTTTCTTGTTAGTTATTCAACAGTGTACAAAAGAAACACTTAAAAATAAAGGCACCAAACTCCCTGAGGGACTGAATTGCTGGGCAGAGGACTGTGGGAACCATGATCCTGGGGAACATCTAGCTCGACTGGTATAACACAGTTTATAAAGACAATGTTCTACATTCTACCTTGATGAGTAGAGTCTGGAATCTTAAAAGCCTGTGAGCAGCCATCTAAGATACTCCACTGGTCTCACCCTTTCAGGAGCAAGGGAGAATGAAGACAGCAAACAAAAGGAAAAGATTAGTCCAAAGGACTAACGGGCCACAGCTACCACGGCCTCCACCAGACTGAATCCAGTACAGCTAGGTGGTGCCTGGCTACCACCACTGACTGCTCTGACCAGGATCACAGTAGAGTGTTCTGGACAGAGCTGGAA
>NW_004443955.1:18967265-18983905 GCF_000243295.1 Trichechus manatus latirostris
GTACATCTTTTTGTTAGTAATATGTACTACATACAATATTGCAGCATGTAATTTGCTTATCATGCTCATGCGACCACCAAAAGACAAATATAGATAAGATTTATGAAGATACTGATAATAAAAGGCAATAATAACGAAAACTAAAAAAACATGAGACATTCGACTTATGTCAGAACTGACTTACGATGGAGTTGTCAGAACATAACCTCATCCTAAATCAGGGACTACCTGTATATCAATTATATCCTATAATAAATTTAACCTAATTTTTATCTTATGAATATCATGAGCACCTTTACATGCCCTTAAATTTTTTTTCTGAAATATCATTTTAAATCTCTAAAATATTCCAATCTATAGACGCACCATAATTTTATGTAACTAGTCTGCTAGTTTCTTTTCCTAAATTATGTCATTTAACTCTAGCAATCTCTGATTTTAAAAGTAACTTTCCCAGTCCCTGTATCTAGGAAATGATTATCGTACTGACAGAAAATTGTTCAACTTTGTGAATAAAGTATGAAGGGCTACCATTCTTCACATCACTCTAAGTTCCTAGAAGATGAAATCTACATGTTGGCTACCTTCGTGGCTAATGCAATGCACACAGTAGAAATCAATAGATATTTATGATTGATCACATAACTTTAATTGAGCATATTCATGTTTTTTTTTTTAACTGTGTGTGTGTATGTGTGTGTGTGTGCACAAAAAAAGAAGGAAGAGGGGACTACCTTAATCTGTATATTAACATACCAGCTAAGTAAGTACAAGAAAAGTAGAAAATTGGAATTGGAAATGTAAGAAAGAATATTACTCTGAAGCTAAGAAGATAAAGGATAAAAAAAAAAAAAAAAGAGGTGAATCGGTTGACACACGGAAATTAAAAACAGATTTTATTTGATGAAATTCCCTAAAAGAGGGTGGTGAAGTATTTAAAGCCAGAGGACAGAAGAGAGACAATAGGGTAATAGTATTTAAATATAAGTATTGTTACAAGCTATGTTAGGAAGGCAAATGAGAGTTTCTGCTTCTCACCAAGAGGGAGTAACAGAATCAGATTTCCCTTCTGTCTGAAACAACCAAAATATTCAGATAAAATGGATAGAAACATGGTCTCCATGGTATTATATGTCAGACAATGAAGAATGGCATACAATGAGAAGGAGGAAACAGGTGAAATGAGTCCTATAATTGCCTCAGTTTACTGTCTTGAGAGAGTTTCCAGGCTGTGAGAGAGGGGATTCAAGAACAGCCTGGAAGACGGTCTGAGCTGAGGAGATAGACATAAAAGTCTGGGAAGACCTGGTTGGTAAGAGTTCCAAGAATGGGGAACCATAAAGTAGACAACTTAACAGATAGAGAACCCTGGAAATCTTGCAGAGGGACTTCCTTGAGCATTCGTAACGTGTGTAAGAAAACTACTCAAAACTTCAGAAAGAACTATATCAGAGGATTAGAGGGAACAGTACCCAGCACTCAGATGGGGTTTGGAGTAGTGCCTCTTCTTATAAGCATAAATCATTGGATGGATTACTAAGAGTGGTCTTGCCTTGGTCCAAAAATCCATTGCTGTTGAGCTAATTCTGACTCATAGTGACCTTATAGGACAGAGCAGAACTTCCCCATAGAGTTTCCAAGGCTGTAATCTTTATGGAGGCAGACTGCCACATCTTTCTCCCTCGGAGCAGCTGGTAGAGTGGGAAAAAATTGTCACTAGACTAAATACTGCTCTGTTCTGACAAATATTAAAAGCAAGACCCAAAAGGATCCAACTGTTTCCAAATAACAGAGCTCAAGAATATTTATAGGAATATAAAATTATCCAAAATCCAACAAGATGAAATCACAATGTCTGGCATCTAAGCAAAGATTACCAGACATGCAAAGAATCAGGAAAATATGAACCATTATCATGAGAATAGCCAACTAATTAAAATCAAATAAAAACTGACAAAGATTTTAGTCCTGGCAGAAAAGAACATTAGAACTATTATGCTGTATTTCATATACAGGTATGTGTCCCTTAACTATAGGACCTTATATGATTTGGACGTTGTGTGAACACCTGGGTCCACAGGGTGGGGGCTCCTTGTCCCACCACCCAGGGGGCTGCTGTGTGGCTGGGGTGGGGCAGCTCCCACTACAGATGCTCATGTGAGAGCTGGCATGCACTCCGCTGCTCCCTGAAGGTCAAGGTGAGGAGGCTCCAGGAGCTCCTGTAGCAGTGGGAGAATGATCTCCACAACAGGCACCATCACCCAGGGCCAGGCCCCATGATGCCTGCCAACTTTGGGTGATCAGGAACAGGATTGAGTGCCCACTCCTTCCAGCGGCAGGGCTACCTATTCCTGAGGGGCTCATTGCCAAGTAAGGATATGGGTATCCTCTGGAGAAAAGATAAGGGAGTTTTTGGTTTTTTTCCCTTTTCATTTTTGGGAATGTCAGTCATTTATTATGCAGATGGGAGTGGAGTTTGGGAAATAGCTCCTTTACAAAAGGAAACCAGAGGTTGCCCATAGAACCCAGCAGGAGTACCACCGCAGTTTCTCTGGTCCCCAATCTGGAACATTCTGTCAGCCTTGCTGGGGCTCAGGCTCCAGCTGCTCACTTAGGTAGCCGCATCTGGCACTGCACATGGCCCCAGGCAGCCCCTCCAGGCCCCAGCTTGGCCTGGACTCTGTGGGACTTGCCCTTGAGCTTTGGAGGCCTCTGGTCACCGCCTCAGTCTGGCTTCTGATCCTTTAACCACTGCTTCTTGCATGGACGCCCGGTGGGCTGTCTCTGCTTGGTCAGCCCTAAGTAACATGTCCCCATCAGTCTCCTCACCCACCACCTGGCAGAAATACTCAGCTTCATCCTCCTCCTCCTCAGGCCAGCCAGCCCTCTTGGCCTCCAGTGGGGTCCCCAGGCCCTCGGCATCACTGTCTCCACGGGTCTGTACCCATGCCCTCTTCATGCCCACCAGGCTCTTCTTGTGGGCCTCTCTGCTGCTTCTGCTTGCTCTGCACTTCGTGGGCCTGCTGGTCCTGCCTCTTGGCCTTCAGCTGCAGCCTTTCCTCTTTGTCTGCCAGGATGGTCTGCAGCTCCTACTCCACCTTGTGCATGAAACTGTGGAACAGCATGTTCCCCTCCTGATACCTTCTTGGATCATCTGAAGACTGATCTCAGTGAGCTGCATGGCACAGTGCTCTGCTGGGGCCCCAGGTTGCCATGCCCGTGATGGCCTGGAGCAGCTCTGTAATGTTGTGCTCACTGTCTGGCTGGCTTCACCTCACTCTCTGACAGCCCTGCGCCTGCAGACGTCTCATGTTGGGGAACTTCTCCTGGAGAAGCTTCTTCATCACAAGACATGCGCCCACAGGAAAGATTTTGGTGCTATAATGGTGTAAATCACATCCTGGGAGTCAGATGGTGAGGAGGCAGCGCTTAATGTTACTTAGGTTTACCTTGTGCACATTGATGGAGGGGAATAGGTTCCGGAACATAGTGACCATGAGCTTCATGTGCATGCCATGGGGACTGATGCTTCTCAGCACCAGGAAGGGTGGATGGGCATATATGCAGTTGGTCGTTGCCCTGACGGTATTAAAATGGTAAGTAGAGATATAGAAGATATTAAAAAAAACAAATTGAAATCTTAAATTAAAAAAAAAAACAAAACAAAAGCTACAAAGTCTGAGATAGAATATATGATATGCTAGGAGGGCGTAACAGCAGATTAGACATTGCAGAGGAAAAGATTAGTGAACTTTAAGATATAGTAGTAATAGAAACAATTCAAAAATGGAACAGAAATAAAAACAATTTTTAGAAATAAAAAAATCAGTGAGCTGAAGGACAACTTAAAGTTGAGAATATATGCTGTGACTCCTAAGCCAACCACTAAAATAACAAAACAAAGAGTTATAGCTAACAAGCCAATGAAGAAGATAAAAGGGAATCATAAAAATATGTGCTTAATCCCAAATAGAGCAAAAAAAGACGAAAAGGGAAAAAGAAAAGATGAGATAAATTAAAAAACAGATATAAACCAGATCAATAAACACATTACATATAAATGGTATAAAATACTCCATTAAAATGCAAAGATTGCCAGATTGAATAAAAAAGCAGGACACAACTATATACTGCCTTTAAGAAATGCACTTTATTATAAAAACAAAAATACGTTAAAAGTAAAAGGATGTAGAAAGATATGCTAATACTACTCAAAAGAAGGATGAAGTAGTAAATTAGTATCATACAAAGTAGATTTTAGAGCAAAGACTATTACCAGGAATAAAGAAGGCCATGTCGTAATGACAAAGAATTCAATTAATCAAGAGGATGTAACAGTCACCTAATAACAAAGATTGGAAAAAACTGATAAGAGTTGCAAGGAGTTAATAGACAAATACAGATGGAGATTATAATACCCCTCTTTCAATAATTGAAGAAACAAGAAGACAGAAAATCAGGAAGGATATAAAAGACTAGAACAACACAATCCACCACCTTAATCTAAAAGAACACTACAACCAACAATAGCAGAATACACATTTTTTTCAAGTGTGCATGGAACATTTACCAAGATAGACCTTATTCTGGGCTCTAAAAGAAGTCCCAATAAATTAAACCAGATTCAAGTCATATAATGTATGGTCTCTGATCACAGTGGAATTAAAATACAAATCAATACAAGAAAGATATTTAGAAACTAAGCAACGCACTTGTAAATAACCCAGGAGTCAAAGAAGAAATCAAAAGAAAATTAGAAAGCATTTGAAACTGAATTAAAATGAAAATACAACATATTAGAACTTGTGGGATGCCACAAAAGCAGTGCTTAGCTAAAAATTTATAGCCCTAACTGCTAGAACAATTGGATATCCCTATGCAAAAAAAAAATAGCAATAACAACAAAAAAACAAACTTAGACCGTATTTCCCACCATTAAAAATTAACTCAAAATTAACTAAACGTAAGACCTAAAGCAACAAACCTTCAAGAGGAAAACATAAGAGAAAAACTTTGTGATCTTGGGTTAAGCAAAAATTTTCTTAGACATGACACCAAAAGCATCATTTATAAAAGAAAAAAATAATAACTGGACTTCATCAAAATTTAAAACTTGTGTTCTTCCAAATACACTGCTAAAAGATTGAAAAAACAAGCTACAGTGGAAGAAAATTACTTGCAAAGCAAAGGACTTGTATACAGAATACATAAAGAACTTTCAAACTTCATAATAAGAAAAAAAAATTTAATGAGCAAAAGAATTTAAAAAAAAAACAACTTCAAAGAAAGTATACAAATGGCAAATAAGTACATAAAAAAAAATTCAACATTATTAGTCACTAGAGAAATGAAATTAAAACCACAATGTTATATCAGTAAAATATGCCTATTGAATGTTTAGACTTTAAAACAAACAAACAAACAAAATTGACCAAAGAAATTGTTTCCTGGGATGTGGAAGAGCTGAAACTTTCATACCTCGCTGCTGTGGGTGTAAGATAGTACAACCACTTGGAAACGGTTTGGCATTTTCTAAAAAAGTTAAACATTTGTCTGTTATATCATACAGCCATTCTACTCTCAGATACTTACACAAGAAAAATAAAAGCATATGTCCATGGAAATATTAACTACAAATGTTCATAGCAACTTCGCTTGCAATAGCCAAAATATGGAAACAATCCAAGTGCCCATCAGTATGGAATTGGATGAATAAATTTTGGTGTATCCATACAATGGATTAACATTCCACAATAAAAAGGAATGAACTCTTGAAACAGGCCACAACAACGATAAATCTCAAAATAATTGTGCAGAATGAAAAACTCCAGAGAAAAAAAGAGTACATATTGAATGATTTTATTTACATATAAATCAATAGAATATGCAACTAGCCAATAGCAACAAAAAGCAAATCGGTGGTTGCTAGAGGATGGGAGATGGGCAAGGAGGGTCTGCAAGGAAGAATTTCAAAGGGAAACAAGTAAACTTTGGGTGGTGATTGAAATATATTTACCACCTTAATGGCAGTGTTAGTTTTATGGGTGTATATGTACGTCAAAAAAGTATGAAATTGGGCACTTTAACTACTTTATTGTAGGTCAATTATATCTCAATAAAGCTGTTTTAAAAAGACAATTTAGGAGAGATACATGGAGCACTTATTGTATTGGTGGAGGAATATTTAAAGGAATGAGAACAGAAATCCAAAGCCTGATGATCTCCAAAAGTGACAAAGAAAAACAAAATGAGTGTAGATACTATCAATTGAACATTTTAAAAGAAAGGAAGGAATTATGTTGGTTTTGATAGATAGATTAGATAGGTAGATAGATAGATAGACAGACAGACAGATAATGTTGTTAGGAGACTACATCATTAAAACAAACAAACTGTCCTCCTCAGCTAATTACCTATCACAGCAAACTCCGTAATAGAGAGTCCCAGTGGGCAAAGTTAAGGTAGAGAGGGTCGGTGGTCCCGCCTAATGTTTTAAGGCTGTAGGGAAGTCAGTGCCTGAGTTCCTCCACACATTACTTCCTCTGTTTGTGGTACAGTTGGAAAGGACTGGAAGTTAGGGGGAATCCCTCCTCTCCTTCTATTATGCCCAGAGGTTGATCACTCTCAAAAGACATTTAAAGACTTATATTCCTCATTTAACCCTGTGGGCAGACTTAACCATGGCTACCCAGGATTGTAGCAGGAATTTGTTGAAAGTTCCAAATGTTCTCAATAGCATATGATACAGCAATTCTGCAGGGAGATGTTAGTTCATTTTGTAACACTTCTGCCTCTCTAACAAGATATCCAAGAGCCCTGAACTACTCATCGGCTGATTTCCAGGAACAAAGTACTTTGCAGATCTATTAGGGAGCCATGAGGTCAACACCTAATGCTTCTACAGGCCGGAACTTGGATCTTGTGGTTTCCCCTTCTGGTCAGATTCTAAGAGAAAAGAGTAAGGCTTTCAGTTTGGGAAAAAAGTAGAAAGAAACCTTTATAACATTTCACAACGGGAAACAGTGTTCCTCTTATTTTATTAAATCCCCAAAACTTTTTATCACTACACATCACTCTTGGCTTTGAAAAGCAAGGCTAAAATAATTATCTGGTGCTTCTTTTAAAAAAAGATTAAACCAAAAAAAGTTATAGAGCAGAGTGAAGACCTCAGAAATATTTAAACTTTCCAATACTAAATTCTCCCTAGGAAAAGAAAGAAGTTTGAAAGTATGAGTTAACTAGGATTACTTCTATTAGTTTGGTGTGTCTGCTCAGTATATTTAACTGTAAGAAAGACTATCTGGGTACTTGAGATTTTTTTTTGTTTTAGTTGAAACTTTTCTCTTTCTTTCTTCCCGTGGCCTCCCCTCCTTGCCCATCTTCCTCTGCTTTCCCTTCTTCCAGTCTCTCTGTCTGTCTGTCTCCCTGTCTGTCTTTTTCTCTCTCACACACTCTCTCTTCATTTTTTGGCAAAAATAGTGTCTCTTAGATGTAAATTAATAGAGAAAGCGGTAGCTTAATATGGAATTCTGGAGGATCTAATATACAACAATAAATAATTAGGATTATATTTGATTTTTAACAAAGAAGGTATCATGTACATTATCAAGATCATCAAGAATTAAAAATATCCTATACGGCCAATGATAACACATGTGAGGAACTTGCTTCCTAGTTCAGTCATAGTTGTATACAGATTAATGGGCACACTAGCCCAAAAGCAAAGACAAGAAGGCAGGAAGGGATAGGAAAACTGGACGAATGGAAACAGGGAACCCAAGGTGGAGAAGGGGAGCGTGCTGACACATCAAGTGTTGGCAACCAATGTTACAAAACAATTTGTGTATTAACTGTTTGATGAGAAACTAATTTACTCTGTAAACTTTCACCTAAAGCACAATAAAAAAAAGATTAAGTAGTACTTATGATATAATCAAAACAAAGCAATAATGTGGTATAGTGGAAACAGAGCAGACTTTGAAAGAAAAAAAAAGAATTAAAAATATCAAATTTTATCCCGACACTCCTAGTGTTGTTAAATTGTTAAGTTAAAAGTCAGACAAGAGAAAAGTATTTCTGTCCATTTAAAATAAGAGAAAATTTTGGAGACACTTAACATTCTAAGTATAGTACACAGTTGGGAGTGATGGGGACTTTTTTCACATATAAAAACATTATATACTCATTCAATTAAAATTTTAATGAATAAATCCTTCTGCACATACCTAAGCCACTACCCATCTGTCAGTTTGTCTACTGTCATGGCTTGTGTGTTGCTATGATGCTGAAAGCTATGCCACCATTATTTCAAATACCAGCGGGGCCACTCATTGTGGACAGATTTCAGCAGAGCCTCCAGACTAAGACTGACAAGGAAGAAAGGCCTGGGGATCACTTCCAAAAATTAGCAAATGACAGTCTTATGGAACGCAACAAACACTGTCTGACTCACTTGCTTTGGACACGTTATCAGGAAGGATCAATTGCTAGAGGAGGACATCCTGTCTGGTAAGCTAAAGTGTCAAGAAGGGCGTGGGAGACTCTCTGTGTGATGGATGGGCGTAATAACCACACCAATGGACTTGAGCATGCTGGAGATTGGGAGAATGACGCAGGCCCACCTAACGTTTCATTCTTTGGTACTAAAGGTTTCAATGAGTTGAAGTAGACTCCAGGGCAGCTAAAAATAACAACTCATACCTAAGACAGGTCCTTCTTGGGATAGGATCGATGGGTCTTCATACGGGTTGTCCATCTCAGGTTGTAACACCATGACGTGTTTTCTCGGCCAGTCTAGTAACTTCCATAATTATATCATTATGATCTAGAAATATATCCTGTGTATCCTTAACTCCATCCTAGTAAAACAAATGAAAAGCTACCATTATCTGTGATTTGATCTAAATCCTCTTGAATATTTATATATTCATTATCTTGTTCCATTAGTATAGTCCTTAGGGTTTTTTTTTTAAAAAAGTTCTTGCTTATAAATGACAAAACTAATGCGGTGACCTCTTAAATATAGAATCTCATTTAGTTCTCACAACTACTCTGTGTGGTATTATTTTTGAACACTTTTTACAGAGAAATTTGAGACATTGGCAATATAAGTAAATTTCCCATGATCAAAATGCTCGTATGTGCTGAAACAATGTCATGAATTCTGATACGTATGATTTAGTCTGCATGCTTAACCACTAGCCTAAGAAATTTGAGGAAAAGTTATACATTGATCCTACTTACTGTCATAATTTTATGGTACAAAAATTCTTACTGTAAATGATCAATAATGATTCAAGAATTGGTTCTACCACTAAGTATAGCAATTTTTAGGCATTAATCTATGTGAATTAAAAAAATACAGTTATATTTTTCTATTCCCAGCTGCACATAAACATAATAATAACGATGGTGATATTATTATTATTATGGTGGTTATCATTATCACGTTTTGTTTCGAATTTTTCAATTTATTTATGGGAAACACAATAGAAAGGACTTTAGTTATGTTGCTTTATCCTGGCTTTGGCTTCAAATTAAAATAAAACCATAAATAACTCATTGCCATTGAGTCAATTCCAACCCATAGCAACCCTATAGGACAGAGTAGAACTCCCTATAGGGTTTCCAAGGAGCGGCTGGTGGATTTGAACTGCCGACCTTTTGGTTAGCAGCCAAACTCTTAACTACTATGCCACCAAGGCTCCAAAACTTTAAATAGAATAAATTTAAATATAACTTTTGGTGAAATTAACAGATGAAAGAGAAGAACTATTTGTAAAGTGTATCAAGTACCTTTATTAATAGAGATGTTGCTAGCATATCAATAAGAAAGACTTTTCTTTGTGTCAGGTCTTACCTTTTGCTTGTTACCCAAGAATGTCTTATCACTGGTGGAATGTATGTGTGTGGTTCAATAGCTCCTAAAACTGTTTACATAAAGTAACAATACTTTCCACCAGGCATTGTAAATGAAAAACTGACATGAACGTAGTACTGTTGCATTTAATTGGAAGATTTAGTCAGGCAGGCAAGAAAATCCTCTAACCAGAAATAGTGACATGTGGGCTAGTGTTCTAGCCACTAGTAATTGCTTAATGGTACAGAGAATCCAAGTGAAAAGCCCATGAGATATTCTTGCTATAAGTGTAAACCAAATTCAAAGCTTTGCTTTGCTTGCTTGGGTATTACGTGCGTTTATGAGATTAGATTAATAATAGTCCAAACGGGTTCTGTTACGGCAAGTACAATCTTAATGTTTCATGGCTTTAACCATATTATTTCAGCAAGTCCCAGGTCTTAAATGAACCTCATTATTACAATCTAAGTGACTTCGAATGAATTCACTCCTATAATAAAAATGTCTAAGACTCCCCTTCCATTTTCCCCATTCTGTCTATGGTCAAAATACCCAACCCCTGTATTCAAAACTTTTGAATTATTTTATATTACACTCTTCCCTTTAAAAGCCTCAGCTAGTCCATTTTTCAGTTCTTCTGTGGCTCCTTCATATCCACTTATTTCTATCCATTTCCACAGCTATGGGCCTGCTTTATTCCTAGTTGTTTTATACCTGATGGAGATTAGAAGCCAGCTATTAGGTGTCGAAAATGCCAGACCCTTGAATCCCTAGTTTCCTCATTCAAAATGGTCATATTCCTTTTCCTTTAGAGCTGAAATGTCTGAAGAAACTCAATTGCTTCTTACATCATATTATGGATTGAACTGTGTTCCCCCAAAAGATTTATTGAGGTCTTGACTCCTGTTCCTGTGAACTTGACCTTGCTTGGAAATAGGACCTTTGGAAACATTATCAGGTAGGTTAAACATGGTCTGTTTGTGTAGTATAGTGATTATCACGTTCACCTAACACATGAAAGGTCCCTGGGTCGAAACCGGGCAGAAACTTTCTCGGAGCCCTAGTGGTGCAGTGGTTAAGAGCTACGGTGAGCTACGACTGCTAACCAAAAAGTCTGCAGTTCAAACCCACCAGCTGCTCCTTGGAAACTCCATAGAGCAGTTCTACTCTGTCCTATAGGTTGCTGTGAGTCAGAATCGACTTGATAGCAATGGGTTTGGTTTGGTTATATGTTAACATGAACTCATACTGGAGCAATGTGGTGAATAATCCAATATGACTGGTCCTTATAAAAGAGAAGAAGATACACAAAGACAGAGGAAGGATGCCATGCAACCCTGTAGTTTCTAACTAAGGAGACCCTGGAGCTATGAGAAGCTAGGAGAAAGGCATGGAACAGTTCACGTCAGAGACCTCAGAAGGAGTCAACATGGCCGATACCCTGATTTGGACTTCTAGCCTCCAGAACTGTGAGACAATACATTTCTCCTCTTTCAAGCCACCCACTTGATGGCATTGTGTTACGGTAGCCCTAGGAAACCAATACACAACAAATTGTAATTCATCAATTTATTTGAATGAACAGTTAACTTCTTGTTTGCGATTATATGCTTTCCTAACTCCTCTTACCCTTCCCATTTATCCATATCTGTCAAGATCATATTATAAATACCTAAACCCGAAACCCAGGAGTCCTCTCTGACCCTTTCCTTCATTCCCACCCTTTATATTCTATCCAACCAATCACCAAGTCCCATACAGTGTTCTTTCATATCTATGAACCCCTTTTATGACAACTTTGTTCATGCTACTTGAAGCCTGCACCACTTTATGCATATATAGCTGCAGTAATTACTACATTACTACAAATGGTCTTTCAGACTCACTTCCCTTCTCCTAACTGCAAACTGTTGCCAATCCAAATGTCCTCAAAAAAAAAAAAAAAAAAAACAAGAAACAAAAACAATAATGTTTTAAAGCATTCAGGTTTAACAATAATTTATCACATTATTATTATCAGGTAGGTTTTTCCATCTGTAATGTATATACAAGAGACTCAGAATGTCCCAATTAGGCAGGCTTGTTTAAGAAGTCAGGGGCAGTATATGGACCATAACATGGGATATCTTAGTACAGAGCACATTCTCTTCCAGTTCTACCATAGGGCCACATCTGTCTACTTCCCTTCTCAGCAATGGTACAGCTCACTGGAGAGGCATATATATGCGGCTGCTATAAACTAAAAATCCTGGTTGTTGTAAGTCACAGCTAAAATGATAACTTTTGTATATGTGAGAATTAAGTTCAAAAGTGTTGTCCAGAAACCATGAGATATTTAAATAAGTTATATTACATCACAGAATCATTTGTATCGTGCTTTTGAAGATTATTTATTGCCAGGAGGAAATATTCATGATACGATGTTTTCAAAATAATATTAACATAGTGGTCATATTAGTCTTGAGCCCTCGCCAAATGCTCAGTCCTTTGTCTATATTCCCTTTTGAAATGTTGACTGCAAAAGCAAGACCTAAAACTGTCCAAAATTAAGCAGTCTTTAACTTGTCTGCATTTTCTAAATTTGCTAAATAGGCACTGTATTAGCTTTTTAATCAGAAAATATTATTCCAAAATGCTAAATAGTAATTCAAGTCTGTATATGATTAGATATCTCATTTATACCTTGCCATAGCAAACTTGTGAGCACCCTTAAAAGAAAGATCACTAACCACACTTTGATACTATCATTTGTACAAATTTCTAGAATACATATCCATACTGAGATAGAAGTTTCTTGTGGACAAGAGCCATATCTGTGTTACCAGTGGTTTACTACAATGCTGGGGGTGGTAGATGTTGAAAACACAGACATAGGGCCAAATTATCTCCAGCTGTCATGGTAGGAGAAGGCTGTATTTTTCAGTTTTTCTACAATGAACATATAACCACATATGTAGCAAGAAAAAAGCTACTTTTTTTTTTTTTAATGATGGTTTCAATTAAGAAATATAAAGAAGAAAACAACCAAATAATCTTATGTCCCCATGAGTGTATTACTTCAGTTGATGTTGTTGTTAAGTGCCATTGAGTTGGTTCCAACTCATAGTGACCCTATGTACTACAGAACGAAACACTGCCCAGTCCTGCGTCATCCTCACAATTGTTGTTACACTTGAGCCCATTGTTGCAGCAACTGTGTCAATCCATTTCGTTGAGGATCTTCCTCTTTTTTGCTGACCCTTTACTTTACTGAGCATGATGTCCTTCTCCAGGGACTGATCCCTCCTGACAACGTGTCCAAAGTATGTGAGATGTAGTCTCGCCATCCTTGCTTCTAAGGAACATTCGGATTGTACTTAGTCCAAGACAGATTTGCTCATTCTTTTGGCAGTCCATGGTATATTTAATATTCTTCACCAACACCACAATTCAAAGTCATCAGTTCTTCTTCAGTCTTCTTATTCATTGTCCAGCTTTCAAATACATATGATGCGATAGAAAATATTATGGCTTTGGTCAGGCGCACCTTAGTCTTCAAGGTGACATCTTTGCTTTTCAACACTTTAAAGAGGTCTTTTGCTGCAAATTTGCCCAATGCAATGCATCTTTTGCTTTCTTGGCTGCTGCTTCCATGGGTATTGATTGTGGATACAAGACAAATGAAATCCTTGACAACTTCAATGTTTTCTCTGCTTATCATGACGTTGCTTATTCGTCCAGTTGTGAGGATTTTTGTTTTGTCTACATTGAGGTGTAATCCATATTGAAGGTTGTGGTGTTTGATCTTCATCAGTAAGTGCTTCAAGTCCTCTTCACTCCCAGCAAGCAAGGTTGTGTCATCTGCATATCACAGGTTGTTAATGAGTCTTCCTCCAAATGCCCTATTCTTCTTCATATAGTCCCTTCTTGGATTATTTGCTCAGCATACAGATTGAATAGGTATGGTGAAAGGATACAACCCCTACGCACACCTTTCCTGACTTTAAACCACACAGTATGCCCTTATTCTGTCTGAACAACTGCCTCTTGATCTATGTACAGGTTCCCCATGAGCACAATTAAGTGTGCTGGAATTCCCATTCTTCACAATGTTATCTATAATTTGTTATGATCCACACAGTTGAATGCCTTAGCATAATCAATAAAACACAGGTAAACATCCTTCTGGTATTCTTTCAGCCAGGATCCATCTGATGTTAGCAATGATATTCCTGGTTTCCTGTCCTCTTCTGAATAAAGCCTGAATTTCTGGCAGTTCCCTGTTGATATACTACTGCAGCTGCTTTTGAATGATCTTCAGTAAAATTTTACTTGAATGTGATATTAGTGATATTGTTTAATAATTTCCAAATTGGGTTGGATCACCTTTCTTGGGAATAGGCATAAATATGGATCTCTTTTGGTTGGTTGGCCAGGTAGCTCTCTTCCAAATTTCTTGGCACAGATGAGTGAGTACTTCCAGTGCTGCATCCATTTGTTGAAACATGTCAATCAATATTCCATCATAATTTATAATATCAATGAATGCATATACATATAATTTTAAAACTCAGAATATCCAAACACATGTACAAACAGACACATATATAAATTATATGTAGAAGATATATTTATATATCTATATATGTGTATGTGTGCATATGCATGTGTGTGTATATATGTGTGAGTGAATAAGTGTGTATTTCCTAGCAGAGTACTTATTTTTGAATTTGGAAATACATCAGTAAATTGCTATCCAGAAAGATTGCAGATGATGGCGGTCTGCCTTCCACCTACCCCATCTCTGGGGAGAAACCAGCCTTGGCATTTGTTTCAATCAGGGGGGTGGAAAATGGTAACTCTTTGTCATTTTGATTTGCAATTTTCGACTGATGAGTAAAACTGAGAAACTATATATTTATGGATATTTGTGCATATTACTCAGTACTGCCAATTTTCTGTTGTTTATTTTTATCAATTTTTTTGAGCTTTTACTAATTAAAAAAATAGACCTTTGTCAAATTGATAAACATATTTTTTTTTTCCTAGGTTAACTTGAATCTTTAGACCTTTTTAAGTTGTGGTATTTGTTGTTGCACAGAATATTTTTAGGCATATATATCTAGTATTGTCTTAAATATCTGAATTTTATGTTTATTGGGAAGACCTACTCACTACAAAAGGAGTCCTTATGTGCCACAAAAAGGTTAAGCACTTGATTACTAGCCAAAAGGCTGGTGGTTCAAACACACCCAGAGGTACCTTGGAAGACAGCCCCGGTGGTGATCTGCTTCTAAAAGGTCACGGCCTTGAAAATCATATGGAACAGTTCTACTCTGACACACACAGGGTCTCCATGAGTCAGAATCGACTCAATGGCAACTAACACAACACACACACGCACACACACACCCACTACAAGATGATAAACAAATTTACCCATGCTTTCTTCTAAATGATTTGTGGTTGTTCATTTATTTATCCATTTATCCAACTATTTATTTCTTGTTTGCTTGTTTTAAAACAACAAATCTTTGATGCAGCTGTATTTTTTTTGAGGTGGAGGAGCAAGTGTAAAGAAAGATCCTAATGTCAGAGATCTTGGTTTTTATTTTTGTTTTTCCATGTATTTAGCCAATCTTCCCAACACCCGCCCCCATAAATGCACACCCCATATACCCTCTCCTATGAGGCAGAGTTTGAGGATTGGGTTTTCTGCAGCCTGAGGATTGGGCATGGGATCTGTACGCAATTTTGGTTGCTAAACTTGGCATCTGCTCTCTTCTCTTGTTAAATACCCAATGTCAAGATTGGCTTCTTCTCAGGGATATATCTTATTCCAGTATGGGATACACACTGTGGTGCAGTGCAGGTTTATTTGCATCAGAGATAGCATAGATTGTTCACTTTCCCCCTTTTTCCCCCAGGCAATCATTTTCACTTCTGCCAAGATGGCAGAGTAGTCAGACTCGTCCCGTGGATCCTCTAACAACCAAGACCCCAAAAAACAACTGATTCAATTACATATGGCAATCTGGGAGCCCTGAACATCAAAGGCAGAGTTGAGGAACCGGACTGAGTGGCTGGAGGAGGGAGAGATGGTTCGGAAGCAGCGAGGAGGTACCAGACCTGACCCAGAGAGAGCCTTAGCCCTTCAGGCCTGAGCAGCTTGTGCGTGAGCAGTGAGGCAGGCAAGCAGCTGTGCTCGGGAGATGCGTTTTCCACACCGGGAGAAACCCAGCCTCTGAGAGTCTACATGGCCACCCAGATCCAGTGAGAAGCAGCCCTCCATCAGGTGAAAGATAAGTAATTGCCTACCGCTTACCTTGCAGATCAAAAACACCCCCCTTAGGGAAAATCTGTCTCCCGTTTACCTCCCCACTCCTGGTCTGCACTGGGTCCCAGATCGGCTTCAGCAATTGCAGAGTTCCCTGGGGGAAGTAGGATCTGTCACACACCCGGAGCCTTTCTTCCTGCCTCAGAGTGAACAAATTAACAAACGGGGAAAAAAATAAACTGCCGTCTCCCTGAAGCCAGGAACCCTGGATAGGCACAGCTCCTTTGCCTAGGCACAGGCATAAAGGATCCGTGGACTTTGAGTGCCTTTCCCCTTACATAGACTTGTGTGGGCCCATCTCAACAGCTAGGCCCTCATTACCACAGTACAACAGGGTATATACCGGAACTCTAACTTCAACTGTTTCAGGTGTGAAGTGGCAGGTTCTTGACATTTGACACTGCTCTGCCCATTAAGCAGGGTCTTCACCTACCCATGTCAGGGGCCTGAGGACTAGTGGCTCCA
>NW_004443955.1:18986219-19038506 GCF_000243295.1 Trichechus manatus latirostris
GATATCCATCTGCAAAAAACTGAAACAAGACCCATACCTCACACCATGCACAAAAACTAACTCAAAATGGATCAAAGACTTAAATACAAAATCAAAAACAGTAAAGATCATGGAAGAAAAAATAGGGACAACGCTAGGAGCCCTAATACGTCATAAATACTATACGAACCCTAAGTAACAATGCACAAGCACAAGCACCAGAAGAGAGACGAGATAAATGAGAGCGCCTAAAAATGAACCACTTACGCCCATCAAAAGACTTCACCAAAAGAGTAAAAAGACAACCTACAGTGTGGGAAAAAAATTTTGGCTGTGACAAATCCGATCAGCGTCTAATCTCTAAAATCTACAAGATACTGCAAAACCCCAACAACAAAAAGACAATTAACCCAATTAAAAAACGGGCAAAGGATATGAACAGGCACTTTATCAAAGAAGATATCCAGGTGGCTAACAGACACATGAAGAAATGCTCACGATTATTAGCCATTAAAGAAATGCAGATCAAAACTACAATGAGATATCATCTCACCCCAACAAGGCTAGCATTAATCCAAAACAATAAATGGAGAGGTTGTGGAGAGACTGAAACACTTATACACTGTTGGTGGGAATGTAAAATGGTACAACCACTTTGGAAATTGATTTGGTACTTCCTTTAAAAGCTAGAAATAGAAGTACCATACAATCCAGCTATCTTGCTCTTTGGAATATATCTTAGAGAAATAAGAACCGTCGTCACACGAATAGATATATGCACCTCCATGTTCATTGCAGCACTGTTTACAATAGCATAAAGATGGAAACAACCTAGGTGTGCATCAACGGAAGAATGGATAAACAAATTATGGTGTATCCACAGAATGGAATACTATGCAACTATAAAGAACAACAATGAAGCCATGAAACATCTTATAACATGGAGGAAGCTGGAGGTCATTATGCTGAGTGAATTTAGTCAGTCACAGAAGGACAAATATTGTATAAGATCACTATTATAAGAACTCAAGAAAAGGTTTAAACACAGAAGAAAATATTATTTGATGGTTACGAGGGTGGGGAAAGAGGGGGAGGGTTATTCACTAACTAGATAGTAGATAAGAATTATCTTAGGTGAAGGGGAGGACATCACTCACTACAGGGGAAGTCAACACAGCTGGACTAAACCAAAGCTAGGAAGTTTCCTGAATACAATCAAACACTTTGAGGGACAGAGTAGCGGGGGCAGGGGTCTGGGGACCATGCTTTCAGGGGACATCTAGGTCAACTGGCATAACAAAGCTTTTTAAGAAAATGTTCTGCATCCTACTTTGGTGAGTGGCATCTGGGGTCTTAAAAGCTTGCAAGCGGCCATCTAAGATGCATCAACTGGTCCCAACCACCTAGAGTAAAGGAGAATGAAGAACACCAAAGACACAAAGAAAGTATTAGCCCAAGAGACAAAAAGTGCCACATAAACCAGAGACTTCATCAGCCTGAGACCAGAAGAACTAGATGGTGCCCAGCTACCACCAATGACTGCCCTGACAGGGAACACAACAGAGAGTCCCTGATGGAGCCAGAGAAAGGTAGGGTGCAGAACTCAAATTCTAGTAAGAAGACCAGACTTAATGGTCTGACTGAGACTGGAGGAACCCTGGAAAGCATAGCCCCTGGATTCTCTATCAGCCCAGAACTAAAACAGTTTCCGAGGCCAACTCTTCGGACAGGGATTGGACTGGACTGTGAGACATAACATGATATTTGTGAGGAGTGTGCCTCTTAGCTCAAGTAGATACAAGAGACTAAACAGGCAGCTTCTGTCCGGAGATGAGATGGGAAGGCAGAGAAGGTTAGGAGCTGGTTGAATGGACATGGGAAATCAGAGGTGTAAAGGAGGAGTGTGCTGTCACACTACGGGGAGAGCAAATAGGGTCACATAACAATGGATGTATAAATGTTAGTATGGGAAAAAATACAAAGTAAAAAATAGAAACACAAGAGGGAAAAGACTTTTGATGTGTCCCTTAATAGTGCAGAGGGCTGGAAGCACCAGCACCTGGGACTCCCACCATGCCTCTCAGCACCTCCCTGCCCCAGCAGATCCTAATGCTCCAGCAGCACCTCAGGGCTCTGCTGGGCGCTGAGGGGCTTTGGGAGATTTGCAGCTTCCTTCCACCATCTTTGCAGAGTGATGTGGATTATTAGAAGCTTCTGGCCACCAGCCCTTTCCACAGTTTGAGTGTTACTGATGTAATTTTGTCATTTATTTTTTGTTTTAATTATTCTCGTATAACGATGTTGGAGGTGGGGGCGGGAAGCATTTGAGATCTGGCTTCACTCCTCTATCTTAAGCAACAGGAAGTTCAAATTATTACAATCATTTGTAAATCATCCACTGCCACAGGAAAATGGCTAAAATAAATAGCCCATAGTATTCACTTTTGTAAAGCAAATGGTGTTTCTTGAGAAAAGATATTAAAATCCAAAGAAAATTTCAAAAGGAAATTCAATCGATGTTTTTAATTGTTCCATACTAGTATAGGAGAACCCTTCTTATCCTAATCTTCTTTGGGAGTAGCAATTCTTATCAAATTCTTTAAAAGGCACTTCAGTTTGAAAGGTTACAACATTAATCCCTTTTGGTCCTGCCTGCTATCACCATACAATCTGACAGAAAAAATATAAAAATTTATAAACTTCGAATATTAATATAACAATGGAATTCTTGTGTTTTCCCCTCACCACCCATAGCAATTCAATAGCTATTCTATGGGGAGCAAGCATCTTAACCATTGAAACAATATCAGAAATTAATAATTCTGAGTACAATTTCTTTATGAGTTCTCAGGCCCAAATCATATTTTACTTGTATATGAACAGGCTTAAAACAAATGTCAGAAAATTGTATTGCTCTACAAGTGATTTGATAATATTGAATATGCAAGCCTTAAATTTTTCATGACACAGTTTCAAATACTCATCATTGGGAGTCTATTATTTCCCCATTTTTCAAAATTCTTGATATCTCTTTATATTTAGAACAGTTTTATTTTGACAAAGCTGATATGAGCTGGTTCTTTTTTTTTAACAATAGATATATGAATCTTAGCCCAACATTTGGGCTATGGCTGTGTTCTTTGATATGAGCTTTGTGTTTTTCACTCATACAAGACCTATAGAATATGCCCTCCAGGACACATTTTCTTCTGCACCTCTAAAGATGAAAGGCTCCGACCAAAGGGATGAAATTTGCCTCAAGCATTCAAAATGTGATATCCAAGTTCATTACTCGCACGCCATTCCAGTCAACTGGAGTCAAATCCACGGAGCCGAATCACCACCCCCAACCTTGCCTGCCATTTAACAAATGATTTCCAAACCACAGAGAGTTAATTCAGAGCACACCTCCCCATACAAGAGTGTTTTTATTTCTGAAAAGTCCAAGGTAGTGATAACCAGGGCAATATCTTGTTGGACATTGATATTTCTGCTGTCAAAACAAAACAGGTTGGTTTTCTTTCTTTTTTTTTCCCCTCCTAAACCTCTCATATAAGGTCCCAAACTACAGCCCTGGGCCTGTGGGTGCCTCGGAAGCTACCAGATTGTGCAATGTACTATCACAGAATGTCATATCAGAGCCCTGCTTCAGTCACATCCAATAAGTAATCTGGCATGAAGAAAAGTTAACTGAATTAGTGGCCAACTGGGACACTTTGTGACCTACTCTTTAGGAACCAAGTCCTCTGAACTTTTCCATTCTGTTTTGCCTTCATACTTTAATAGGGACTGAATCCCCATTAACAATTGTGTGGCGACAATAGGTGCCATCAGGAAAAGGAAATTCAATTTTCGTGGGGGATGACAGCCTTACCTTTTCGCGCTTAATTGGCCGTATTGTCTCCAAAAGTTAATTGGTTACTTAGTCCAGGTAGTTAGTAAAATGTTTAGCTGCGTCAAAAAGCTCAGGCTCCCACTGTTAATGGGGCATGAAATGGAATGTTTGATACTGCAAATAAAATCAGTGATATTCAAGGATGTTATGGTAGGTAATGCGTTGAAACTGCCATTTAATGGGTCCTGGAAGATTAGGGTAGTGTCAGCCGGAACCGCCCGGTCTCTTTTCTGACATTGTTAGTTGCCTCTTCATTTACTTAACGGCTGTCTGCACTGATTACATAGGCATAAAACTCCCTACAAAAAAACAACAGAGACACGCTCTATTAGCAGTCCAATTAGAACTATTTGCATATTACAGTTCATTTCTGCTTAAGTGAATCCCTAATACAACTTTAGGGAAAAAAATTCTATTGTGTCATTTGAAAGAAAGAGAAAAGAAAAGCCTTAAAGGTGATCTCTTTTCCTTTTTCTCACTTCATTTTCTTTCATTCATTCTCCCTTTCTCGCTTTTCTGATCTCTCTCTCTCCCTCAGTCTTTCTCTCTCTTCCACATCAAATATGGTTATCGACTCTGTGTAGAAAAATATCAAATAAAACAAAATAGACATTGAGACAATTCTGTTGATATTTATGAAGACTGGGGCATGCTTGTGATAACTTGGTCCTTCTGTAAAAATTGATAGTAGCATCACGATGCTTCTTTTAGAGAAGGTGTGTACTTCTGATAGATGTTTCTAGTTCTTTTTAGATCAGCTACTGCTTTGAATTTCCAAGCAAAGCAGTTCACATCCTTAACACTGTCCCTGGTGAGAAAGAGTTCTTTAAGCAGTGTAGTTTATCTAGACAGAGAGAGCAGAAAATCGGGCTCTAGCGTCTCTCTGTTCCTCTATAGGTTCTATCCATATTAGTCGGGTGAGCATTCAGCTGCACACAGTAGTAAAACATGATACATCAGTTCCTTTGCAAACAGGTGGAGGTGGTCATTAGTAAGGTTAAAGCAAGATTACAGAGTCCACTTTACCAGACATTTCTCCAATTGTCCAAAACTTATGGTGGTCAGTTGTAAAGACATTAGAAATAGTTTATCTCTAGATTACTGTTAATATTAATAATGATGACAATATAGAAACCAAAAGCCTTTACAGTTGAGTCGATTCCAACTCATAGAACCCAGAGGACCTTTTACTGAAGTTGGTAAGGCGTCTTCCACTTGCATAGGCTGTGATAAATACTAATGATCTACAGGCAGCGTGTGTTCTTAAGCTAATGCTTTAACAACATAGCAAGTGTGGTTTGCAACAAATGTGTTCAAGATGCCCCACAAACATTCCCATCATTCCCAAACCTCTTTGAGTGCTGTGGGCTGCTGTATGTTGACTTTACGGGAGACTCGGGCTTTGTAGAAGTGATCCTCAGGTGGCTGAGGAGACTGTCTTTTGGAAGGAGGAATGGTCCTAAGACATTGCTTGACTGTCCGGTCGGTGGACGGGAGAAGCAGGACAGTGAAGGGGAGTGCGAGTGATGGAGACACTCAGTGCTCGTGCGAGGCAGCAGCGCCAAGGTAGCAGATGAAGATGGCAGGTGAGGAAGTTTCAATGCCCAGACGTCTGAGACCCATCACTACTGCTGATCCCCATCGCTACTGCTGATACCCAATGATGCAGTTTCTACCTCATGTTGGACATTTTGTTTGGGATGAGTTCATCATCTCCTCATGTAAATAAAAACAAGGAAAAAGGACTGGCAACCACCACAATACATGGGGACTCTAATGAAAGAGTAGGAGTGAAGGGTCTGAGAGGGCGAGGACACTTTGCTTTGGAGGATTCCTGTGATGGTACGCCACGCTAGGCAAAGCTTCGGCTTTGATTGGTCGTCGTCTCGTCCTGAACAGAGTCTAAGATGACATATGTGAATGGGAAGAATGCAGCCATTCGATTGGTCCTCAGACTAGTTTCCTAGAGGAGCCCAGTGGACACCTTTGATGTCCACATGCATCCGTAAATATCGACAGAAGTTCCCAAAGCCCTTGCAGCCCAATTCCCTTTCCACCTGCAGGCTTCAGTTCACAGGTCAGCCCCCGAGCCCACCTCCACTGTGACTTAGAATTCTCATTCAATGGAGGATTTCAGGAGTTGACCAGGACAAACTGAAAAGGGGGGTAAACAGGTGAGGAAAAAAGCTGTTAAAGAAATACGAGCAATTCCTAACTGGCCCACTTGCTTTTTTGTGTCTGAACCATTATTTTAATCTTAGCTTGAACACAATTGTAAGAAAGAGCAGAGAGGAAAAAACAGCGACTACAATACCAGTCACGCCATCCCAAAGCAGTGTAAACAAACCAAACAAAAGAGCCTATCAGAGGGGAAGGTAAAATTCTCTGTCATTTTCAATTCTTTTCACCACATGAGTGGCGACACAGTGTGAAATGTGTTGGCTCTGCCTCCGATAGGTATTGTTTTGACGCCCTGTTGGGTCATCTTCGCCCTCCCTCCTGCTTTTATCTAGCTCTCATTAACACGGCCACCAGATGAGCACCGTCAGCGGTGTGGTGACACAACGCCCCATTGCCTCGATGCGGTGGCCCTGCCAGTGGTGGCGAGCCCGTGCCAGCAATGGTGAGCGAGACAGCATCGAGATACGCACTTTTGCCCCTGAAAGCAGTCTTTGCACCCTGCCAGGAAAACAGCTCTCTGGAAAAGCACTGCCTGCTAGTAAAATGGTCTAAATCAGTAAACAGTGATTAAGGCTTTGGCTCTGCTGTCGTCACTACCTCACACACATGGCTTCTCCTCCCTCCACAGAAACAGAAGGAAAAGAAAATAAGAGAGAGAGAAATGAAAAAACAAAACAGAACACCTAACTAAAAAGAAACTCAGTATAGCCAAAGTTGAGAACTGAAAAGAGCGGGGTGAGGAGGCAGGGAGAGAGAAGAACTTGAACGCATGTTCCTTGAAGGTGAGTTGCTTTGCTTTCCAGAAAAATAAAAAATAAAATGAGTATTTCAGCATATTCGTTTCCCTAGGTTATTTTTTTTTTTTTTTTTTTGGACTTGCAATGAGAATTGCCTTTCTAAATAAAACATCAAGCAACGGATGCAAGCAGTGGTTTGTTCATTTCAACATTCGCTCCTTGTTTGTCTGATTCAGTAGCATGCAGCACGTAATCCAAACCCTTCCAATAGGTGGGATAAATCAGGAGAAGTGTAACAAGCCTTGATTTGTGCTGTTTAGTAGAAACATGTCGTTTCATGGAATTGCTTCCTTAAATCGGGAGAATAAATTCCACATGCACAAGGAGACATATCTATCTGTCTACATTTACAGATACACAGTCATACAGATGCACATACACACACACACACATATATAGATATACCAAACCCCTTGCCATCAAGTAAATTCTGACTCATAGTGACTCTATAGGACAGACTAGAACTGCCCCACAGGGTTTCTAAGGAACAGCTGGTGGATTCGAACTGCAACCTTTTGGTTAGCAGCCAAACGCTTAACCAGTGCACCACCAAGGCATTGTGTGTGTGTGTGCGTGCGTGCGTGTGTGTGTATACATATATGTGTATTATACATATATGTATATATATCTTGCTTTTTATTTATTTATTTATTTTTTGGTAATACCATGACCAGAATGGAATCCCTGATGGCACAGTGGTTAAAAGCTACAGCTGCTAATCAAAACGTCAGCAGTTCAAATCCACCAGGCTCTCCTTGGAAACTCTACGGGGCAGTTCTGCTCTGTCCTGTGGGGTCGCTATGAGTTGGAATCGACTTGACGGCAACAGGTTTTAGGTTATGACCAGAATAACTAGTAACAGACTGTGGTTTTCACCATAAACATATCTGCATGCGGGACCATGCACATTGTGCCTGTGCTTTGAACCCGAGAAGGCTAACTGGCACTCTGGAGTACAGGAGGATAATTCAAAACGACTCTGACTACTTGGACAAATGGTCAGAAACAAGTAGAATAAGATCTTCTGAGTGCGAGGTCACACTGTTAGAGGAAAAAAAATACCACTAAACTCCACAAACAGGGACTCTAGGGCTCATAGCAGCTGACAAGCTGACCGTGAGTGAGAAACGTGAGCCTGCTTAGGGCAGAGGACCCCCAAGAGGTGCTGCACACTGCTGGGCCCTTGTAGGGAAGGGACTGCAGTCTTAGGCCACCCATCCTGGGGTTTAACCCTAATCCTGGGTCAAAGGGAGATGATTCATGGTTAGGTATGAAGAAGGAATCCAGGAAGTAGAACTTTTTAATCAAAAGAAAGAAAACACCTTCAAAAAAGTAAGGTCTTCACTTATGCAGATGATATTCCTCAAAGGAAATTATGAAATATTTGCATATATTCTTTCCCAAAAGTCTTTAATGACAGCAGTTTATGAGTAGTAGCTCTAGTTATTGTTGGAGGACCTGTCAAAATCAGGGGTGCACAGTGTCTTCATGTGTGGTCCCTACCACCATGCTTGGGTGGTGCAAACAGTTCACACACTTGGCTGTTAGCCAAAGTGTAGGAGATTTAAGGCTACAAAGAGGTGCCTCAGAAGAAAGACCTGGTTATGTACTTCTGAAAAACCAGCCATTGAAAACACATGGGGTCACCAAGAGTTGGAGTTGATTATACGGTAACTGGTTGCTGGTTACAGCAATGCTAAGCCCTGAGTGCCAGAAACTGGACAGAGGAGTGGGGAAGAGGAAAGAAAGAGGTGAGAAAGAAAGCCCAAGTTACAGGAGAACGAGAAAAGTAAGATTTAAGTGCCTTGATAGATGTCCCGTCACACTGCAGTCAGGAAACCCCTGAGGGAGGTGGGGACATAACGTAATGCAAGGACCTTGATTCAGAATTGCCGATGTGATGTAACATTAATAAAATAGTATCATGGATTGAACTGTGTCCCTCAAAAATATATGTCAACTTGGTTAGGCTATGATTCCCAGTGTTGTGTGGTTGTCCTCCGTTTTGTGATTGTAATTTCATGTTAAAGAGGATTAGGGTGGGATTGTAATGCCCTTACCCAGGTCACATCCCTGATCAAATGTGAAGGGAGTTTCGCTGGAGTGTGGCTTGCACCCCCTTTTATCTCTCAAGAGATAAAAAGGAAAGGGAAGCGAGCAGAGAGGGGGGACCTCATACCACCAAGAAAGCAGTGCCAGGAGCAGAGCGCATCCTTTGGACCTGAAGTTCCTGCGCTGAGATGCTCCCAGACCGAGGGAAGACTGATGCATCACAAGGACCTTCCTCCAGAGCCGACAGAGAGAGAAAGCCTTCCCCTGGAGCTGATGCCTTGAATTTGGACTTGCAGACTACTGGACTGTGAGAGAAAAAACTTCTCTTTGTTGAAAGCCATCCACTTGGGGTATTTCTGTTATGGCAGCACTAGGTGACTAAGACAAGTAGTAATAATAATAATAAAGAATAATAATATTCACAGAAGAGTGAAAAAGCTTATTGTTTATAAACAATCATTGAGTCAGTTCCAACTCATGGTGACCTTGTTTGCAGAGTAGAACTGCTCCAAGGGGTTTTCATGTCTGCACCTTTCAAAAGCAGATTTCGAGGCCTGTCTTTCCAGGCACCTCTGGGTAGGTTCCAACCACCTGCCTTTCGGTTAGTAGTCGAGAGCTTAGCCATTTGCACCATCCAGGGGCTCTGAACAATCATGAATATCTCCATTTGGGTCATGCAGAAACGGAGCCCTAGAAAGGTGTTGAACTAATTTGCTAACCCACTGTCTCTAGGGATTTTGACTAGCATTTAATCGCCTCCCTTTTAACAACAAACGTATTAAAGAAATTCTGAAAATGTAGGCAAATCACTAAACCATTGTAAGGTTTATTATTTCTAAGTCTAAATTGTGTTGGGGGATGGCTAAAGCATCAATAATTATTGAAGTGCTTTGAGGTTGTGATTCTAGTTAATGTGTGATGGCGGTCACAATGCTGAGCCTCTGGGTGAGTGTGCATGCAGAGATGGCTGCATCATTTTCCGGGCCCAGTGAAAAATGAAAATGTGAGGCCTCAGCTGGGGATGGGGAGGACTCCTTTCCAAAGACTGGTCACCCCAACACAAGGCAGACAGCTCCCCCCCACCCAGTGGATTGCAACCTCCGTGCTGGGACATCCTGGGTATCTGGAGTGGAGGTTGGATGAGAGCCCGTGAAGAGTTGCCTGCTGAATGCAGGACAGTGCTTCTAGTCCAGGGAAGGATGGCCCCCACTTTGTACCACCTGAGGCACCGGGGAGCACACACTATCTCCACTGACCCTCCCCTTGCCCAGGCCCTGCAGGAGGTAGAGGACATTGGTGGGACACGGACCTCCTCTTGCTCAAGTGACTCAATCACTGCCCCAGAAAGAAGGCAACAATCTTAGCGATTGAGGGGTGGGGTCCTGGGCCCCAGAGGGCCAGAACCTATTTCAGTAAGGCAGGAGGTAATGGGAGGTGGGACCCTGCTGAAATGAAGCTCCTAGTCTCTCACTTATACTTCATTTTCTTATCAGACTTCGCTTACAAAATACAAGTTCATACATTAAAATTAAGCATTTCAAGATGGCAACCACAGGGCATCAAACACCAATCGAGGAGCCCTTCTGAGCATGCGGCCCTGTGCTCTGGTTATATGTCGTGTGTGAATGTGTGTGTGTGTGTGCATGCGTGTGCATGAAAGAGAGAGAGATGGAGAGACGGAGGGAGGGAGAGAGAGAGCCCACAATAACTTTTCTAGGGAATTCAAAAAATATTTTTATGTTTAAATAAAGTATACATGGCTGAGTTGTCCCAAGTGGATGTTAGCCTAAAAATTATCCCCTTTATGAGACTATAAACTATTTCCAAAAATACTCAAAATAGTTTAAGTTCTCTTCTTTTATCAACATTTAGGAGCCAGCTTACAGTCACATTGCTCTCCCTTATATACAATGATAGAATGAGAGTACTCTACGTATACATGTACATGTATGTAGATACACATTTGTTGGGCAGTGGTGGTGCAGCGGTAGAACTCTCACCTGCCGTGATGGAGACTGGATTTGATTCCCAGCCAATGCACCTCATATGCAGCCACCACCAAAGTGTTGGTGGAAGCTTGCGTGTTGCTATGATGCTGAACAGGTTTCCCTGGAGCTTCCAGACTAAGACAAACTTGGAAGAAAGACTTGGCGATCTACTTCTGAAAATCAGCAAATGCAAACCCTATAGACCACAACAGTCCATCCATAACAATGAGGTCACCAAGAGTTGAGGATGACTTGTCAGCAGCTACAACCACAAAAAAAATACCCATATACACATATTGAAAAATATTTGTACGTATTTATTTTTCAGTAAAAGGCATAATTAGTTTTAGATACCAATTCTGAGTTCTAAATCCTGAAAACTGCCTTTGTGGGAAGTGGCATCTTCATTAGTCCCTATCTTAATAGACAAGCCCACAATATATCTGTTATTAGGGAAAATATTTCTCACTCAAGGTTATATTTTGGGGAAATGGTAAATAATGCTGAAACTATCATAAAGTGATAGTATAATGGAATATAATACTGTCAAACACCTCTTTATCTCCATTTCACCTTACTCATGGATAATCACTGATGTACCTCATTGTTTATAAACTTCTTGAAAATTTGGGGAATCATTCTGCCATTGAGAAATGCATTTGGAGATCTAGGATGCCCTTGCAAAGTTAGAGGAGCTTTCTTTTGCAGATGTCTTAAACTCTTTGTACAACCAGGCAGGATAATGCCAGCCCTACAATTGTTCAATGGCAGTGAATTGGCAACCTTCTTCCTCTCTCAAAGTGTGGGTATGATCAGAGGTGTGGGTGGGAGGGTAGGCATTTAACTCTGCCATGTAATCTCCATCTGCCCCAAACCAAGTAAAAGCAAGATGCATGCTGTATATACATAGCTTCAAGGGAAGTCTCCTTCCAATGATTGCTACCTTAAACTCCCTCCTGAATAGGCATTGGGAGGCGCCACTGCTCTTCAACTTCAGCATTGACTTTTGGTGTTAAGAGACTCTAAGTTGCCAATTCTGAATTGAAAGGATATCAGGCCACTTACTAAGCTTGCTGACTTCCATACCCTCACCTTATATCAAACACCAATCAAGAGAAGTAACTGTGATTACCCCTCCTTCTCTAAATCCCCTTTACCCTAAAAGTCAGTCTTACACAAGGGCTAAGGGGATGACCATTTATATCTGCCTATTTGGTGACCAGAATTAATGCAATTTTGAGTTCTTCCTTTACATTAAGAAGTCATCTTCAAAAAATACCTTATACTGTCAGTGTCATTATGGGAGCAGAATATTATGGAGGAAACCTCCTAGATATTGAAGTGATTCACATTCTGATTCCAATACTATTAGCTGTGTGAACTTGGAGAAGTGGATCTTCCTGAGCGTCAGATTCTTTTTCCAAATACCAGAGTGACAGCAATAAATGGGATAGTTTATGTGTTCATGCCTCGTAAATTACAAATTGTCATACAAGTGGTACAGATGGTTGAGAAACACATTTGGCGGCTAGCCAAAAGTTGGAGTTTTGAGTTCAACCAGAGGTGCCTCAGAAGAAATGGCTGTCGATTTACTTCTGAAAAATCAGTCATTGAAAACCCTATGGAGCACAGTTCTATTCTGACCCATATGGGATCACCATGAATCAAAGTCAATGTGATGGCAGTTGATTGATTACTGGTATCATATATGTAACATTAAATAAAATAATGGTGTCACATTTTTTTCTAGAAGTATATTTTCTTGATCAAAGAGCTAATGTTATGGAAAATAAGGCCTGTATATCTTTGTAAGTTTAAGCCACAGGATGTGAATTCAGGGAAAGAAGAATGGCAGCGCCAAGCAGGGCATTTCAGTTTAGACTGTGAACTACTAAGGCTTAATCCAAGGGCACCTTGAGCTTGGAGAGGAGAATCGTTGCTGTTGAGTTAATTCCAACTCATAGTGACCCTGGAGGACAGAGTACAACTGCTCCATAGGGTTTCCAAGGAGTGGATCTTTTGGCTAGCAGCTGAGCTCTTAACCACTGCACCACCAGGGCTCCATGAGACATAAATAAAAATGGAAATGGGAGAGCTCAGAAAGGAAAGTTGGCTTACTTCTGGGTTTGTCTAGCACCAACTTTATCTCCACTTCTAAATTACTCCACTACCCAGATTGTCATACGGGCACATTGTTCCTTGATGAGCACAGTTAGTGCTGGCTGCACACAAAATGAATCAGCGGCAATAGGGCAAAGTGACCAGAAATCATTTCATTTTCCATGGGTACCTTTGTTAATAAGAAGATGTAATTCCTTGGAGAATACATTGGTGAAAGAGAATTCCATGGGGATAGTGTGGCCCCTAATCAGAATAGCAGTTTGAAACTCTAAAGCAGATAGTGTTACAGCAAAATGAAAATCGAATGCATGCATATACCCACGTATATTCACCTATTATTTTCATCATTGATTAACCAGCCACATGACCTTTTCAGTAAGAAAAATAATTGGCAGTTTTAACACACGAAAAATTGATCCCATTACTCAGGATAGAATTTTCCACCTTTTTCAAAAGAGATGCTTATTAAAGAGGTCAGCTCCTTTTATTTTATTTTATTTTTCAGGGTCATACATATGTAAGTAAGCACAGCTATTACGTGCCATCTATGAGAATGGACGACTGAACCATAAACACAAACATTCAGACGCAGCCAGGTCTCCAGCGTTCCTGTTCGCCAATTACAGTAATGCTGATGACATATCTAGTTTAATGCACATGGCATTAAAGTAGTCCCCCCTTTTCTAGGAAAATCTAATTACACCAAACCCAAGCACTCAATCAAACCTGTTATTCTGTGGCTAAACAGCCTGGCATTAATGCAATTTGAGGACATCCAGGCCGTGACTGGAAACGTCATGTATTAACAATATCTAATGGGGGCTCCCGTAGGTAAATGAATATGCTAACAAGCAAGATCACTGCTAAATCTAATATCTTTAAGCTGTTTAATTCCAAACAGTCCCTTAATAAATCAATTGACCAGGAGAGCTGATGCCCCTATCAATTATTCAAGAGGGCAAATAAATATTTCAGATGATTTGATAGGAAGGCTAGTGCTGGTCTTACAGAAAGCTTTGCATTTCATTAGCCTCTTGCTAAAAGTTTTATAATGAGCAGAACACAGGTGGCATCCCCACTGCAGAAATGGGAATGGGAGAAATAAGAGATTGGAGATCAAGACTTCCTTCATCTCCGTACTATTCCATAACCCATACTTTTCTTTTGTAATGTGAAAATTGGAGTCAAGTCCCCCCAAAGAATTATCATTCTCTGCAATCACAAAGGAAATTAAAATGATCAAAAGTAAGTCATATTGCAAGAATCTTAATTGTGATTCCTATTGGAAATGCAATTATTAGATGCCAATATCACAGATTTAATTTATGCAGTGTCACATCCAAATAGCCCCTCACCAAATATTTAATATTATCAATTCCATTTTCCAGAAGAAGAAACTGAGTTCCCCTAGTCATTTATAAAGTGCTCACTAGGTCACTTGTGTTTGAAAGCCAGCAATATCTTTCTTCTTCAGAGATCATTATTCATATTGAAAGCATACATTCTCGTTTAACATGATAGCTCTCTTATGAATAATCTGCATTCAAGAGTCTGATCCCCTCTACCAAGAGAAAAAAAGAAAAGAAGAAAAGCATTAAAATGACTGACAATATTTCTTTTAATGTGCGTGTGAATGTTTATAAGTATTTGAAATGGAATTGCCAGAAAGAAAGATCAGAGAAAAAATGAATGAAGCCAAGTTACCTATCCCTGAGTTGGTGGGCAGGAAGAGTCACCATATTTCTCCTCATTTTGTACTGTGGTGAAGTACTAGCCCAAGATACTATGGAAATGCATGAAAACCTCTGATTCCTTAAATCAGCATTTACATATTATCTGTGAAAGGGGAGTACTTGTGTATTCTTTCTTAAGCTCTGGAATTGATCAAACTTCAACTTCAGCAAATTTTGCGATTACAGGCTGTGAAATTAAAATGGCGTGTCATCTCTTAACAACATTTTATACTTCACAAATGTAAAATCCCTGTTAAACTACTGTAAGCATTGTTGTTATGAGGAGAGAAAAAGAATTTAGATTATTGGAAAAATAAAACTTAATTGTTAGAAGATTAGAATATAAAAACAGTTGATGACTATTTTTTCTAAATAGAAAGGGTTGTATAAAAATCACTGTATGAGGGTTTTCTGGGCAGGCAGTTTTACTCTACAGAACACTCAATGAGCTATGAAAGTGACCTCTCGACTGCACAAAATCATAATTTAAATGTTAGGTTTGTTCATTTTCAGCTTCATGAATCAATAGAGTAAATGCTTTGTATGAATCTGTAAGTAAAATCTAGTCATGTTTAAAATCAGATTTTGGGACTTTCACTTATCAGAAATCTCTTTTCAGGGAGCCATTTAACTAAGTATTTACTTGCCTAATATTCTGAACCCCACAGAAATCATGAAGGATTTGAACCAGATGGTAGACTTAACATATGAGGTTATGTCTCCATCTTGCCCAAATACATATATGTTACAGAAAATAATTATTTAGAAAAAACCAATCTGAAAATAAGAAGGGAAATCAACATTATAGCAGAAACCAAAAATAAATCTCTTGAAAGATAGAAGGTGTATAGAATTGGACTGAAGGAAAAGACAAGAGCCAGCAATCTCTCAGGAAAGGACCACAGTAGAAGGCAGCATTATCTCCTAGGGTGTTCCAAAGAGAGATGGTAGAAGGGGCATCCCATAGAGTGACAGTTTGGTTATCATATCAAAAGGATACAGGTGGTCAAACTCTCTCTAACTCTTGGCCTTTCTGAAGGTCTCAAGAAATAAAGTAAGTCAATACCAAGGCTGAAAGGCACAGCTCCATACTCAACAGACCTAGTTCCAGTGTTTCCTCCCCACCAGGCAACCCATCCTACATGTTTCCACCATCACTGGAGAAAGGTCTCTGTAGTGAGATACATGAACTGTGCAGACAACCAAGAAAGCAGTAGCAGACTTGAGCAAAGACAAGAATGATATCAAACTCCACAATGTACACTTCAGGAAACAAAGAGAGTTAATAGAGTAGACAGATAAAGATAAGCACAGTTAAAATCCTAAAAGAGACATAAAAAGCAAGGAAATTCACTAAAAATCAATTAAAGAAGACTGGAGAAACCCTGAGAAAATGGCTCCCGGACACCCTTTTAACTCAGTACTGAGGTCACTCCTGAGGTTCATCTTTCAGCCGAAGATCAGACAGGCCCATAAAACAAACAATAATACACGTAGCTCCACCATGTGTAGGAGACTAAATGGACGCACCAGCCTAGGAGCAAGGACAAGAAGGCAGGAGGGGAGAGGAAAGTTGAATGAATGGAAATGGGGAACTCAAAAGTCGAGAAGGGGAGAGTGTTAACATGTCACAGGGTTGGCAACCAATGCCACAAAAACGTATGTGTATTAACTGTTTAATGAGAAACTAATTTGCTCTGTAAACCTTCATCTAAAGCACAATAAAAAAAAATTTAAAAAATCAATTAAAGCTCTCGAAAATGAAAATTCTGACATTGAAATATTATCCATAATAATAACAATAAAAATAAAATTGTGATCCAATGAGCAAATAGCAGACTAAGTACAACAGAAGAACCTAATTAGTGGTTTGGAAAACTGAGCCAAATAATTCTTCTAGAAAACAATGCAAAAAAAAAAAAAAAAAAAGAAAGCCAAAAAAACCCAAAGAATTAGAAAAAAAAAAAAAAATTGCCAGAATGCACAGAGGAGAACAATATGATGGACATATTTAATGTCACTGAAAGATTGTCAAAATGGCAAATATTGTTAACTATATATTCACCACAATTAAAAAAAAAAAGCCAATACTGAACAATTGAAAGAAAAGTAAAGAGACTTGTAGGATAGATGTTATATTAGCAACGTCTTCTAAAGGAAGAATTAAGAGGATGAAGGCAAAAAACAACTGAATTTGATGTTAAAAAATATTTCTCAGAACTAAAGAAAG
The DNA here is from genome assembly GCF_000243295.1 of Trichechus manatus latirostris. Lineage (NCBI taxonomy): Eukaryota > Metazoa > Chordata > Mammalia > Sirenia > Trichechidae > Trichechus > Trichechus manatus. The sequence goes on from NW_004443955.1 coordinate 19,003,196, forward strand.
ACATGGGTTCTTGTGTTAAATGGGCCCATAATAATGAGCTAGAGAAGTGAAAAGGCAGACACCTAAATACACTGTGGGAAATGTTCAGAATATCATTATTAAATACAAAATTTTACAAGCACCCAGAAAGAAAAAAAAAATGTACTTACTGTCATGGGAATGAGAATCAAATTAATATCATGCTATACAATGTCACAGTATATACTATTTGATAATGGAGTACTTCTTCAAAATTCTAAGGAAAATAATTTTGAATGCAGAATTCTACACCCATTGAACACTTAACTAAATGAATAGGTGAAATAAAGACACTGTCAGGCAAAGAAAGACTAGTCATTTACCCTTCTGAAATAATTGCTGATAGTTATACGTACTCTTGAAGATTATAAACTAATTTGAGGAAAATACGGGATACATCAGGCAATGATAAGAAAAGACACTAACAAAGCATATTATTAAACCTAAATGAAATTTTATTGAAAGAGAAATTTCCACTGTTTACTAAAATCCCACATAGTTTGGTTTTGGAAGTTGTGGTAACAGAGAGTGGGAATAAGGGATCAGAGGAGAGTACAACCTCTTAATCTTGTTCAGGTAGAAAATGCATTTATAGATCCTGTTAGAAAAATAGAAATGTAACATCCGGGAGGATAGAAGTGTAACATATAATTTATAAACAACTAGAGGAGAATGGAATTAGAATAAACATAAGGACAAAAACAAGAACAAGAAGGAAACATATTAAGTAGAAAAGACACAAGTAAAATCAGGATGAGAATAAATGTGAATAGTAAATATATATATATTTCCAGATAGGTTGAAAACTATGTTGTTTACAAGACACACACCTGAGTTAAACGACATATAATTTTTGCAAATTAAAAAATGAAATAAAATTAGAGGTTGGCAAATCGTAAAAAAAAGAAAACAGGATGAACAATATTAACATCAGATGAATTAGTATTCGAGGTGACAAGCAAGAAGTGAGACCAAGTGGAGTAATTCACACTAAGTAAAATAAATAAGTCACTAAAATGTTATAAAAGATATTAAAACTTTGAAATGTATTATCAAAAATGTTTGAAACAGAAGATTATCAGAAATCCACAAATACAGTGGTAGCTAATACTTCACTGAGAGAAATCAGTATCAATGAGATAAAAATAAGTCAAAATAGTGAGTTTACACTAAATTACCCATGAGGGCTTGACAGAAAATACAAATATTCACTAGGTGGACACGCAAGACAATAGGACCTGGTGATGCCTGTGGCATACCAGAAAGATCATCTATCTGGGTCTCCTAGAGCCACCTTAACAAAATACCACAGACTGGGTGGCTTATAAAACAGAAAGATATTCTCTCACAATTCTGGAGGTGCGGAGCCTGAGATCAGGGTGTCAGCCATGGTGATCCCTTCTGAGACTCTGTTCCACACCTGTCTCCTAGCTTCTGGTAACTCCAGAACTGTTCTTTGGCTTGCAGCTACAGGGTCACATGGTGTCCTTTCTCTGTCTCTCCATCTCTTCTCTTCTTTTATAAGGATACTACCCAAATAAGGACACCAGTGCCCTACTCCTGTATGACCTCATGTTAACTTGATAACATCTTCAAAGATCCTATATCCAAACAAGTTCATGTTCACTGTACTGGGTGTTAAGACTTCAACATTATCTTTTGGGGGGACACGATTCAATCCATAACAACATCCTTCCTTAAAACTCATTCAAATTAAAATAATTTTTTTTTCTTTTTATTTTGAAATATTTAGAGACTCACAAGAAGTTGCAAAAATAGTACACAGAATCTCATGTATCCTTCGCCCAGCTTCCCAAAATGGTGACATAATCGTAGTACAATATCACAACCAGGAAACTAACCTTAGTACAAACTGGTAACTAGACTACAGATCTTAACTTGTTTTTACCGTTTTTTACTTGCATTCATTTGTGCGGGAGGGGGTGTAGTGAAGGATGGGCGTATGTGTATATAGTTCTGTGCAATTTTATCTCCTATATAGCTTTGAGTAACCCCCATCACTATCAAGATACAAAACTGATTAATCGAAACACAAAGAAATTCTCTCATACTTTCCATTTATATTTTCACCCTCCCTCATCTCTATTTCCTGGCAACCATTAATCTGTTCTCCATCTCTATTATACTGTCATTTTGAGAATGTACGTAAAGGGGATCATATAATATGTAAGATTTTGGGACTGATTTTTCATTAAGCATAATGTCCTTGAGATTCATCCTGGTTGCTACTTGTGTTAATAGTTGGTTCCTTTCATTGCTGAGTAGTATTCCATTGTGCAATCAACCTGTTTACTTAACCATTCACTCATTCCAATGGTTTTTAAAGCATTTCTGTAACCAAGACAGAGAGGCAACCCTGATATTGATAATTTTAATAAAACAATTAACCAACTTTTAAAAATAGATACGCAGAGAAATTTAAATCTGGTAATAAGAGGGCACATATCTTTTTAATAACACATAAATCATTCACAAAAAAAATTGAGCTTGTATCAGGTCACAAAACTCACCCCAACAAATTCACGAATCAAAAACCACACTTGGATCATATTCACTGACTTTAATTCGTTAGAATTCCTTTCTTGATCCCTGTCTTCTTGGACCCATCCTGGTCCCGTAGCTGTTGTTGTTTTCAAGTGGATTTTGACTCATAGCGACCCCATGTGACAGAACAGAACTTCCCCATAGGGCTTTTTAGGCTGTAATCTTTACTGGAGCAGGTCTTTCTCCTGAGGGGCCAGTGGGTGGTTAGAACCACCAACCTTTCCGTTAACAGCTGAGCTCTTATCTGTTGCTCCACGAGGGCTCCTTGGTCACACAGTACCTACAACATTGTAGGCCTGGCCTCTACTGGTCTCAGTTTCTGAAGCTACTCTTTGAGGTTGTTGGTCCTGACATACATCAATTACCCAAGATGAAAGCAGAAGTTATTGGTGACTAAGGTTATCATTGAATTATGAAGTCTCTACCTCGAGAAGATTAAATCTTAGAAACTCCTGAGACAAACAAGTAACTAAAGGGTCCATTTTTTGCATGACATACACGTGAGTTTCAGTCCTGGCTTTGTTTCTTACTATCTGCACAGTAAGTTGAGGGGAATTCTTAAATCTCTGAGACTCCATTTCCTAGTGAAAATGTGCAAACCATGATACTTGATAGATATGCTATGAGGACTTAATTAAATTAGATAATTAATATAAACCACCTAGTTCAGTTCTAGGAAAACAGTACACATTCAATAAACTGTCAGAGATTATCATTACTCTTGTTTTTATTATTAATCAGCATACTTTTAAACAGTGACATGGTTTCTATAGATGCTATTCTTCTACTCTGGTAGCAATTACCAGTAGCAATTACTGGCAATTACTGAGACCAACTATTTACAATTTTCCAAGACATGTATATCTGAGAGTGTAGATTCGCAAAATTATGTCAAATTTTGTTAAAGTAGGCTTTTAATTAAATAGCGTAACTATTTCCCAGTCTTGAACTAATGACGTTTAACTGCATGACACAGAATTTTGAAAAAATATAAGATATAAACACCTACATGCAAATTAATTATCTTCTTGATTAAACATTTTAAATAAATATTTTTCACTGATCTTTAAGGAAAATTATAACTTCTTATTCATTTAAATATTGAATATCAAAAATTAAGTTTCTTTAATTTGCTCACCTTTTAATGTAGAGAAGGACTTGATTTCCCTTCCTAATTTACCTAATTCACAACATACTTCTTCAGTTGAATTAACCAGACCTTATTTTTACAGTTATGTAAAGGGAGGCTAGATTTTTTATGCCCATGGATATTACTGGCCACTTGATTTTTCAATGAGAAACAGTAAGGCTACCCCAATACCTGTTGCACATAAGCAAGATGGTTAGTCAAGATGTCTTTTTATTGCCTAATATGAGGATTCCCATATGTGACTGGATCCACATCAGAATTACACGGGGAGCTTTATAAAAATACCTAGATGAATACATCAACTCTGGGAAGTAAGGCCTGAGAATCACTATTGTTAGATGCTGATGAATATCCATATTTGGGATCCTCCGATATAGATTGAATCTTCCCAGTGGGCAGTGGTTACCTTAGATGCAAAACAGATTTTCCTGGGAGTTTTGTAACAATGTCAATACACAGATATTGCCTTCAGAAATCAGATTTCATTGTCCTGAGCATTTTTTTAATAGCCAGGCATTCTAACCCCTATTGCCGGCAAGTAGATTATGACTCATAGCGACCCTATAGGACAGAGTAGAACTGCCCCGTAGGGTTTCCAAGGCTGTAATCTTTATGGAAGTAGATTGCCACATTTTTCTCCTGCTGAGCACCTGGTGGGTTTGAACTTTTTGGTTAGTGCCAAGTGCTTTAACACTGCACCACCAGGACTTCTAGCTAGGCATTAGTACATTTTAAAACCCCACAGATTTTTCCGCTACCATTAACAGAAGCTCAGTGTCCCCTAAACAATGAGTGCCTGTTTTACCCTCATTTCTGTCTGCCCCTCGTGATGACTAATAAACTTTGATCTCTATACACTTGCCTATTCTAGATATTTCATATAAGTGGGATCATACAATATTTGTCCTTTTGTGTCCGACTTTTTTCACTCAGCATAATGGTTTCAAGGTTCATCTATGTTGTAGCATGTATCCGAATTTCTTCTTTTTTAATGGCTTAGTAATATTCCATTGTATGTAAGTACCACCTTCTATTTATCTGTTGATGGATATTTAGGTTGTATCCACCTTTTGGCTATTATGAGTAGTGTTGCAATGAACATTGGTGTACAAGTATCAATTTATATTCCTGCTTTCAAGTCTTTTGGGAATATAACTAAAAGTGGAATTGCTGGATCATATGGTAATTCTATGTTTAACTTCTGAAGAATTGCCAAACTATTTCCTGCAGCAGCTGTACCATTTTGCAATCCCACCAGCAATGGATGAGGATTCCGATTTTTCTAGAAGATATTAGCAATTCAAATATGTGTTAAAGGGTGGTAGATATTTTAAAGCATAATAAATTGCATTGTTCTTGCTGGTTGCCTTCGGGTCAGATCCCAACTAACGAGGACTCCATGCAAAATGGGATTGGACTGTTGTGATCTGTAGGGTTTTCACTGGCTGATTTTTGGAAGTAGATTCCAGGCCTTTCTTCCTAGCCTGTCTTAGTCTGGAAGCTGCACTGCAGCCTGTTCAGCATCATAGCAACAGGCAAGCCTCCACTGACTGGTAGATAGTGGCTTCACATGAGGTGTATTGGCCAGGAATTGAACCCGGGTTTCCCGCACTGAAGGCAACAATTCTGCCATTGAACCACCACTAACCTCATAATAAACTGTAGTGATTACTTACAAAAAAAGAAAGAAAGAAAAGAAAAAGCTCCTCAGTGATCCTAATGGATGCACAATGTAGAAGAACATTGCCCTGATAATCTACTAATTATTTTTAAACTCCTCCTCTCTCCTGGCCTTTGAAGTTCTAGTTAATATAAAAATTACTTTACATCAAATTGTTTAAGATTTAGTATCTTTGTTTTATTAGGTGTCTAACTACTTTCAAATCTCCTTCTCATAAGGAAGCATGCCAAACTCCTAAAACTATGCGTTAGACCAGAAAACACACGTATTGGTTGTTTTTGACAGGGGAGATAGATACCGGTAAGAAATAAGAGAAATGCACCTTCAAAAAATACCTTATAGTAGCTGAAAGTTATGAACATACCTGGATCCAGACCTTCCATAGACAATACTTGGTTGTTTATTGACCCTTGTTAGTAATAACTTTGTGCAGAAAGCCATGCTCACTCACTTTTAATTTAAAATCTCTCTTCTTTACTTCCATTGACACCTGGCTCTGTGTTTATTTGCCTGTATTGACAACCAAAAAAAAAAAAAAAATTATCATCAAATCTAATTCCCACTCATAGTTTCCCTATAGAGCAGAGTAGAACTGCCCCATAGGATTTCCAAGGCTGTAAACCTTTATGGAAGCAGACTGACACCTCTTTCTCCTGCAGAACAACTGGTGATTTCAAATCGTTGACCAAAGGTCAGCAGCCAGGTCTTAACCCATGTGCCACCAGGGCTCCTTGCGTTGACTACATACCCACCTATGTAGCTTTGTCACTTACAGGCATATCCCGCTTGATACTAGTGTTTCTCCCCACCTCATCCCAGGCTGGAGTGAAAATAAGGCAATTTCTGGAAGCTCCCTATGTACTTCATATGTAATCGTACCTCAAAATGTGTCTATGCTTGTACGTGAAATCTTCAGACCTGCTGTGGGGTGCAGATGAACTTATTTAGACTTACGGTGTTAAAAAGAGAGATTTCATGCTGGAATACTTTATGTTAAAACCTACCTGCTTTCCTTGATTCTTAATTTTAGATATCTGTCTAACATTTATTTAGGTTCCTGTCAGAATATTCAACTAGAAATCGATCTTACATTAACTTTTGCCAAAGACTAGCTTGAGATATGTGACATTTCACATTGGAGGTGGAATGCACAAATTAGCCAACCCCTCCTCTATGATCTTCACATTCCCTTCCCAGATTAAAGTAAATCATCAGACCATGACTTTGGGGTAATAACATCTTAATTTTCCAGAGCAATGACTCCTCTCAGTTGAGATTTAACATTATGCCTTCAGCTTTCTTAGAAGAATAATATAAGAGATGTTCTTTTGAAGAATGTTGTACACTTTTGGAAGATCCCAAAGTTGAAGACATTTTCCATTATATTACCTAATATCCCTTAGATGTATGTGACACTTTTCCTGCTAGATATTTAGCACCAGAAAAATAAGTTGTTTTTTTCCCAGGTGTTTTCCTTTACATGGCAATGGGAAACCTACATTTCAATATGTAACCATTTTACTTTGTCAGAAAGCCCTTAGCCAAACTGATTAAATTATTCCAGAAACATGCAACATATATCTTTATGTTTTTTTATAATGGTTTAAATCTATTTTGTTTTTTAAAACTTAACTTTGGGCATTTATAAAAATGGGATAATGAAATTTAAAAAAAAAAAATACTTGATATTGTAAGGTACCTAAAATTTTGTAGAAGAATATCAGAACATGTAATAAATAAATAATAAACCATAAATATGGTGGGATGCCACAATTCATCTAGGAGAATGGACCCTTAGCAACATATTAGGAGCCCATATGAGATTGTGTTTGGACTTACAAAATCAAGTTAATACATACTAACTTCAAATTACTCTCAACACTAGTCAAATCCTACTCTTGCCCCCTCCAACTCTTGCAGCCTTTTTTCCCCTCTCCTTCAGCATATCTGCACACCTCAACTTTGTTCTCATTCACAGCAGATGACTTCACAGTCTCCCTCTCAGAAAAAAAGAACCTTACACAGAAATGTCCTCTTTTCCCCAAAGTCAATCACGTAAGCCCACCTACATCTTCCGTCCATATCTTTTCTTCCTCCTTCTTGTTATCATTTAGAAGTACTTCCTCCTCCTATCAGAGCTCAATTTCTTCACCTAAGCTTTGCGTTCCCTTGCTCCCTGCCTTCTCAGGATTCTGATCATATTAATTAGCTATTTGTTCTCTTGTCTAGTAAACCTCTCCTTATCAACTGAATCCAGCCTCAAAGCTCTTAAACATGCTAACAAATCTACTGAAAAATGTAATAAAATAAAAATTCAGCTTTAACCTTTATCTCTGTCCAGCACCCCTTCGCTTCACACCTAATCCTTGACAGAGTTGTCTATAATGGCTTTTTTCCATTTTCTTACAAGCCATTCATCCTCCAGATTTATCTTGGCTTCCACTACAATTCCTCCAAAAGACTTTCACAAAAGTAACCAAAGACCTTCATCTTACTAACAACAAAGGTTATTTTTTTACATTTCAAATCACTGACCATCCAAGCAATGTCTGATGTTCTTGGCCTCTTCATACTTGAAATAGTGTTTTCCCTTGGTTTTGTTGACACTTAACATCCTGGTTTCCCACTTAGAACACTGGCTGCTTTGTAGACTGATCCCCCTCTATCAGCCATTAAAAGTCTGAGTTCCCAATGGCTCAGTTATAGATCCTCTTTTTATGAACCCATCTTTACCACTACCATCATATACATCAGACCACCTGTCATGGATTGAATTGCGTCAACTTGGTTAAGCCATGATTGCCAGAGTACTGTGTGGTTGGTCTCCATTTTGTGATTGTAACATGTTAAAGAGGATTAGGGTGGGATTGTAACACCCTTAGTAAGGTCAGATCCCTGATCCAATGTAAAAGGAGTTTCCCTGGAGTGTGGCCTGCACCACCTTTTATCTTACAAGAGACAAAAGGAAAAGGATGCAAGTAGAGAGTGGGGACCTCATAACACCAAGAAAGCAGCACCTGGAGCAGAGGGCGTCCTTTGGACCTGAGGTTCCTTCACTGAGATGCTCCCAGACCAAGGGAAGACTGATGATAAAGACTTTCCTCCAGAGCCAACAGAGACAGAAAGCGTTCCCGTGGAGCCGGCACCCTGAATTCAGACTTCTAGCCTACTGGACTGTGAGAGAATAAACTTCTCTTTGTTAAAGCCTTCCACTTGTGGTATTTCTGGTACAGCAACACTAGATGACCAAGACACCACCTCAGATTCTCCTCAGATTGTCGTTTCCTTCCATGTGCTGAAGACCCTCAAGTTCATGTTTCCGGACTAGACCTCTCATCTGAGTGCTATCTTCTTAAGAAGTCTCTTGAATGTCTCTGAGACACCTTAGACTCAACAAATTCAACCTAATTAACTTTCAGAGCTTCCTGTCATAGTGAAGGTAACTGACATTCATCCAGTTATGCAAGTCAGAAAATTTAGCACTTCCTTATCCCTTTTTCCATCATTTCCTTTAGATTTTATTTCCTACATTATTATTATTACTATTATTGTCAATCCTGCCTACATTTCTTCATCTTTCCTGTCACCACTGCAAGCTATCATCATTTTTTGCCTGGGCTCATGCAACTTATGTAATAGACTCTCATTTGGACTCTCTTATCCTTCTCACACTCCTTCCCCACATTGTAGTCAGAAAGGATTTATCAAAATCCAAAACTGATTATCAACATCCTTTCCATGTGCTTAAAACAACCTAGCATTTTCCATTTATCTTGTAATAAAAACAAAAATTCTTAACAGAGTCTTCAAGTCTATGTAATTTGACCTCTGCCAAATCTTTAGTCTTACATGATGTCATTTCACTCTCTCTGCATCATCTCTAGCCACACTAGCCTGCTTGTAGCTACTCAAAAATCATGTTCTGTGCTGCCACAGAGCATTTGCGCATGCTATTTCTTCTGCTTGGAACACTTTTCTCACCTCCTTTCACAAAGTAATCTCTACTCTTCCTTCAATTATCAGCTCCATCATTCCATAATCAGAACTGCCTTCACAGACTTTCTTGACCTGATTAAATCCCCCATTGTAAGACTTTTGGGCTACATACTCCTTCAGTTTATGGCCTTTATAGCAGTTAATGTGTTATCTTCTATTTCATTGTTCTGTAATGGTAAATGAACTTCACAAGGCATATCTGTTTTTACATCGTGTATGTGTGTCTCATCATATGTTCCATAAGCAATGAAGGAGTAAATGAAAGATCCAAAAGTAATAATAATAACAATTTTCCATTTTCGTTTTTATGGACAGGTCTACTAGTGATGAATCCTTTCAGTTTTTTTTTCATTTTTACGTTCCTTGTTTTATTTTTATGTTCATTGCATCTCTATGAGAATCTATAGAATTTTGATATCTACAGCACAATACAAAATTATTATAAAAACTATAGATAATGGCAAATGGCAGATGACAAATGACAGAGGTATTTGATTTATTTGTTCCAGCTCTTTAGCAGAGAATAATTTGTGGGTTATAGGAAAGTATAACCTTCAAAGTCCAGTGCCCTCTGTTTATTTGACATGGCCAGGGAATGGCATGGTTCACAAAAACACTGTGCTAAGCACGTTAAGAAGAAAAAACTACTCTTATCTTGAGGGAGGAGACTTGGTGGTACAGTGGTTAAGAGTGCAGGACTGTGAGAGGTTGGCAGTTTGAATCCACCAGCTACTCCTTGGAAACCCTATAGGGCAGTTCAACTCTGTAATGGTTTGGGTCATCACATCTATTATTGTGGTGTACTCAAATACACAGACCTCTTCCTTACTTAGGTTTTTTGTTTTGTTTCCATTTTTTCTTCTCAATCTTTAAGCATTCTCTCCATACTATTGTTTGCCTAATAGTCTTGAAGCATTTACCTGATTTCTTATGTTTCATACCCTTAAACTGTGAAAACTTACAAGCAAATGTGATAAAATTCTGTGATAAGCAAGTGTAAAGAAGCTCTGAATTAGATAATAAGATCCAGCCCTGGTGGTGCAGTAGTTAAAGAGCTCGAATCCACCACCCGCTCCATGGAAACCCTATGGGACAGTTCTACTCTGTCCTGTAGGGTTGCTATGAGTCGGAATGGACTCGATGACAAGGGGTTCGGGTTCAGAGTGTTTCAAAAATAATCTGCTGTATGAATAACTGAATGGAAAATATTTACCTAACTAAGTAATGTAGGCATTAATTTTCTTAAAAGAGGCACAAGGTAACAGAGTAGAGATACGGGGCTTTGGACACAGACAGACTGTGGATTGTCTGTGTGCCTTGAGTATAGTTTCTCTGAGGCTCATTTTCTGCCTTTTAAAAGTGAAGATAAGTACTTTCTTCTTACAAAATTATTGTACAGATTAAATGAGATATCTGTTAAATCAGTGCTCAGTAACTATTCCTATTGTTTCTATTATTACATTGTTTCCAGTTGTTAATATTGTGTAATAGTAACATTACATTAAAATTTGTAACATGCTATTTATTAGTAATATTAACATTATGAATACAGAGCTATAGAATTATTTATATACATTTTTCAAGTCTTCTAATTTGCTTGCTTGCTCACTTCTGTCTAATTGCTTTATTCATTATTTAAAGTCTGAAGTCTCCAACTATTATCCTTGCTGTGCTGTTTTTAGGTGGCATCAAGTCATTTCCAACTCATAGCGACCTATGTACAACAGAACAAAACACTGGTCCTGTGCCATCCTCGCAATCGTTGTTATCCTTAAGCCCATTGTTGCAGCCACTGTGTCAATCCATCTCGTGGAGGGTCTTCCTTTTTTTCGCTGACCCTCTACTTTACCAAGCATAATGCCCTTCTCCAGGGACTGATCCCTTCTGATAACATGTCCAAAGTATGTGAGAAGTAATCTCGCCATCCTTGCTTCTAAGGAGCATTCTGGCTGTACTTCTTCCAAGACAGATTTGTTTATTCTTTTGGCAGTCCATGGTATATTCAATATTTTTCTCCAACACCACAATTCAAAGGCGTCAATTCTTCTTCTGTCTTCCTTATTCATCGTCCAGCTTTCACATGCATATGAGGCAATAGAAAACACCATGGTTTGGGTAAGGCGCACCTTAGTCTTCAAGGTGACATCTTTGCTTTTCAACACTTCAAAGAGATCTTTTGCAGCAGATTTGCCAATGCAATGCGACTTTTGATTTCTTGGCTGCTGCTTCCATGAGTGTTGATTGTGGATCCAAGTAAAATGAAATCCTTGACTACTTCAATCTTTTCTCTGTTTATCACGATGTTGCTTATTGGTCCAGTTGTAAGGATTATTGTTTTCTTTATGTTGAGGTGCAATCCTAAAGGCTGTGGTCTTTGATTTTCATCAGTAAGTGTTTTGAGTCCTCTTCACTTTCAGCAAGCAAGGTTGTGTCATCTGCATATTACAGGTTGTTAATATGTCTTCCTCCAGTCCTGATGCCCCATTCTTCTTCATATAGTCTAGCTTCTTGGATTATTGTACAACTGTTATTTCTGTATATCATAAAACTATTATAGTGGAAATGTTTATTTCTCCCTTTAATTTTGTTATACTTCATGCATTTTGGGGCTCTCTTGTTAGACACATATATATTTATACTTGTTATATCTTATTGATGGACTGAATCTTTTATCATTATATAATGTCCTTCTTTGTTTCTAACAAAAAATTTTGTTTTAAAGTCTTTTTTCTTTCTGATATTGGTATAACCACTCCAGCTTTCTCTTGGTTATTGTTTACATGGAATAATTTTTTTCATCTTTTTACTTTCAAACTATTTGTGTCTTTGAATCTAAATTGAGTCTCTTGTAGACCCTATATAATTAGATCATATATTTGTATTCATTCTGGCAATATCTTCCATTTATTGGAGAATTGAATCCATTTACGTTTAATATAATTACTGATAAAGGACTTACTTCTGCTGTTTTCTTATTTATTTTCTATATATTTTATTAGTTTTTTAATTTTGCCATTTCTGCCTTCTTCTGTGTGAGATAAATATGTTCTATTTACCATTTTAATTCTCTTGTTTCTTTTACTATATATTTTTGAGTTATTTTCTTAGTAGATGACCTGGGACTTACATTCAACATTTTGTTGTTGTGTTGTTAGGTGCCATCAAGTTGGTTTCAACTCATAGTGACCCTATGTACTATAGAAAGAAACACTGCCCAGTCCTGTGCCATCCTCACAATCCTTGTTATACTTGGGCCCATTGTTGCTGTGTCAGTCCATCTCATTGGGAGTCTACCTCTTTTTCACTGACCCTGACTTTACTAAGCAGGATGTCCTTCTCCAGTGACTGATCGCTCCTGATAACATGTCCAAAGTATGTAAGATGTCGTCTCGCCATCCTTGCTTCTAAGGAGCATTCTGGTTGTACATCTTCCAGGACAGATTTGTTTGTACTTTTCGCAGTCCATGGTATACTCACTAATCTTCGCCAACACTACAGTTCAAAGGCATCAATTCTTCTTCGGTCTTCCTTATTCGTTGTCCAGCTTTCACATGCATATGATTCAATTGAAAATACTATGGCTTGAGTCAGGTTCAACATCTTAATGTACAGCAATTTAGTTCATATTAATACCAACTTAATTTCAATCATATACAAAAACTTTACTCCTATACAGCTCTACTCCCTTATGTTGTTGTTGTCACAAATTATGTTTTTACATATTGTGTGCCCATCAGCATAGATTTATAATTATGTTTTATGCAGTTGTCTTTTAAATAAGATAGAAAAAAGATGAGTTATAAACAAAAAATCCATTAATACTGATTTTATATTTATATATGTAGTTATCTTTATGAATATTCTTTATTTTTTCATGTGGATTTGAGTTATTGTCTAGTGTCTTTTCATTTCAGTGTGGAAGAATTCCCTTTAGTATTTCTTGTAGAACAGGTCTACTAGTGATGAACTCTGTCAGTTTTTTTTTTTGTGTGTATGTATATATTTAAAATCTGAGAATGTCTTACTTTCTCCTTCATTTTTGAGGGATATTTTTGCCAGATATAGAATTCTTGTTTGACAGTTTTTTTTTTTTCTTTCAGCATTTTGAAGATATCATCCTGCTGCGTTATGGCCTCCATAGTTTATAATGAGAAATTAGCTATTAATCTCATTGAGTATCTCTTGTATATGATTAGTCTTTTCTCTCTTTCTATATTCAAAATTCTCTGACTTTGGCTTTTGACAGTTTGATTGCAATGTATCTCAGTGAGTATCTCTTTGAGTTTATCCTTCTTGTAGTTTGTTGAGTTCTTCAATGGCCAGATTAATATTTTTTTATCAGATTTAGGACATTTTTGACCATTATTCTTTAAATGGAAACCCTGGTGGTGTAGTGGTTAAGAGCTACGGCTGCTAACTAAAAGGTTGGCAGTTTGAATCCACCAGGCACTCTTTGGAAACCCATGGGGCAGTTCTACTCTATCCCATAGGGTCGCTATGAGTTGGAATTGACTTGATGGCAATGGGTTTTGGTTTTTGGTATTCTTTAAATATTCTTTCTGCCCTTTCTTCCTCTCCTCTCCTTCTTAGACTTCTATCATGTATTTGTTGATCTCCTTGATAGTGTCCCACAAGTCTCTGAGGACCTGTTCATTTTTCTTTCTGTTCCTCAGACCGAATCATCTCAATTGACTTCTCTTTATGCTTGCCAGTTCCTCTTTTTACCAGTTGAAATCTGCTGTGGTGCCTCTCTAGTGAATATTTTATTTAAGTTATTGTATTTTTCAACTACAGAATTTCTAATTGTTCTTTTTTATAATTTCTGTCTATCAATATTCTCTATTTGATGAGACATCATTCTTATGGTTTACTTTAATTCTTTGAACATGGTTTATATTAGCTCATTTAACATATCTAAAATAGCTGATTTAAAGTCTTTGTCTAGAAAGTTCAATGTTTGGGCTTCCTCAGAGACAATTTCTATGGATTGCTTTTTTTCCTGTGTTTGGGCTATACTTTCTTATTTCTTTGCATGCCTCACAATTTTTTTTGTTGAAAGCTAGACATTTTGAATATTACAATGTGGCGGCTCTGGAAATCATATTCTCATCTTCTCCTAGAGTTTGTTGTTGCTGCTTGTTGTAGTTATTGCTATTCGTTTTTTTAGTGAGTCTTTTGAACTAATTTTGTAAAATTGGCGTTGTTTGTTTTTCATGGCCACTGAAGTATCCATTTTGCTAGTTTTGTGGTAAGCTAAGGAGCCTTGGTGGCACAGTAGTTAAGAACTTGGTTGTTAACCAAAAGGTTGGTGGTTCAAACCCACTCAGTGGCTCCAAGGGAGAAGAGACCTGATAAAGATTACAGCCTAGGAATCCCTATAGGAAAGTTCTACTTTCTCATTTCGGGTTGCCAAGAGTTGGAATTGATTTGATGGCACACAACAACAGTGGTCAGCTAGTGATTGGACAGAAAATTGTTTTAACGTCTGGAACTAAAAAAAAAAAACCCAACTTTGTGAATGATCTGTTCGTGAGTGTTGCAGCAGGCCTTCAACACTCAGCCAGGCAGTTTACAACTCTACCTTATCCTTTACTTTCTAGTTGCACAAAGACCAAATGTTAGTTCGAGATGAGAACTTAGGGCCTTCTCACGTCTTTCTTGAGCTTGCTAACAAGCCTTGGCATATGAATAGCCGTCTGAATCCCCAGAAATATGTCAGAACTTCTTGAAGTTTATTTCCCAAACATCTCATTTCCCAGGTTTTCCTCCCAAGTTTTTTGTTAGTCTATTATTTACACCAGCTGTTATCCATTACCCCAGGTAGACATAACTAATACATTTCCCTATAAGTGCTTTCACCAAAGACCTCAGGTGACTACCGCATCACTGGGACAGTTCCGCGTTAGGTGAGATAAAGGCAAGCCATTTGAACTCGTTCTCCAGGGAGTCAACAGACAGATCAAAACAAATAAGCACAATTCTTTGCAAATGAGAATTGTTCTGCTTCTTCTGGTTCTAATATCTGTACTCAGAATATAGGCTGTTATCTTCAAGGCTGCCACTGAGCTGGGGAGGGAGAGATGGGACAAGAAAAAGTTAAAATGTCACAAAGCTCTCTGTTCTGACAGAGATCAAGCCAGTTTTCCTTGATTAAGTATTCACCTGGTTGCAGAAAGCCTCTGGTTACTTTGCAGAGTTCCAAAAAAGTTGTTTCTGGTAGTTTTTTGCCTGCTTTTTGGTTGCTTTTATGTAGAAACGGACTTTGGATTTCATTATTCCACAATTTTTTTCTGACGTCATTCTTTATGTATATCTTAAACAATTGAGTGGAAAAGCCAGAACATTAAATTAAACAAAAAAAAGTTACAATAGTTTGTAGATATTACTTTAAAAAAAAAAAAATATTGTCGTCGAGTCAATTCTGACTCATGGTGACCCTGTAGGAAAGAGCAGAGCTGCCCCATAGGGTTTCCAAGGAGCAGCTGGTGGATTCTGACTGCCGATCTTTTGATTAGCAGCTGAGTACTTAACCTTAACTACTTGACTACTGTGCCACCAGGGCTCCGTAGTTATTATGATATTTGAAAAACAATCAATAAGTTAATTAATTTTACCCAGGCTAAATCTAAACATTCTTGAGATCATAATTATATCCTGAGTAACGGAGACCGACTTTCCTACTGACATGAACTGCATATTTTTACTAAAGGGAGATGCTTAAATTTCCTTAATCAAAGATGTTAGGAATAAAAAGAGACGTGGACGATGAAGGTTATATGTTTTTCAAACGGAAAGTTTTACTCACTCATGATTTTTTAAAATTACTTCTAAGACCAAACAGCTACTTTTGCTTAGAAGTTGTTTTTAGTAGATACTAGAGACAAATTATACAAAAGGTAGGTAAAAACTATCCACTTCAAGAAATCAAATTTATCTTCAGAAAAGACAAGGAGGACTTAAAAACATGTGATTTCCTGACAAAATCTGGGAGTAGAATCAGTATGTAATAAATGTGTGTCATCAGTACATTATGTCATCAACAGAACATTTCTATTTTATCTAAACTCACTACAATAAACATAGGACTATTCTAAAAGAGGCCCTGGTGGTGCACTGGTTAAGCATTTGACTGTTAATCAAAAGGTCAGCAGTTTGAATCCACCAGCCATTCCTTGGAAACCCTATGAGAAAGTTCTACTCTGTCCTATAGGTCACTATGAGTTGGAATCGACTCAAAGGCAATGGGTTCAGTTTTTTGGTTTTGGTATTTCAAAAGCGCAAGAACTATCCATTATCTTCAGAATGCCATTCACACTGGTACATCACTGACCTCCATACATTGAGGAGGATAAAAATTGTACATTCTTCAAGCTTAACTAAATTAATTTTAATGAAGTAAGACGCTCTATCACTGCTTTTAAGGCACCAAATAATGTACTACTTGTTACACACTTTCTACTCCAAACATTTTTGTTGGATCAACACTTACAGAACATTTCACAATTTTCTTGGTATTTTGTGTGCATGATTTCAGACAAATAGTATTTTATACCCATTTTAAAGGAAGGAACTTGATTTGGAGACTTTAAATCACTTGCCCAATATCCCAGTGCTGAAATGTATTGTGTGTCTATTTGATGCAAAAGCACAAGCTGATAGTTTCTTAAGTTATGTTGCAGTTCTGATACTAAATCCTCCCCCCAACCCCCATGGCATTTCTCTCTCGCTCTTTCTCACTCTGTCCCTGTGTGTGTGTGTGTGTGTATTCGTGTGTGTGAGCCTTGTGACTGACCACCTTATTATGAGTAGAAATCCATCTGTACTTGCTTCCCATTGATCTTAACACACCTTCACATACGTGATGGTGTTTGTCAGGTTTTCTCCTGAGTCTTCTCTATTCCAGGCTAAATGACCACTAGTTCCTTGACTATCTGCCACAAATGGGTCTCCACAGTATACCATAGCATACCATAGGAAGAAATATGGCCTGGGAACTGACAATATCAGCTCTGGTTTAGACTTCCTGGTTAAAAGCTCTTCTCAGCAGTTGCTAACTATATGATTGTGAGCATGTTACTTAACTCTCTAAGCCTTACAGTAAAAATAACAACTATCACAGTGGGATGATGTGAGGAATGAATGAGATAATCAGGACGAATCTTAGCACAGATTTGATGCATAATAAATGGCGGTTGTTACTATTGCTCTTTCTACTTTTTTAAAAAAATATATTCTTTTTAAATTTTCCTCCAACAAGCAGGTATTCAGAAGTATATAAAATTCTCTCAGTTTTGTTCAATCAGCTTTGAGCACAGTGAGATTATTCTAAATATATTGAATCCTGTATTAGTTTCCTAGGACTACATTAACAAAACAGCACAAGCTGGATAGCTTAGAAGAACATAAATTTATTGTCTCAAAATTCTGGAGGTTAGCAGTCCAAATTCAGAGTGTTGGCAGGGCCACGTTCTCTCCAAAGTTTTGAGGAGAGGATCCTTTCTTATCCCTCCTGGCTTCTGCTAGCCCCAGACATTCCTTGGCTTGCAGCTGCAGCATAACTCCATCTCATGTGACCTTCTTTCCCCATCTGTCTCTCTGTGTCTCTTCCGTTTTATAAGGAGGGCTCTCAGATTGAATTAGAACTCACCCTACGCTCATATGACCCCATGCTAACTTCACTGGTAATATCTTACAGGGCCCTTTCCAAAATAAGATAATTTCACAGGTACTAGGGGTTATTAAGGAGCCCTGGTGGCACAGTGGTTTAAGCAATCTACTGCTAACTGAAAGGTTGTTGGTTCAAAACCACCAGCGCCTCCATGGGAGAAAGATGGGGCAGTCTGCTTCTGTAGAGATTTACAGCCTTGGAAACCCTGTGGGGATGCTATGAGCCAGAACTGACTCAATGGCAGTGAGTTTGGTTTGGTTTTGAGGGTTATTATTTCAACATATTCTTTTGGGGGACCCAATTGAATTCATAACAAGTTTTAAAAAAAGATTGTAACATTTTTGTAACCACATCATTCTGATGACTTAAATTGTGCTTACTTATGATTTAAGCCCTTATTTTTCTTTTTTCGCTCTAGATAGAAAAATAGGCAGACAGACAAATATAGATAGCCTTACTTATGCTAAGCCCCATTTCCCCCAATCTGTTTGACAGAATTTTGATTTTGAGACCCAAGTACAAGACTTTACATTTTAGTAAGTTCCATCTTCTTAGGTGTAGTTCATTCTTTAACTCTTCAAGATGTTTTGGATATCAATTCAGTCATTTAATTTTTAACACTCCCATCTTCACGCCATCAGCAAATTTGATCAATGTGCCTTTTATCTTTTTACAAGTTGTTTATAAAAACATCAACAAAGACACTTCTCTATAAAGAAGTCCTACGGCATGGCACAAGCACCGCCCTGGAATCTGTTATTTAGTATATATTTATGCAACATTATGACAGAGCAATAAAAGTTACAATTTTTAAAGCTTACTGTTTTCGAAGCATTGTGCAAATGGTTTACAAATATTTCTTTCAAGCATTACAATGATCTTGAAATTAAGTATTACTGTGCCCATTTTGCTAATGAGGAAACTGAGTCACAGATCAGAGATCTCCCTGTTCTCTAACCCAAGGGGATTTGTTGCCAGCAGCAAATTATCACTAATCGTTGAAAGGATTGCATCGGATGATAACCAACAAAGCAAGCAGACAAAGTTGCAGTCCTTTAGAGGACCACTTCGCTTTTCTTACAGTCCACACTTTTAGTTTGTCATCCTATTTTGAAACTATAAAAAATGCAAAGCAGTTTGAAATAAGAGTCTAAAATCAAAATATAGAGAAAACTCTAATTAGAAGTACCTAGTGCTGTGAATTCAATGTCTCAACATTTTCCACGACGCTTTCTTAAATTCTATGATTTGTGTTGTGAATTTTAGAAACACTATACACAGTATTATTGAGTTCCTTCATAAATATACCATTGCAGATGCATTAGACGCTCCCAATGTCCCATTTAATTTAAACTCTTAGTGATGATTTACTCATAACAGCGTTATAGGTATCATGTAGGTATTATTATTATAAATATTTAGTATTTTAGAAATATTTTAAAATGAAATATAAGGAAATGTAGGCAGGATATGTGAGAAAGTTAACATATTTTAACTGGTGTTTTACTTCAGACACTGATTGAACCTCTTAGGGGATGAGTTAGCTGTTTATCTACACATGCTATTCTTCTCTTTTCATTAATTTAATTTAATTCCATTTATGTGTAACCTGAGAGTAGCATTCCCCTACAGTCTGCCCACTCAGTTTGTAAACTGAATTGAAGCCATCATCCCTGCTTTAATGGCTGTGAAGGACTTAGAAATTAATAGCTCTCTCTTGAATTAGTAAATTATATTTTTCCAAAGAGAGAACAGTGCCTCATAAAAATAAGTGACTAGAGTCACTTATATTTTATTTTTATAACAAGTCTTTTTATGCTACAGTTTTAAACCCTCTTTTTACAATAGCATCTTATATTATATAGTGCTTTATACTTTTCTGAGCACTAGCACGCGCATTATCTTATTTTCTCTTCACAACAACCTTCAGAGTTAAGTAGAGGAGACGTAATACGGGGCCTGCATTGCACATGGAGGAAGCAAGACATTAATTGACTTTTCACGAAGTGAGCTGATGGACTAGGCTGAAATCTTTTGGCAGCTAGTCCAGAATGTTTTGTGATGTTCTTGTTACCAGTAATGGGTAGATAGAGGAAGCATTAATGGAGAAAGAGCTCGATAGGTTGCTTATTCAATGATAAAAAAATTAACAAATTGTCAAATGCAGGGTGTTTATAATAATAAAAAAAATGAAATAAATCCTTAAGAGCATTTTTTACCTAAACTGAGAAGACAATGTATACTTCAAATTTTAAACTTTTAACACACACACGTTTCTTAATAGTATGAAGAAAGAATTCATCTTCTGATCTGAATAATTAAGTCAACTTCAAAAAGTTAGTCTTTTAAGCTGTACGTTTTTTATTAACTAATTTATTAAAAAAAAAGGAGATAGGAAACACTAATCTGTCTTTTGGTTATTTAAAAAAAAAGACTTGATTAAGTTGTACTCGTCTAACTCCATTAACTACTGTTTTTGCTAATTATCTTACGTGCCATATGCTACATATAGTTCTTATGATAAATATTTAAACTATTTCATGATTGCATGGTTTGTTTCCAGAATTCACAAAATCTCACATACACATACATAAATTTCCAGTGATGCTGAGTTCAGTCGTATAGAAACATTTTTTTTAGCAGCTATTACTCAAAAGGTTGGCGGTTTGAACATACCCAGAGGCACCTTGGAAGACAGGCCTGGCAATCTTTTTCTGAAAGGTCACATCCTTGAAAACCCTATGGTGCAATTCTACTCTGCATCCACCGGGTCCCCATGAGTCGGAATCCACAGCAATTAACAATGGCAACTGACAACAGCAAAGTTCTAGGCACCGTCCTAAGTAGTGGGATGAAAAGGATAAATAATATAGAGGCTCCAGACTTTGCCCTTGAGAGGGAAAGGCTTTATTATGTTATCATTCGTTGTTAACATAATATATTAAAAGGCGAATATAAAATGTGGGAATACAAATAAGAAAAAAAATTACTTCTTTCTGAATTATTCAGGAAGACATTGTAGAGGAGGTCAAAATTTGCTGAAGAAAGAGTGGAGAAGAGACCAAGATGCTGAAGCCCAAAAAGGAAGGGGGAAGATAAACTAGGACAAGGTTGAGCTGGAGCCAAGTAATAATGGATCTGATATGAGAAGCTAGAAAATGTAAGTTTTATGTCAAGTCCATTAAAAAAGCAAATACAAAAGCTCAATTGGAATTACAAAGGACTAAGGATATGCGAGGCACCCTAGTGGTGCAGTGGTTAAGAGCTCAGCTGCTAACCAAAAGATTGGCCACTGGAATCCACCAGCCGCTCCTTGGAAACCCTATGGGACAGTTCTACTCTGTCCTATAGGGTTGCTATGAGTTGGAATTTACTTGAGGGCAATGGATTTGGTTTTTTGGGGGTAAGGAAATGTGGATACATGTTAAGGCTTTCATAAACAATAGAAATTCACTCAAATGACCTTAAATCTCATGATCCTAACTCCAACCCACACACACAACAAGGTCACAAACGTCATGGTGGAGAACCTGGAGGCCTCTCAGGAACCCATTCTCTCTTCGGAGCCTTGTGGTTCTCTTTGCTTGCATATTTCACCATCTTCTTTGTTCTTTTTCTCCACAGATTGTCCCCTTGACCATGGCTGAAGATGCCTTTCCCACATTCCTGAGTTTGCATGCCCTCACAAATGGAATTCTTAGGAGTCCAATTTTGTGACAAGGGACTAGGGCGGCGCTAGGATGGACCAATTGACTAACTCAGGCAGTAACAGCTAAGACCAGGGTGGCAGGACTATGATACAAAGTTATTTTCTGAGGCTTCTTCCTGTGGTTGAAGTAGTTTTGGTGTAAGAAATGCTCAGAGAAAGAAGTATGAGTAGGGAAACTGAACCAAACCAAACCAAACCCGTTGAAGTCGAGTGGATTTCTACTCATAGCGATGCTATAGGACAGAGTCCAACGGCCTGATAGGGTTTCCAAAGCTGTAATCTTTATGAAAGCAGACTGCCACATCCTTTTATGGAGCAGCTAGTGAGTTCGAACCTCCGACCTTTCAGTTAGCAACTGAGTGCTTAACCACTGCACCACCAGGGATTCTTATAAGCAGGGAAGGCACCTCAAATTATGTATTCTACAGGTCAAATTTAGTTTCTAAAATGACTTCTTACATTGATTAACTGAAAAATTTTCTCAATTAAAAATTTGGTATAGTTTTGACTATAAAATATGATTCTATTATTTACCTTTGTATATACTTTTGTGTATTTTCATTTTTTTTGCCATTGTGAAAATGTGCTCAGTATTTCGTTTTCAATTTCTACAAATGTAAGATAATATAATCCCACTGTGGTCTCGTATAAGTTAGATTCTGCTATAAGCACTGGGAATCGTTTGATTCCGTTCATTGCTTTCCATCTCCTCCATAATAAGTCATCATCATCTCTTGCCTGGACAACTGTATCAGGCTTCTGGAGTCTCTAGCTTCCCTTGATTTCTTTGATCTATTCTCTCTTCTGAACCTGAGTAATCTTTTAAAAATGTAAATGAGATTATATCACTGTCATGGATTGAACTGTGTCCCCAAAAAATATGTGTCAACTTGGTTGGCCCATGTTTCCCAGTATTGTGTGGTTGTCCTCCATTTTGTGATTGTAATTTTATGTTAAAGAGGATTAGGGTGGGATTGTAACACACTTACTAAGGTCATATCCCTGATTCAATGTAAAGGGAGTTTCCTTGGGGTGTGGCCTGCATCACCTTTTATCTTACAAGAGATAAAAGGAAAGAGAAGCAAGCAGAGACAGGGGGACCTCATACCACCAAGAAAGTAGTGCTGGGAGCAAAGCGTGTCCTTTGGACCTGGGGTCCCTGTGAGGAGAAGCTCCCAGTGCCGGAGAAGGCTAATGAAAAGGACCTTCCTCCAGAGCCCACAGAGACAGAAAGTCTTCCCCTGGAGCTGGTGCCCTGAATTTAGACTTCTAGCCTACTTTACTGTGAGGAAATAAACCTCTCTTTGTTAAAGCCATCCACTAGATGACTAAGACAAACACCCAACTGATTGAAATTCAATGAGTATCCTCTCATTGCTCGTAAAATAAAACCGAACTCCCTTCCATGGCACCAGAAAGTTCTGCATCATCTACCCTCCTCTTTTGATGCCTTCAACCTCATCTGATACTCTTGTGCTTCTAACTTTCCTCATACCTGTTATTTTCTGTACTTCATAATGAATTGCTTTTGTGAGGAAGAAGGGGGAAAACATCAAAGACAGCTTTATGATTTCCTTTTAAACCACTTGTCTCCACCATCCCTATGCTTTTGTACGTTCTCTTTACCCTTTTTTTTTCAAGCCAGGCACTTTTTTCTTCCATGCATCACCTCAGATGTCACATCCCTAAAGAGTTTCAAATTACTTTGTCCATTTACTATGTCACCACCTTTGAATGTCCAGACTTATCAAAAATATAAAATCATCTTCTTAATTTATTAATTAACTTATTATTATCTGATTGTCTTTCTCTCCCCACCCCCAACTACACAGATAGAGATAGAGATTAGGCATAGAGACAGAGAGAGAGAGAGATTCCAACTCATGGCAATCCCACATGTGCCAGAGTAGAACTGCGCTACATAGGGTTTTCAGTGGTTGATTTTTCAGAAGTAGATCTCCAAGCCTTTCTTCTGAGGATCCTCTGAGTGGACTCAAACCAACAGTCTTTTGGTTAGCAGTCCAGTGTGTCAATCATATGTACCAACCTGGGACTAGAGATAGAGATAGAAATACAATCTTGTGGGTTAAGAGCATCGATGCCGAATCCAAATGGTCTAGGATCAAATCCCTGTTTCACCTTGCTAGTTATGTGGCCTTGGGCAATTTATGTATTATTTAATTGTCTTCCTCTCCCCATCCCCATTTTCTTAGATAGAGGTTACACATAGAGTTTGAGCTAGAGATTCGACAAAGAGACAGAGATAGACACAAGATAGTATAAGCAACATTATCACCATTTTATGTGGACAAGGCCACTGAGGCACAAAGGATTAAATGCCCAGTTTAGTGCATGTATGTGTCAGAGCACTGATTTGCAGTCTAGTCCTTGAGCCCAGACTCTTACCCGTAATTGTATTCTATTTGTAAGGAAACACATTTAAATATTTTATTATCTTTGCTAAGACTTTTAGAAATGTTTCTTTGCTATCTAACAAGGCATTCTAATCATGCCAGTAACTATTAATGAGAGACCAGTGAAGGGAGAGATGTGTTGGAAAAGAAGTTACTTAGTGTTTACCCGGAAAAATATAATCTTTCTGGAATGAAATGGTATACTGAAATGTTACGGCATCAAGTTCTATGTATTTACAGCAATTGCTTCCAGTAGTTACACTTGTGGTTCCAGATGGATCTTACCATGAAGAATAGCCTTTAATATATTTTTGCTAAACTACTTGGATAGCAAATCCTTCCTAATTCCTTTACTTTCCTCAACCCTGGACGACTAGCTCATTGTCAAATTCTGTATCATTCTGAAAATATCTAGGCTAGTTTTATAATATTATTTATCTTTATTGCTGAAAACCCAGCAGGTGAAGAAAAATGAAGACAATTTGGTAAATAATGGATGCAGAGATGACTTATTGTTTTTCTGCAATGAGAAATAAGCACAGTTTATTATGTGACCCTTCTTCAAGTGCCTGTCAAGAACTCAGAAGTAATAAAGCTTTACTTTCAAAGAGTGACTGATTTAAAAAATATATACGGTTAAAATGTTGTATCTCTTTATTAAAAGCTAATTTACTATTTGTGTGTTCACAGAAATAATGATAGATCTAATTTTTTCCTGAAACAAATTTGTAGCTGCCTTCCCCACATTTAATGCACAGCAACTCATTTATTCTTTTTGACTACAATTTTGGATATGCTTTAGTTTAAAATGCATTAAAAAATGGGAGGTTCTCTAACGTATGTGTGTTCTTTCTCCTTTATGAAACGTCATTTGAGATTCTAATCATTTTTCCCTTTGTAGAGCTTGAAGGTAGTAACATCTTTTGACTTTTAAGGCTATTTAGTGTCCAGCTCCAGGCTTTTATTTCCATTAATAGGTGAGATCTTACCAGCTTCTTTTCAACTATCAATTCTGTGATTTCACCTAATTAGAACATTCTGGAATTACATGTATATAACTCAACATCTTAGAATGCCCATGCATGTTATATTATATTCTTGTAGCAAAGGTTCAATGACGCTGCATTAAGTAATTTGTCTCGTTGAAAGGGTTTTGTTTCTTTTATCTTTTTGGTGTTCAATTTTTTTTTAATTATTCACAAAGATGATAATTTCTGTTTTAAAGATATAAATATTTAACATATATTCTCTCTGTCAGGCCAACTTTTTATTAAGAACTTAAATAATAGTTTTTTTTTTTTTTAATAAGAGAAGTTCTTACAAAATGGAAAAGCAGAAATTGTTCCTAAAATAAGTGGACAAAAAATTAATATGAATAATAAAAACACAAGAAATTTAACCCAAGTCACAACAGCAGAACTTACTTATTGTAGCTTATAGGAGTGAACTAGATAAAGACAATTAGATCCTACTTTATAAAGTACACTATTTAAATGTGTTTTTTTCTGGTCTAGGCGCTGTAACTAGCAGAATATTGAAATATCTTCTTACACAAGAAAAAATATACTTCAGTTCAGTGAATCAAAATAATTGCTGAATCAAAACAAAACAAACACGCACATACACACTTACACACAAAAATAAGATGAACACACGTATACAACAGTAAAACCTTGTCGTTTCTAAAAACCTTATGGAGAGAGAACTTTGCTTTGAATTTCACAAATAATGATCTTAAAGCTTTTAATTTTACCTGTAAAGCTTAAACCTAAAAGAGAACACAAATTAGAAAAATATAAAAAATCTGTTAATAAAATATATTTTATTCCAGCTGCAGCTTTGTTTTGCTTTCATATTTTAATGCAGCTCTGTGACTTTGGGTTTGGAAGGATATTCTTAGACACTTCATCTTTCTCCTATAGCTCTGAGTGAACAGGAAAAAAAAAAAAAAACAGAAGAGAGAAAAATTTTAAAAAATCCCAGATAATGAAACCTTCAGAGGTAAGTTGTTAAGCTTTTTTTTTTTTTTTTAAACAAAAGATGTTCCATAGCTCTTTTGTGTTGTCATTGTTTCCTTAAAATTATCTGGGTTTGAAAATCCTACTCAGTTTCTGATGAAAGAGAAATTACCTTATTTTTACTCAGAAAGCTTACGTTGCACTTTATTCTTAAACTGACTTGAAACGTTTGAAATAAATAATTCTCCCAGGACATCCCAGCAGCAAAGAAACCAAACAACAACAACAAAAATATTTCTGTGTGCTCATTCTTATTACTAGTTTTCAACACAGTATTCAGCTATCTTTGATTACCTCCAAAAGAGCTAACCAAAAATACAAGGGTGTGCAAGTGTGTGTGTGTGTCTGTGTGTGTGCGTGTATATCTGTGTTGACTTTGCATGCCGGTAACCGACTTGGTTAGTCTGACAGATTTAAGTGATAGGAAAATCATATAACCAGAGAACAAAGGAATTTACAAAAGCAATCTGGGAATAAGGGATAAAACGTCTCATCCATTCTGCAGCCATCTAATCACATAGAATGGGTAGTTTTGTGACACATCTTTGGACCTGATATTTTAGAAAATTAGCGAGCCACAGATTGACAAAAATTATTAATTTGTTTTTGTAAACCTCTTAGAGCATATTAATCATTCAGTTTATCAACAATATTTTTTAAACACTGTCCCTAGCAATGATAGAGTGGGATAAAATCACAATGTAAAAAATTTAAAATTTGTTGTCAATCTATACTGTTGTGTTTCTCTTCTCTTCTTGTCTTTTTTTCTGCACCACTCTTTTAAGACACACACACACACAGAAACACACAGACACCCATTTTGACACCATGTAGATACTGGTAACTCATAGTTATACAAATGGTCCCTGAGTCTTTGTTTTATTTCATGCTTTAAAACTCAACGGTAATGGATGAGATGGGTGTATAATGGCATTTGTATCACTACTAGTCCATGCTGTCAGCCCACAGTAGGAACTAATTTTTGAGACAGGAAACTTAGAATTTAGAAACTTCCAAGTTTGATATTAGATCAACCGTAATGTGTCCTGTACCTTTAATATGTAAATCTATTGAAATCCAGCGCTCGGCATTGAGGGGTTCTCCCTGCTTATTACTTTATGACATTTCCCAACTGAAGGTGCAGGAGGGGCTCACATTAATTTGCTTTATGTTTGACTAGAGAGGCTTCCCATCACTATTAGAGCCCACTTTGGGCCCGCTTCATTTTAGAGTTGTTGTCAGTCATTGGAGAGTGATATGCCCTGTGCCTGGGAAGAATAAACACATCATATATTAGGTAAAGCTTTGATGTATGGAGCTTGCTCACTGCCAGCACCTCTTCCTGAGGATAGGGAAAATCAGAAAGTGGGACTGAGATTAGGTTAGAAAGGAGTAATAGAGACAGGAGTCCAGCAGGCCTTCCTGGAACATTCCAGCTCAGAGTAAACAGAGTGGCCAAAGCTGGTGTTTTTTGGTTTTGCTTTGGGTCATCTTCTGGTGGTGGTTGTTCTGAACAAAGGACTAAGGTTGGGGATATGTGCTATTTGTTTCTCTCTCCAGTGACTGAACGCTGAAATTAAGCAAAACATTTATGAACTGATGTCACACGTGGTTTTGGAATATTTCAGTCTCAACCACTTTTGACAACTGGTCAGGAAAGAAGTACTTTTTCCGCATCAGCGTTGGAATCCACATTTAATCCTTTTATACTCTGAAGTGTTCTGTTTCACACATTTGTTTTTAAAGTAGATGTTTTTCAATCAAAATTTGGTTTTAGAGAATGAGAAAACAGTAATTTTGCAATTAACACCCCACCACCGCCACCACACACAGCTGCAGAATGAATTAATAATTGACTAATATATTTTCAAGTTGGGAAGTCAATGAAATACGGCATTATTTAGTAAGAAGCTCCAAAATTTCACAAGAAGTTACCAGAGGGATGTGTTTAATTTTTCCATATGTTCAGCATCAATGTGCTCGCGCTTCTCTGTACCTCATCTTGAATTGTGTGTTAACTTGATTTGAACTCATGTTGCAGCTGGTTTTCAAGCTAGACTACATGATTCTACATAATTATTTCACACAGCTCTAATACTCTTCAGAGTCTCGAGAATTTCAATGAATAATGATGGACATATATTATTATCTCACAGGTTGTATTAAGCAGCCATAATCTTAAGTTCATCCCTCACACTGAATCCTCTACCTCCAGAATGATCTCTCTTGTCTTGTCATTTTGGTTAAGGAAAGACCCCATTGTCGGATTTCTTTGCCTTGCAAATGAGCCAGGGGAGTTTCATTGGCTAAAACAAAGCACTTGTTTGTAAAATTATAAATTACAAATCAAAATCTCATATTGCTCTGTCCAAGGTCACAAATCTGAGCCTTGGGACAGAATCATTCACACTAGTGGGTCACTTGTCTCCATTGTTGTTATTAAACAATCCAGAAGTTCATGATTTTTATTTGGTTTAAAGAAGGGAGGAAAGCAGAGTAAACTAAAGTTAATGGAAATGGGTTTATGATATATATGTATATAATCAAATATACACACACACATTTAAAACAAGAGAATATGTAAACATTTCCATAAATTTTAAATAACCCAAAATAACAGTGAGCCACAAATGTTGAGAACTGTTTAGTAAATACAGAATTCTAGAAAAAATAAAATAGAAGAAAACTCACATTTGCCTTTAGCATTCAATCTCCTTGCAGACGAACCAAAATTAATGATTTGTTTTCTAGAAGCCCAGATGCTTGATTCAAAACAATTTTTAGTAAATATTATTCTAGATTTCCTTCTATGGACCTCTCCATGTTGGTTCTTCAGTGAAAAATCTGAAAGGCATAGAATTAAATGATATACATTAAAATACATAACATACTCATGTGTATGTAGCATTTGTAACAATGGTTAACATTTACTTAGCGCTTATATTATGTCAGCTACTATGCTAAGGGTTTTTCCTGCATTTCATGGCCCTAACTACCTTGATGCAGTTACTTTTAGCAATATATACTTAGTCATTTTGTTTTGAAAAATTAGAACAATCAAATGAAGATTGCCATGCTGACTTACTGACATATTCTTATCAACTTTGCCAATAAGGTTTTATCAGCTTCAGGCATGAGGCAAATCTATCTTATTAGTGTGAAAACTAATGAAAGATCATCCCGACAATGATAATTAATTGCAGTTGTTGACAAGGACCCAGTTCCTTTGAACTCCCTTTTCTGTTGTTCTTTCTTAGTCTTTCAACTCTCCTCTCTCAATTAGACATATGAAAAGTGCCGCCCTCCCCTTTGAGAAAGAAGCTTTTAGATTAATCATATTATCTTAAGTTTCCCAATCTCCATGCCAGCATGACCTTTCTTCCCTTAGAATCCATTATCTTAAACTATCACAATAATCCTGGCTTTAGGGAGGGAGAGAGGGAAGGAATCAAACCTAATAGATGGTAAATAAGATTAATCTATGATCTAAGTGCCGATTACACTTGGCCCTGCCCTTGAACACCCAGGTGTAACCTTGAAATTCACATCTGCTAAGACACTGCAATTGGATTGAATGTCCCTGTAGGCCTTAAGGGCAGCTGGCCAAAATTTACCCATTACTCCCCAGCGAGATCCTGAGCTGTCTCAACCTCCAACTCTCTTTACTTGTGGAATTTGGCAGCTGTGCTTTTTCATGTTTGTTTTGGGATAGTTCACATTTTTCAGATAAAATACTTATTTTGGGTCCTTGATTTTTGTTTGTCAGAAGCAACTGGCCATGGAGGGAATGAACTTTTACCTGGACCTCACAAGAGGAAAACATGATCCAGCTCCTCAAAATCTGGTAACGGCACCAAAATAAATTCAGGTCTTTGCTTCTTTGAAAACACTAACGTACTGATCCCTAAAACTACGTATGTTTAAGAACAACCAAGAGGAGGAAAAAGAAAAAAACAAAAAACTCTGTGCAACGTTTGTCTTCAGAACTTTGAGCTGATTATTTGTCTTCCACATGGCCTGAGGTCTTAGGAAGGACACCCTTTTGGTAAGCTAGAACTTGACACTGGAAAGTCAGAGCTACTGGTGACACAGACAGGAAAAAGGATTGAGCTTGGAGAAAGCAGTTTCAGCCAGAGAGAAATATCACTGGGTCAGATGAAGAGAAGGGAAACAAAACCAGAAAGCATTCTCATTAAACACTGGCTCTGCCTCTTAAAATTCAAAGTTGACAGGATAGAATGTTCTCTCTTCATGAGTCTGTGCAGTCCAAACCTCAGAATGTGTGTAAACCATGGGAGATAGAATACAATTAAACCCAAAATTAGAATGAGAAGGAAAATTAAGTCTAAAGAAGGAAAACAAATGGATCTTAAAAATATTAGAAGTACAGTTTGGTGGGCAGAGAGTATGAGCATTTCTTCTGGAAAAGACAGTTAAATAAAAAATTAGGCAGAGCCCTGGTGGTTAAGAGCTACGGCTGCTAACCCAAATGTCGGCAGTTCAGATCCACCGCCGCTCCTTGGAAACCCTATGTGGCAGTCCTACTCTGTCCTATAGGTAGCTATGAGTCGGAATCGAATTTGTTTGTTTTTTGGTTTATGGGTATAGGTGGAGTCCTTAGGTGGTGCAAACAGTTAATGCACTCAGCTGCTAACTGAAAGGTTGGCGGTTCAAGTCCACACAGGTGTGCCTCAGAATGAAGCAATGGTGATCTACTTCTGAAAAATCAACATTGAAAACCCTATGGAGCACATATATGTCATTATTAAAACAAATAAACTACATTTTTTTTTTAAAAAAAGAAAACCTTATGGAGCACACAGCTATTCTGACACACATGGGATCACCATGAGTGGAGATGACTGGAAGGTAACTGGTAACTGGTGAGGGAATCGGTCAGGGAGCTCACTTTCAAGCTATTCTCATTAGCATTAAATCTTATCTCGATGTTCTCTCTCTGGCATATTTTTCAAGCACAAATGCCTCACTCAAGCAGAACAACTACATCAGGGTTCATTTTGTAAAGGTTTTCCTGACTGTTATTATAGTAGAAATTAATATGTACTTAGTCTACCATGAGACCTGAAGGACAAGAATCTCAGCTACATAGTTTAGCAGTAGTTCTTTTATAATTTTCTTGTAATTTATAGCTTTAGTTCTGCAGATATTAAAATAAATGCAATCTTTATAAGTATTCTCTTTCCTTTTTTTCTTTTTTTCAGAAATAAGTTACTACGTCTCCCCGCTCCCCATAGGACCTAATACCAAAACTCATTCGTAGAGACTCTATAGGACAGAGTAGAACTGCCCTATAGGGTTTCCAAGGAGAAGCTGGTGGATTCGAACTGCCAACTTTTTGGTTAGCAGCCGAATGCTTAACCACTGTTCCACCAGGACTCTTCTACCGTAAGTCTAAAAATAAAATATTTCTGGAACCACCTTTTGGAAACTTAGTTTTGAAGCATTGCTGAAACTAGATCCTACCTATAAATGAGCTGTGTGACTTTGGGCTTATTGTCTAACATTTCTGGTGTCCCAGTGTGCACAAATGTAAAAAGGAATATGGAAATATTCTGTCTCTGTGGGACTGTGGATTCAATAACTGTACATATAAAAGTGAGTAATAATGGCTGGTAAATTGGGTTGAATTCCAGCTCTGCTGCTTATTAGCTGTGTGACCTTGGGTAAATTGCTTAAACACTCTGTATTTTCCTTTCCTCATCTTAATGTAAGAATATTAATAATACTTACCTTAGAGTGTTATTGTGGGGCTTAAATAGTGAAAACAGGTAAATTGCTTACAAGAGTGTCTGATTTTTAACAAGTCCTCTATATAATTATTTGTCATTGTTTTTGTCATTGTTTTTGCTGTTCTTAGAGGTTTAGTCAATGATGCTGTTTTTTCTTTCAGCTATGAACTTGAGAACACTGGAAAACAACATTAAGATTGGTTTCTTAGATTTTTGTAAGGTCTACAGCTGAAAAGACATCAAAGAAACCAAGGGTTCTGGAAGCTCTGGTAAAAAGACAAAGGATTCTTCAAGGCCTCCTTTCTCATGTGGCATCTTGACTGACCACAGAAGCCCTTGTCAGCTGTCCGGGGAGGGTTAACTCACACCTCGGCGGGAGCTTCATGCCATTAAGTCAGGGAGAGTAATGAAATTTCATTTAATTTGTCAGGAAGAAAGTGCTAATGTTAAAAGGCATTTAATAAAAAAGGGAGAGATTCTTTGAAAGGGAGTCCGTAAGTAATTACTTCAAGTGTCTTAGGCCTACTCACCAGAATATTTACATTAGTGTCTTGCAGTGCCTGTGTGTAATTAAATTAGTACAGCATTTACATTCCCTGCCTTCTTTGTTTTTGTGATTTTATTAATAATCCTCCTTAAAAAAAAAAAAAAGAAAGGAAGAAAAGGAAAACGATTTGATCTAATCAAAGCAGATGTTAGTGTTTGTTGGAAAATGTTCTGTTGAGGGAATTGCTAGAGTTAACGTTGGGAGTGTGTGTGTGTGTACGTTTGCATGCATGTACGTGTGTGTGTGTGTGTGTGTGTGTGTGTGTGTTGGGAAGAAGGGCTTGAAAACAGGGACCAGGGAGAAGGAGACATGCTCCTTTTTCAGTTCCACTTGGGAGGATGCCATCTTTTATCTTCTCCGACCTGCCACATGGAAAAGTCCAGACAGCAGCTACAGACTGTCAGCATATTGCCGTGGATACCCTTGTCTAGCACCGGGGCTCTTTTCAAGAGGAGGAGGGCAGGGATATGGATGTGCGAGTGAAAGGTAGCACTTGTGAAGCCAAGAGAGGCGGGCTCATCCCTCATCACTTCTCCTGGGTGCACGGAGAAGCTCAGCGCCATCACCAGCAATAGCAAGAGGAGATAACCAATGTCCTAGGAGTTGTGAGCAGCCCACAGGACCAGGACAGGATGGATCTGTACCTCTCAAGAAGTGCACATTTAGGAGAACTATTCTTAAACATTGCTTTGGAAGTAGCTTGCTACCATTTTCCAAACTGATTTATGAAACTTTCTCATGTGTGAGTCTGGACACAAATATCATGTGACTGTTTTACTTTTAAATCCAGTAAGGGTGTAGTGGCAAGAACATAGTTTGCTGAATTGAAGGCAAAATAGGTAAAGAAATACATAAGAAGGCATAGTTATAGATATACCTGTCAGAGTTGATGTGAAGATTAAATGAGGTCAAATTATCAGAAAGGTCGTAAACTACAAAGTGCTGTGAGCTCTAGCTGGACTGATTTTATGAAAATGCAAATCTGATCATGTCACTCTTCTTACTATAATTCAGTGGCTTTCTATGCCCTTTTCAGTACACTATGCATTGCCTGCTTATTTCCCAAAATCCCTTCCTTCATGAATCCACTCTTCAAAATATCAGGTCTTCAATATATAAGAGCTCCCCATATCTGGATCTTTGCACGTTTTTTTTTTCTCCTTTATTTAGAGCTGTGCTGCCCAATATCTTAGACAGGAGGCTCATGTGGCTGTTTAAATTAAAATTTAAATTATTTAAGTTAAAAAAATGTTCCTCAGTGCACTAGCCACATGTCAAGCCCTCAATCTCTGTAGCCATATGTGGCTAGTGGCTGCCATGATGGTCAGGGCAGCTCTAAACCATTGCCAACAATGCAGTGAGTTTTATTGGACACTTTGGGTCTACTGGGATCTTCTCCACTCTCTGACTTCATAGTTCAGTCCTCAACTTAGATATTACTTCCACCTGGAAGTCTTTTCTACACGATCCCCCCCATGCCTTAAATATGAGTTAGCTCTTCCCTTCAATATTCTACCATGTGGAAGGGACCCTTGTGTTTATCTGAATTTCCTGATCAACTATGAGCTCAGTAAGGTCAGGGCTAGGCTTTGGTATTGATTAGCATCATACTGCGCCCGTAAAGGGCAAATAATCTTAAAAGCATTCGCTGAGCATTTACTAGACACTATTTTGAGCACTTTCACACACATGTATGATCTTACTTAATACATAGTATTATTTATCACACTTAATACATTAAGTGGGTACTATTTATGATTTTGATACTGCAAATGAAGGGTCTGAGGCACGGAGAGGTGAAATTCCTAGTCCAGACGGCATGGATATTGAGAGAGAGATTGGCACTTCTGCTTGGAACCTCCCTGTCTTTGACACTCATACAATTGTCCCTGAAAGAATGTAGGAATACTGTGAATAGGCACTGAAGTATACAGTAGTTACTTTTTCATAACATCAGTGTGTTTTAACATTGTCCCCATTTTCCCATCAGCCTTACTCTTTGCAGTATTGCTTTCTTTTAATAAATGCTTTATGCTATCTTACTTGAGCTTCAACCGTAGGGTGAATAGAGAAGGCGTGTTATACCCACTCTACAATTAAGAAACTTGACGTTTAGAGAGGGAAAGCAGCATGAAAGTCTGGTGGGTTAATGCTGGAAAGTCAAAGTAAGACATTTGGGGCAAATATTCAAATGATATGATGCATACCAGCAGGGAATCCAAGTCATCAACTCTGATTTTTGACTTTAATGTCGCAGTTTTCTGACTACCCGTGTCATATTAATTAGCAGTATCATTTTTTTTCCATAGCTGAATGTGGTAATGTTGGCATTTTTTAGGTGATGAAATAGACACGGTTTTCGATAAATTAAGACGCTATCTGTAAACAGATCCCTGATCAGACATTAGGCCTCATGACTACTGTATCAGCTATGCCTAGTAATAAACCAATACTGTGGTAATGTTCAGAGACTATTATTATTATTATCACCATTATTAGTTTTCAGATTGAATGTTGAGACCACAAAAAGGGATTTTTTTAAAGCAAATTTATTTAATACAAATTTTTGGCTAACTAGGATTCTAATTATATCTGAGCCTTAAAAATTTATTACTTCTTCATCTCTGAGGTTCACCGTTCAGCCTGGAAGTGGACAGCCCCATAAAACTAAATGGCACTAATGAGGTACAGCAGTCCAGGGACAAGGGCCAGAAGGTAGAAGGGGACAAGGAAGCTGGTGATAGGGAACCCAAGGTTGAGTAAGGGTAGTGTTGATGTGTTGTGAGGTTGTTAAC